>NC_050080.1:3804187-4107217 GCF_009764565.3 Dermochelys coriacea
GCTGCTGGACACTGCAGCAACGCAGATGTAAAAGAAGAGATGTTTTCCGAGCTGGGGTGGATGGCGAGTTGCAAGGAGCACAAGGGAACACTCAAAAGGCCATTTCTCAGACCATAGTGATCAGAAGAAGGATGCTCTTGGGGTTTGGGCAGCAGAACAAGATTTGGGAGAGCTGGTTCAATCCCTGCTCTGCCACAGATTCCCTGGGTGAGTGATTTCACTTCTCTGCATCTATCCACCCATCCATACAATGGGGATAACAAGACTTTGTTTTTCCCGCTCTTTGCCCATCTAGATGCAAAATGCTCCCGATGATCCGAAGAGCAGCGGGGATATGGATTTTATTCAGATAATCAGGAGTTCAGGTAACGGAGAGGGCAGGAGCCCTCCTGTGACAGCAGGGGTGCAAAAGGCTCCCTGCACTGTCATGGGAGCCATTTAGCTGCCAGGAGACCCGCCCAGCTCGGGGGCTCTGCTCTCTTATCCAAACCTCCACGTCACCCAAATCCTTCCCTTGTCCCCCCCAGGACGGACAATGCGAAGGTTTGGATAATAGGGGTTTGGAAAATCAGGAGTATACTGTACAATGCAAGCTCTTTGCGGCAGGGACTGTCTCTTCCCAGGTGTATATGCAACAGCTAGCACAGAGAGTGCTTGGTGGGTATGCAACTGTGATAGAAATAATAATTTGGAATAGGTCTAATCCTCAGCACCTTAGTCCTGTGGTCCGGTCACTGATCAACCCTTGTGCCACCCCTGTAAGGTGAGTAGGTATGATCCTCCTCACCTGTGCTACAGGGACACACCAATGCTGACAGGTTTTGGGATTAGAGCTGAGGTTAGTACCCAGGCATTCCTGGCTCCCCAGTTGGGTGAAATCCCATTCAGATGCTACTTTCCTACCCTGCAGACATAATCATAATGGGATTAAAGCAGCAGACGGGCTGACCTCCACGGGTTGCTCAGAAACTCACTCTAGCAGTGCTAGAAGGATTGCTTAAGTCTGCCAGCAGCGACAGCGGGCTACTAGCCTAGTCCATTTCCTGAGCTCCCCAAGGACAGAACAAGTAACGGCACTGGGAGTGTAACCAAGCTCCCCGTCCACGCACAGGAAGGAGAAATTCCTCAGGGGCACAGAAGAGTGGTGGCTCAGCGTGGGAAAGGCCAGGGAGGGATTAAGAGCATGTGCATGCTTTGGGGCAGGCTGTCATTTACTGTGTGTGTCCGGGACAGGGACCCGGCCCCTAGGGGGCACTGACCTGGTTAGCCAGGTAGGATCACTACACAAAAGTGTTAAACAACAGTACAGGAGCCGATTGATGGGGGATGTGGCATGTGGACTGGAGGGTCCAGAGAGTCCGATTAGAAAGCCAGAAGGGACAATTGTGAGCCTCTTGTACACCACCAGCCTCTGGACTTCCCTGCAATAATTCCCGTTTGAAGCAGAGCAGATCTTTTAGAAAATCCTGCCATCTTGTAAGGGCCACAGAGCACCATTTAAAGCACACGTGTGTGTGTGTGTGTGTGTGTGTGTGTGTGTGTGTGTGTGTGTGTGTGTGTGTGTGTGTGTGTGTGTGTGTGAGACAGAGGTCCTGCTTCTGGCAGGAATTGGAGTACACCCTGCACTCACCCTACAGCAGCTCCTGTCCCTGCTCCAGCCACCGTCCCTCTGTGACGCCCCACCTCCATCCTGCCCCAGAACCGCCGGATCACCTGCTCCAAGTTGGGACCAAAAAGTAGCTGGGCCATGGCCCAGGTGGCCCCCTTGGCTCCACAGCCCATGCAATCTTAATTTAAAAGTGCCAGTGACAGACCATCCATCACAACACAGCACCATGTGGAGAGAGAACGTGCAGGGGCTGGACCACGTGGGAGGAGAGGATTAATAGAGTGAGTGCAGAGCTCTGTGGTTGGGGTACGTGAGGAATGGTTTGAAGGGGAAATGGAGCCACGTGACCAGGAAGTGAGCTGATGGGAGACCAGGATGGTATAGCGAGGACAGCAGCACAATATCGATCTCTCCAGTTACCAGAGAGAGAAACCCCCCTGACCAGGAAGGACAGTCATCTTGAAACACAGACACCATATACAGGTCCTTGCAGTAACGCTCCAACAGTCTGCAGTCCCATCCCTCCCCCCCGCCATCAGTATCTCATTGAGGATGTTTCCCCTCCCTCCCTCCCTCCCCCCGCATAGCCTCTTTTTATTTTTGTTACCAATTTTGTTAAAATTTCACCAAGAAAGCTCCCCGCAATGGAGTCCATCAGGACAAAGTGCATTTGGAGAGAAGGTCAAGGCAGTTCCGCATTGTTTCACTTGGCTCCAAGCTCAAGGGATTTCTACCTAGGGGAGACATGTAGTTAAAAAGCTAAAATTTACTCAAGTCTAAATATTAGATAAAACTCCATGCCAGAAGTTCAGAATTAAATGCTGCAATGTATTGGCTAGTCAAGCTCCTTTGAGACCCAGCAAAAGTTCATTTAGTCCTAGGGCAATCCCTGACTGATGTGGGACCAGCATTTCTGGCTAAAAAATGCTGGAAAATAAAAAACAAACAGAAAATCCAAATCTCTGTCAGACAAACATATCTGCAGTTCCAGAGACTATCCTGCCTGGGAAGAGCAGCTGCGAGGCTGTGTCTGGCCTCTTCTGGGGCCTGTGGATACCCAGATAACCTGCTGATACCCTAATAGCAAAGCAAAGACAATGTAATAGTGACACAGATCTGGAGTCCCTGAACCCAGGGCAGCTCACTGTGATAGGAGGATGCTCAAGGTCTTCTGCCTATTGATTAGCCAGTGTTAGAGAAACAAGTCATAAGGCCTGGGTATTCACAGCTTTTCACCAACAGCCACGCTCACTGAGCCATCAGTTTGCTGGGTCATTGTGCTACTGCACTTTAAAGATACATCTCATCTGCATCAACTCTAAGGTCATTCCTAAGGGAAAAAAGTGCTTGATCCCAGCCAGAGTAATCTTAAACACAAGCGAGGCACCTTCCCAGCCTCATTGAGTCCTCAGCCTGCCACCTCTGACACAGCATCCACCAGGGTTCCCTGTGAGCCTTATGACATAACCAAAGATCATCTGCTGCCCTATGGCCACACGCAATGCGCCCATTGACCCAGCAAGTTCCTTGTACATAGATGACGCAATATATGGCCCTCGGTCCTGATTTTCATGTT
Organism: Dermochelys coriacea; assembly: GCF_009764565.3. NCBI lineage: Eukaryota > Metazoa > Chordata > Testudines > Dermochelyidae > Dermochelys > Dermochelys coriacea. Next base: position 3,807,373 of record NC_050080.1, read on the forward strand.
GGCCCACTTAATTGTTTCCTGCAAATCTGGTATGCATGCAGCAATGGGGCACACAGCTTGCTCCCAACCTGGCTTCCTGGGTGCTACAGAAATCCGGCCCAACACGATTACCACAGTGGGCTGGAAAAGGTAAAGCCACAAATCTTCCCATGGGACAAATTCTTTCCAGGAGGAATGCTACCGTTTTAATTGACTTATGCCAAGGATGCATTAGACCCCATGTTTCAATTTCCCTGCATGTAAAGTGAGAATAGCACCGCTTCCCTTCCTAGCACATTGTTAGGAGAGTTATTTATTGTTTGTGGCGGCAATCAAGACATTAAGTGCCAAGTAATATTATTGCTATTATTATTTAACTGAACAAATTGCAGAGTCACGCTGTGATGCTGGTAAGTCAAGTGCCAGCTCTTGCCAAGGCCGTAGGTGTGAGCTAAGAACTGACAAACCCACAGCTGGAAAACAAACGCCCTCACCTGTGACAGGTGTGATTGTATTGTTAGAATTTATTTAGTGATTAGACTCTATGAAATGCTTTAAGTTGCTGCACGCATTAATCTCACTTGGTATGTCTTTATTCCATGCTATAAGGAAATACAAGAGAGACAAGGCGGGTGAGGACATTAAAAGAGATCATCTCTCTAATATCCTGGGACTGACATGACAACAACTTCTCTGCAAATAAGGAAATATGTAAGTTTCACTTTGCAACTTTGAAAATGTTTGCTCTGAACTTGTGAACCCAGGCATGGGACTCGTTCCCCCACCCATCCAGGAAGATCCTGAAAAATTAAGTTTTTCAGAAGACAAAAGCTTTGTTTATTTCCCCCCCTCGACCTGTGCAGAAGGCCTCATCCCAGCCATTTGAATGCTGGAAGAGGAAAATAAAAATAGCTGACATGATGATTTTTCATTTCTTTGCTGTTTGAACTCTCACAGGGCCAGAGACTCTAGCTCAGTGGTTTTCAACCTTTTTTCCTGTGCGGAACCTTGCAAAATTTCACAGGGAGGTGGAGACCCTTTTGGAAATCTTAAGAAATAGTCTGTGGACCCCCAGGGGTCTCTGGACCACAGGTTAAAAACCACTGCTGTAAACTGAAACAAGATCTCTTATGGTTATCCCTGGGTCTGCCCTAAAAGACATGTCAAATTGAGAGATCACTATTCAGTGAATTCTGTCACTCTTAGGAGCTGGATTACAACTCATTTGGGTGTAGAAGTTTGCTTGCTTTAACCTTTAAATAACTAATTTATTTTTCCTAGCTAATAAACCTTTAGACAGTTTATTACATGATTGGCTACAGGTGTTGTCTTTGTTGTAAGATCTAGGGCAGGGGTTCTCAACAAATTTTTTGGTGGAGTCAGAGTGTGGCCACCAACTCCTGCTGGTGGCCGCTCTGACAATTTTTCCTAAAATACTTAATTAACTTTAGGAAAAAAGTAAAATAGGCACATATACATTTCCAAATCACAGTAATTTATGTATGAAGGGGTTTTTCCACAGACTGAATAATAAAAATAATGTACAGTTGTCTCTATTTCTTTACTGGACCTAAAGAGAATAGAAACACAAATAAGGTGCTTTGCATGTTCTTGTATTTTGTTGTTGTTGTTTCATTTGCTTTTTTGGTTGCATTTTCTTTTTAGACTTGCTAGCTAATAAGTCTGCACCTGTGAAAAGTGATATTTGTATGTTTATTAATATCATTTTTCACAGATGCAGACGTGTTAACTGTCTGGGAGGCAGTGAAAAGTGATATTAACAAACAGACAAATATCACTTTTCACAATAGATTTACTCAAACCTGGCAAGTCGGGAGACAAATTAAGCCTTGGATGGGGAGGTGGGTAGGGAGGCAGTGGGGGTCAGGGGAGGCAGCAGGGGCCAGGCGATGAGTGGGATAGTGAACCTTGCAGCCAGGGGATGGAGCCCTGCAGTTAGGGGACAGAGCCCACCACTGCGCAGGCAAAGTCCAGAGCCCGAAGCCCTGCGTTCGGAGCTTATCAGCGCGTGGCCAGAGCCTGCCGCCCACCACCCCAGGACTAAAGCCAGAAGCCTAAGCCCCATCGCTCCCAGGAAGATGGGGAACGCACACTGGCTGGCTCCAGGAGGGGGCAGGGCCCAACCCCTGCCAGCAGCCATGCGGCAGGGGCTGCTGCTCTTCCCTTCCCCCCCCCCCACACTCCAGTTACCACCCAGGAGGCTGTGACTGCAAGAAAAGCCCCTGTTAGCCATATGCACTGATCTAGGGTATTCATTGATCAGGGGAAAGTGAATGGTCTCTTGGGGCTGGGAGCAACCTCAATATTTTGTAATTTTTGGTGTAAGTGACCATTTATCACTAAATCCAGCTTGCCTGGACAGCAAGATAGACTGGAGAGCCTAATGGGACATCTGTGCCTCCATGGAGAGACAAAAAGAAAAGAAGTACTTGTGGCACCTTAGAGACTAACAAATTTATTAGAGCATAAGCTTTCGTGAGCTACAGCTCACTTCATCGGATGCATGGAGAGACAGTTACAGTGACCCAGGAGTTCATATTTGTTACCGGTGAAATCTAATTATAGAACGCACCACCAGCCCTGTTTTCTGACAGTCTGCCCTGCAGTCGACACTCATGCTCGTGAGCCACTCCAGACAATGTGACATGTCCTGGGAGGAAGTATCAATAACCTGGCACAAAAGAAAAGCTCTCCTTGGATCAGGGGACAGGACTCTCTTGTTCGGGTTAGTAACCCCAGAGCCAGTAACATTCCTCCCGACAGGAGTCACGGGTTTGCGAGACGTCAAACAAGGCAACACATTCCCACTGGCAGGTCCGCTCATCTCAAGGCATCCAGTGTTTAAAGAGCTATGACTGGTGGAGAAAAAGGTCTCAATTATGTAGCTCCATTGTTTTAACAGAGCCCCTTTTACAGTATGGTGCATGGAGACTATATTCTTTTAACCAATCATATTTAGGTTCATGGCATACAGCTGATTTACCGCACTGAACAGAAAGCCCTTTGCATGCCCTGTCAAGTCACCAAGGCCCCACGTACACCACAGTTACAACAGTCAGGGAACTCCTCTTCAACAGGAGTTTCCATTTGCAGCATAAACAGACTACATCATGGCTAAGTAGGCCGTGTCTGCACCAAACAGCTATGCTGGCATAGCCTTTGCAGTGTAGATGTAACCCTTCTGCCCATCAGAGTTGGCAGCAACAAGGACTGGGTTCAGTATCTAGGGGTTCTGTTTCAATAAACACAATGCAAAAAGGGCTCGAGCCCGCACCCAGTGACCTGGGACAATTACATACCACCCCGATGGGCGCGTCTAGTAAACCAACTCATTGGTTCCCTCCAAAGGGCCTCAGGAAGCCCACTGTGGCTTCCACAAGCCTGTGTGCTAAACGTATTGGGTCCTCACTAGTCACCCCCGGTGCATCATAAGTTAACCGTTTTACTGATCTTATTACCCTGTCCCGTCTATTGAGAATCTCTGTTGCAGCGGTAGGGGGGACATCTTCTTGAGCGACAGACGGAGAGGTTTCCTTTGAGAGTCCCTCGGCTTCTGGCGTAGGCCCCTGCATCTCTGGTTCTACCAGTGGAAAAAGTCCAAGGTGCCCAGGGAACCTTCCACCTGTATGTCTCCACTGTCCAACATCCTGTGTGTGTCATCACAGGGGGGTCCCATCGGTGGCACAGGGGTGCCAGTAACGGGCCTAAATACTTCCGCCATGGGATTTAGGGCTGATGAGGGGGAGCTCTCTCTTGGCTCAGCTGATCAAGACCGAAATCTGATCTCCCTTCCAGATTACACTATAGTCATGTCTTCCTACTCAGACTCACTCTCGGATGTGCTGAATAAGGGGTAAGTTAGCTGCAGGGGGCCCGCTGTCTGTGTTGGATGGCGGCTTTGGTTTAGCACTTTTGTTCTGCCCGGTTGCCCTGTTGTGGCCCATCTCATAAGGGGTGCCTACCAACTCCCCCGCAGGGAGCAAAAGGTTTCTATGCACCATCTTTATTTGCCCTGGACCCACTTCAGGTGTGATCGTGTAGACTGGCAGACCTCCCAGCTTTTCCATCCCCAGGTAAGGTATTGCCTTCCACCTGTCAGCTATCTTGTGTTTGCCAGCAATACCCAAGTTTTACAGCAGGACTCTGTCCCCCGGCTTGAGCTCCTGCAAACACGCTCTAGCATCCTATCCATGTTTGTTGCGGTTTGAGCTCTTCCAAGCCGTAGCGGTAGCTAAGTGATAAGCATCCTGCAGCTTTTCTCTTAGTCAGGATACATATTGCTGATGAGCTTCATAGCTATCTCCATCCTCTGATGCACCAAAGCACAACTCTATGGGTAATCTTGCTTCTCGCCCAAACATCAAGAGATATGGGGTGACTCCCGTAGCATCGTTCTTTGTGGCATTGTAGGCATGCACCAGAAATGTGACATGCTGGCTCCAGGTTGCCTTCTGCTCTGGTCGCAAAGTTCCCAACATATCTAATAGAGTTCGGTTGAACCTCTCTGGCTGAGGATCACCTTGGGGGTGATAAGGCGTTGTCCTAGACATTTTAATTCCTGCTATCTTCAGCACCTCCTTCAGAAGGCGACTCTCAAAATCCCACCCCTGATCAGAGTGTATCCAATCTGGGAATCCATAGACTGAGAAATATTTGTCCCACAATACTCGAGCGACGGTGGTGGCCCTCTGATCACGTGTGGGATATGCCTGTGCATACCATGTAAAATGGTCAGTCACTACTAGAATGTTTCCAACATTCCTCGTCTACTTCTACAGACAAGAAATCAATGCATACCATTTCCAAAGGTTTGGTGCTGGTGATGTTCTTGAGATATGCAGCCCTCGTGGGCAGAGTTTTCCTTTGAACACATCAAGCGCAAGTCTCACATTTCCTGCGAACATCTTCAGCCATTCGGGGCTACTACGAATAAGTTCCAGGGTCCTCTCCATCCCTAAATATCCAAAGTCATCATGCAGGACCAGGGCTCTGTACTTTTTGGCAGTACTAGTTGTGCTCATTGCTTTTGTAAAGGGTCAGTGGTCATTCAGTGTAGCACTCCCTGAATCAGTTTTAGTTTGGTCCATTCTCTCAATAGTAGTTTACCCTCCGGGTTAGGTTGGAGAATCACAGCTGGGCTTCGCCCCTCCCTTTTGGCAAGTAGTGCATCATGAATGTCAATATCTTGCAGCTAGGCTTCTTGCCAGTCAACCGCATTGAGCAAGGGCAAAGGAGATTGGTCCAATGCAATATAGTTCACTGAGGCAGAAGATGTGCTTTCAGGGGGCAGGCCCAGAGCTTCTGCAACATCCATGAAGGCTCTCATGGGCCTCTGGCTCTTGACAATTCACACTGCAAATAGCTCTCACTCCATCAGTGGGTATCACAGCAACTTTTGGTGCCTGCGGACACATGGACAATGCATCTGCATCTACATTGCTTCTCCCTGATCAGTACTGAATGCTAAACTCGTAGCTAGCCAAAGCAGCCACCCATCTCTTCCCTGTAACATCCAGCTTAGCACTTGTTAACACACAAATCAGTGGATTGTTGTCTGTCCACACCTGGAACTGGGCACCATACAAGTAGTCTCGAAATTTCTCAGTGGTGGCCCATTTCAAGGTCAAGAACTCCAGCTTGTGGGTGGGATAGCGAGTTTCACTATCAGACAGTCCTCGGCTGGCAAAGGCTACAGGTTTACGTTTGCCTTCCACTTCCTGGTACAGGACTGCTCCCTGACCCTCCAAACTGGCATCAGTATGCAGGATAAACGGTTTGCCTGGGTCAGCAAAGACTACGACTGGAGCATGAGTTAGGCAAGTAATGATTTCTTGAAATGCCTTTTCACATCTCTCATCCCAATGTGGCCCAAATGGTTTGAAGGGACCATAGTGTCTCTGCACAGGATGCTGTGGGGACTTCCCCTTATTCTTAGTCTTAAATTTGTTTTTGCGGGACTGGTATCCCCTGGTAAGATCATTCAGAGGTTTTACAATCGTAGCATAATTTTTCACAAATCTCCGATAGTAGCCACTAAATCCAAGAAAGGTCTTGAGTTCTCTGTAGTTACTTGGACATGGCCATGTAGTAAGTGCTTCTATTTTATCGGGATCAGTACTCACACCCTCTTGGGACACGATATGACCCACATACTTCACTGAGGTTCTGCAGAACTGGCATTTGCCAGTTGAAAGCTTCAAACCATAATCCTCCAACCTATCAAGCACTTTAAGAAGTCTTTCTTCATGCTCCAACACAATCAGGTCACCCAAATTAACACTTGCAGTAAATTCATGTCTCCCACAACTTTCTCCATAAGCTGTTGAAATGTGGCAGGTGCTCCAGAAATCCCTTGGGGCATGCGTTCAAACTAATAAAACCTTAATGAGCAGATGAAGGCTGTCTTCTCCTTATCTTCTTCTCCCAGAGGGATCTGGTCGTAGCCACTCCGAAGATCCAACACAGAGAACCACTGGCTTTCCAGTAAACAGTCTAAGGCATCTTGGACTCGAGTCATAGTGTACTGGTCAACCACAGCACTCCTGTTTAGGGTGCGATAGTCAATACACGTCCGGATTTTCCCATTCTTTTTACAGACCACCACAATGGGTGAGGCATAGGGGCTGCAGGACTCTGTAATGATGCCAGTCGCAGCCAGCTCCTGAAGATGATGTCACACATCTTCCATCTCAGAGAGAGCAATCCTCCTAGATCTCTCCTAAAAGGTCAAGAATCATGCAGTCTGATGTGCTCTACTCCTTTTGCACATCCCACATATGCAGTGAGAACACTTTGGATCTTTCCCAAAGTTTTTTCCTCAGGCGATCTTTCCACTTCTCGGACAATGGTGACTCTCCAAAGTCAAACTTTGCTGGATCTATTGTTGGAACTTGAGTTTCACACTGGGGTTTTACAATCGACTCAGGCTCAAAGAGGTCTGCTATCTTTTGTCCTTGCTTCACAACAACATTGCGACTTGTTTCATTAGCAATCAGTATAGTCACTCTTTCCTGGGCTTCAGCAGATAGGGTTATGACTCCACTGGGGACCAGCACTCCTTCCGGGAGCTCTCCTCCCACCGGCTGCTCTACCATTGCTAAAGCCCCTTTACTGCCTTTCAGCCAGGTACTCATGACAAGCACCTCTTGCTCCGTCCTTGCAGGCGCTACTAAAGGGGTCGTGTCCGCATACTTCAGTGCCCCAGTCGGTAGCTCAGATGTCTCCTTTTTAGTGCTCTCGATTTTCCTATAGGCTTCTGCACAAAGCAGATGGATCGTCAGGGTATTCAGGTAAGGGTCCCCAGCCAGTCATCTGCAGTAATCCGTGAGTACCTTGAAGAGGCTGGAGTTGGTCCCTATTAGCACAGACACATCAGAGGTCCCTTTAAGGTCAGGGCATATTAAGGCAGCTGTGTCCACCTCTTCTCCTAGCCCAGCCACCTCCTCTGGGAATTCCAGGTGCACTATGACGTACCCTGGGCAGGGGTGTTCATCCATGCCGAGGCCACACAGACCAAGGCTGGTCAGTGGCTGTATAGGCAGGTGTTTAAGCATCCGTTGGTCGAATGACTGAAATATAATAGTCACTTGAGATCCAGTGTCAAGCCCTGCTCTACACTCCACCCCTTTAATCCTCACCGTGACCTCTGCTCGAGGCCCTATCAGTCTTGCGGGGATCCCAGCTGGACAGTCTTTTCTGGGGGAATCTTCAAATCCTGCAGGCCTGGGGGGTCCCCATCCCCAGACCCTCTGGCAGCTACCGGATCTCTCTCAACTGATCCTCAGCTTTCCATACACTAAGGAGGGATTTTCTTCATTATGGCACTTGGCAGCACCGTGCCCATCCTGACCACATTGGTAGCAGAAGTATTGACCTTTCCCCCTTCACCTGCTGGGCTGGTGGCTCTAAATGCTGACCACTTCATTGTCCCAGTTTGAGGCTCCTTATTCTTGGAAGTCTTAGCTCGGTCAATGTTGCTTTGCAGCTCAGCTATCCGTTCTGTCAGGACCTGCATTTGTTGTGCAAGTTCCTCTCTGGTGCTCACCATCAGTACACTGGCCGTTTGCAGTGGTGTTGTGCTGGCTGGCTGGCTGGCTGGGCTTCCCAAAACTCGCTGGCAGCATGCCTTTCTTCCTCCTCTCTGACCTCTTTTATCAGCTGGGAGTAACTTGCGGGATGTTCCTGTCGTTCTCTTAGCCGGAGATGAAGTAGCATCGGGTTCTGATACTGAGTTCCTCTTACAATTTGAGCCAGTCTGGTCTGATCCATCTACTCAGCAGCCACTGGCTCTCTCATGACAGCTCTCTGAAGCAGTCTCTCCAGTCTCTGTATGTAGGCCGAAGCCTTCTCGCCCCTTGGCCGTCGGGAATTAAGGAACTTACAGTAGCTGTCTTCAGGGCCCTCTATGGTCCCAAAGGTGTGTTCAAGGGCCTCTAGGCAGTCCTTCGCACTGACCCCAGGGTCAATGAGCTTCAGGGTGCGAATCACATCTAATGCTGGTCTCCCAAGGCTCTGTATTAGGCATCTTCGCTTTTCTGCATCTGGTACGGCCCACTCTTGCAGCATTTCAGTGCTATGCACCAACCAGGGTTCAAACTCCTCCTCCCCAGCAAACAACCTTAACTTACAACAAGAGTTTGACGTAGCATGGGACAGCACAATCTCTTCCAAAGTTTGCCCCAGTGCTTTTGCCCAATCATCAGCCGAGGCTGCGACCCCTGAGCCAGAGGCTGCTGAGCCAGGGCCCAACAAACCTGACATATTAGCCATTATACAGACAGTAATTTCCTCAAAACATAAACACAACTGTTTCCCAATGCAGTGGATCACTCAGCAGGTGCTTGCGAGGGGTACTGACCCAGGATCCCTGACGAGCCCCCAAAAATGTAACCCTTCTGCCCATCGGAGTTGGCAGCAACAAGGGCCAGGTTCAGTATCTAGGGGTTCTGTTTCAATAACACAATGCAAAACCGGCTTGAGCCCCCAACCCAGTGACCTGGGATTATTACATACCACCCCCCTGGGCGCCTCTAAAAGGCAGTACTTCCCCTCTCGCAAGCACAGAGTCCGAGTGTAGCAAAAAAAAACAAAACAAAACAAAACACTTTTTAAATAAAGGAGGAAAACAATGCGGCATTATGTTGGGGAACACCACAACTAGGGTTCATAAACACAAACCATGCAGATTGGGCTGTGTCCTTTCTCTTTGGTTCTTGAGTCCAGCAACCCAAAAGTCACCCAAAGTCCAGCGCAGCCCCGGAGTTCAAAAGTTCATCTGCAGAGTTTAGCTCCCAGACTAGATGGAAAAGAGGGAGGTATGGAGGCACCTTACGTGCTCCACTGCTGATGTCGATGGCCGACTGCCCTGCCTTTCTGCAGGGGTCCGCTGCAGCTTTCACCATGAGTGCTCACCTCCAGCAGACATCCTGCTAGCCGCTCACCAATATATCTTCAGCCCCCCCCCCCCCCCCCCCGCACTTAACAGCACTCAGTGATTTTAGCTCTTTAGTGATTTCAGCTCATAGTAGGGGAGTCTCTGTACTGGTACAACATTAGCCCCAAGTGAATTCAGCTCAGAAGCCTGCAATCAGACTCTTAATGGAATCAAAATCAGCTCTGATATTACCCAGCGCAGAGAGGATGGAGTGAAACTGGTGTTTCAAACCCTTGGAAAGGGCCCACACCACCAGGTACACATACTTGTTCCCAGGTTTCAGAGTAGCAGCAGCGTGAGTCTGTATTCGCAAAAAGAAAAGGAGGACTTGTGGCACCTTAGAGACTAACAAATTTATTAGAGCATAAGCTTTCGTGAGCTACAGCTCACTTCATCGGATGCATACTTGTTCCCAGCCTCTCATCTTGCTGGATTCTAGAACCCATATCCCTTGCCTAGCGAGTGCTACTTAGTTAAGGGCAAGTCCTTCCGTCATAAAATGCCAGGTACAGTTCTACTGTCCTTGATTTACATAACCGTGATAACACCACTTTATTACTCCTGCCTCAATAACAAAGAGACCGTGGATCCCACAGCAGGCAAAGTGACCATTTTGGCAAGCAGTCCCATCATGCTAAGCGGGGTGGGTGTGCTCATGAAAACGAGATCAGCCCTTGAAGTCCTTTTCCACAACTCACCACCAGATGTCAGGGTAGAGCTCAACCTGACTCCACTTACATAGACATATTTCAGAGTAGCAGCCTTGTTAGTCTGTATTCGCAAAAAGAAAAGGAGGACTGTAAAGCTTATGCTCTAATAAATTTGTTAGTCTCTAAGGTGCCACAAGTACTCCTTTTCTTTTTACATAGACATAGCCTCTGACAAGAGAGGAGAGTACTCACTACCATGCAGGAGATGATCAGCACCTCACCAGATCTAGCCCCAGCAGCCTAGCTACCCAGCCACAAAGGGCTGGGGGTTTCTGGGCATACCAGTCAAAATCCCTGTGTTTGCCCACCTTTGACAATTTATCCTGAGAAAGGAAAACTGGAGAGGAAGCTGGCCTGGGAGTCAGAAGACCTGGGTTCTATCCCCAGCTCTGCCACTGACTCAGTGACCTTAGGTAAGTCATGTCCCGTCTCAGTGCCTACATCCCCTGTCAGAGATAACACCTTTGTACAGCATTTCCATACCCAGGGATGAGATGCACCAGGTAAAAGCTAAGTGCTGTTGTTTTATAACCTACAGTGAAAAATGGGTTTCAGTCACTGTTTTTTTGTTTGTTTTTTAAAAGATTGTAATGCCCCATCCACACACCCCTGCTGCCAGAGGGCAGCTCAAGGCACCAGGGCTGGGCTACACTACAGAGTTAGGTCAGCCTAACTACATCGCTCAGGGCTGCAAAAAACTGCAAGCCTTGCGTGCTGTAATTAAACCACAGCATAGACACTTCTGGGTCGACAGAAGAATTCTTCCGTCAACCTAGCTACCACTGCTCAGAGTGGTGGTTAGAAGAACCCCTTCTGTCACCATAGCATGTGTCTACACTACAGTGCTATAGTGGTGCAGCTGCACTACTGTACCGTTTCCAGTGTAGACATAGCCCGAGTCTTCAGAGCATTTCAAGCCATGGCAATTCTGTACCCTCCGCAGGGCCATAAAGGGCAGCATGCAATCCATGCCTCTGGAATTCTGCAGCGAGTAGTGGGCTCCTTGTTACTGCAGACGACACACTGCCAAAAGCCACAGAATCTCTAAAGCTGGCTCCAATTTCTGTTGCCCTTGCTGCAGACTTACCAGGATCCTGGCTGCAGGGGGAAGGCTCCGAACAGAAAACATCCCAGAGAAAACCCGTGGAAGTCCTTCTTGGGAGAACAAAGGACTCCTACACAGTGCATGGGAGGGGAGCGAGGGGAGCGTTTGGGCATAAAGATAGTGCCTCTGAGAATGCTTCAGTATCAATGGAGTTTAACTGCCCCACTTCACAACACTTAGCATTTCCAAAAGGGGCTATCAGGGTGGTTGGAGTTGACCTGAACTGGCTGCTTGGATAATAGTTTACACCTCTGAATTTGCTATTGTTTGACTGAAGCATCAGAGCCACACCAGGTCAGCTTCCATCCTGACAGCTCTGCCCTAGTCAGAAGGGCTGGACATGTTCGTTGATTTTAAAACTAAAGCTTGGTCTCTTCGACAACAAAAAACAATAGAAAATTACAGGGAGAACATACAGGTCCCTGGACCTCAGATACTGTGTGCTCACAGTGACCACAGTTCAGTGAAGTACTTAGGTCCACGTGCAAACCTGAAGCATGTGTTTAAGTTTCACTGAAGTCAGTGTGAATTAAAAAGAAAAGGAGGACTTGTGGCACCGTAGAGACTAACAAATTTATTTGAGCATAAGCTTTCGTGATAAATCTCCCCACTGTATTTTCCACCGAATGCATCCGACGAAGTGAGCTGTAGCTCACGAAAGCTTATGCTCAAATAAATTTGTTAGTCTCTAAGGTGCCAAAAGTTCTCCTTTTCTTTTTGCGAATACAGACTAACACAGCTGCTACTCTGAAACCTGTCAGTGTGAATTAAGGATATGTTTGAGTGCTTTGCTGAATCAGACCCTATGTTCTCCAACATGTCTGGCTGGATGCATGGTTCAGGTTCACTCTGCTACCAAGATTTCATCTTTATTTCCTTTGGGGCCTTTAAAATGGAATACCTAAAGACAGGCCCTTAAATAACAATGACCCGATTTCTTCTAGGGGTGCTGAACTCCCCAACCATGGAGCTCACTGAGAGTGAAGTTTTCAGCACCTACTACCTCAAAGTCTGTCTGGTCTCATGGGTAAAACACTGGACTGGGACTTGAGAGACTTGGGTTCTAGTCCCAGCTATGCCAGTGGCCTGCTGGATGACCTTCACTTTCCTGAGCCTCAGTTTCCCCATGGAGATAATGGTACTGGCCTCCTTTGCAAAGCACTTGGAGATCTACTCCTGACAAGTGCTATATAAAAGCACAGGCACTACTGGGCCTAAGAGATTAGCTTTTGTTTTTGAAAGGACATTTCTGGCCCTTTGGGCTATAAAGGGAACTCTCCCAGCTTCAAAGAGATCCAGGGCTATCATCACTGGGACGTATTTTTGCCACACCATTGTTTAGGTTGTTATAAATCCAGACTGTTCTAAGCAATGAGGGGTGCTATCAGAACCCAACCCCAAGAACATTCATTAACTCATCGGGGCCCAAGCATTGCAAGCAACATTGTGGATAGTTTTCAAATGCCTGTAAAAGTGCACTCACCCTTTTGTGGGAGAACACTAGAAAGCGTGACCCTATATTCTAAGCAGGTTCACTGTTGATCTCAGGTTTAGACACAAGTCACGGATCCCGGCAGAGGAGGCTGGTATATTACACCCTTTACCAAAGTCCAACACATATGTGTAGTGCCTTCCTACCTCATTAGGATTAATAGCTGGTCTTATTTCTCATAGGTTATATTTTCTCCTTGCATGAAGCCCTGCTACACTGAACTGCTCCCTTTGCCACTGCTCCAGCCCTTTTCCCGTACAGCTCATGGCGTCCAAAGTGCAATATTCAGCTTGTTCACCTCTACCTCATCTGCTGCTTTAAAAAACAACCACCAAAGAACAACAATTCCTTTAAACTCCAAAACCAGCATATTCTTGGGATCATTCTGCCTGTACCGCACCTAGCACGAGTCTCCATTCTGGTTCAGGCCTCTAGGTGCTAAGTTAATATGAATAATAAATAACTTCCTTGGAAACAGAGATCCCTGAATTTAAGGCACCGCCTCCTACACACATGTAGAGAAACGTATTAGTTGTACTTAAGGGGCCCAATTCTGCTCTTCAGCACATCCTGGCAACTATAATGACAGCCCTGCAAATCCACAGATATCTGCATCCGAGGACGTGGGTGTCCGCGGGCCGGATCTGATGCGGATACAAATCCGCACAGGGCTTTAACCATAATTCCAAAGAGGCTGAGAAAAGAATTTGGCCTAGTGTCTTTATAGTTAGGTTTCAGAGTAGCAGCCGCGTTAGTCTGTATTCGCAAAAAGAAAAGGAGTACTTGTGGCACCTTAGAGACTAACAAATTTATTAGAGCATAAGCTTTCGTGAGCTACAGCTCACTTCATCGGATGCATTTGGTGGAAAAAGCAGAGGAGAGATTTATACACACACACACACACACACACACACACAGAACATGAAACAATGGGTTTATCATACACACTGTAAGAAGAGTGATCACTTACTGCTGGAATTAGCCTACCTTGCTTGTCACCATGAAAGGTTTTCCTCCTTTCCCCCCCTGCTGCTGGTGATGGCTTATCTTAAGTGATCACTCTCCTTACAGCGTGTATGATAAACCCATTGTTTCATGTTCTGTGTGTGTGTGTGTGTGTGTGTGTGTAAATCTCTCCTCTGCTTTTTCCACCAAATGCATCCGATGAAGTGAGCTGTAGCTCACGAAAGCTTATGCTCTAATAAATTTGTTAGTCTCTAAGGTGCCACAAGTCCTCCTTTTCTTTTTATAGTTAGGCTTTGCCTTGATTAATTTTTTACCAGTTATTCTCTAATATGTTACTCTAAAGAGAGCCATTAACCCCTTTAATTAGGGGTGAGTTACATGGGTCATCATACCAGATGTGCCCTCCCCATCTCTGCACTCAGTGCTAGTTTGGCACACCTGGTATACCCACGGAACACTGCTCCTTCTCTTTGTGCCAGCCTTGGTTTTGGTAGTAGCACCTCACCCCATCTTCGGGTGCAAACCTCACCTCTACCACATACCCCAGTGACAGGTGCATTGATGGACCTCCACAGCCCCACCTAGACTCCTGCTCCCCAGGAAGTCCTGATACAAGCAGTCAGGGTTCTCACTTCCTGGCAGAGCGTCCCTTTGGTTTGTGAAACCACCAAAAAATAAATATTACTTCTCTTTTGTTTCTAAGAGCGTAAAAGAGGTGGCTGAAAAATAAACCCAGACATTAACTGTAATAAGTCAGTTGGATCTGACAGGGCCCCAAAACTACAAGTAACCAATTCTGAGACACAAAGTGTCACACATCTCTAACTGCCTGCCTACACTGGGGTTTTAATTGCACCATACTCTATGGGTGCAAATTCCTAGCACAGACACAAGTGCAAGACACTTTTCATACCAGTGCAGGCAACCTACACAAGGGGTTTGTACCCGCCTGCCGACAGCAGGATCCAAACCCATCCCCGCGATGGGCAAAGCCTGCCATCGCTTCCCCGAAACTCGCTGCTTGTTGTGTGCCTGGCACATGAACGGCCCCTGAGCTGGGACGATGCCACAGACAGGCTTCTCTGCTGAAAACAAAACAACCAACTTCACTGGCTCCGGGCTCTCTCCCTAACACTACACGGGAAGGTGGAAGAGCTGCACCCAGCTCAGGACCCCTCAGTCATTCCATACAATTCAATTTCACTTCAAGCTGGCTTATAAAAACACTTTAAAATTCTATCTGAGGAGATAAAAAAAGTTTTAGCAGGGAAAGGATCATGCATCATTTCATTAACTGCCTTTATAATGCTTTAGAAACTTTGAAGAGTTATTTAAAATGTGTTTACAAATAGTAAAAAGGGGTTGTTAAGTGTATCTTTGCAGATTCAGAGACTGATTGGGAGCAATAATGTATCTTGAATGGTAAAAACATCAGAAAATATCCTCAAAACTGGAAAATAGAAACCTAGGGAGTATAAAACCTTTGATAAGTGATAGCATAATGCAGTTATTTCAAGTCCACGTTTTCACTTTGTTTTTTCCTTTTGTTTTAATTATTACTGTAAAGAAGAGACATAAATTGCTTCTCATTTTATCTCAGTATTATTGCAGCTGCTGCTTAGTTCCCTCGCTGCATTGAGCTGTGGTCTCTGTGAGCACACAGGTTTCAGAGTAGCAGCCGTGTTAGTCTGTATTCGCAAAAAGAAAAGGAGGACTTGTGGCACCTTAGAGACTAACAAATGTATTAGAGCATAAGCTTTCGTGAGCTACAGCTCACTTCATCGGATGCATTACGATGAAGTGAGCTGTAGCTCACGAAAGCTTATGCTCTAATACATTTGTTAGTCTCTAAGGTGCCACAAGTCCTCCTTTTCTTTTTGTGAGCACACAGTATCTGAGGTCCAGGGACCTGTATGTTCTCCCTGTAATTTTCTATTGGTTTTTGTTGTCGAAGAGACCAAGCTTTAGTTTTTCCCGCTGGGAAACCAGATCACAAACCTCCCCCCAGCTTCCCGCAGCCGGCCCAGCTCTGGGGCAGCCCCGCCCGGGCTTCAGCGAAGGCCGATAAGGAGGTGGACCCTCGCCCGAAGTCACTGCTCCCTTCCCCGGCCCACGGGCCGGCTCTCGGGCAGCGCCTGGGGGAGCGGGTGGCCCCAGAAACAAGGGCGCCGCTTCCCTCCCCGTCCCCCAACACCGCCCCGCTCGGGGGGCGCCCACGCGGGTCAGCCGGTCCCGGGGGGGGATTCCGCAGGGGGCGGCGGGGACCCAGCCAGGCTGGCAGGGGGAGCCTGGGGAAAAGCGAGAGCGCCCCCCGCTCCCGCTGGGACTTTGCAAACTGCCCTGCCCGCAGCGCCCCTCCTGGGGGCCGGCCAGCGTCTTACCCCGGCGGCCGCATGGAGGGAAGGAAACTTCGTGCCCGCTGCCCGGCTGCGCTGCGGCTCCTGGCCCGGGGCTGCGGCGGCTGAGCTGGGGCTGACTCGGTCCAGCTCCCTCTCAAGCCGGGCTGCGCCGCGATCGGTTTCGTTTCTGGGCCCTCGCTGCATTCAAACCTATGGCAGCGCCTCGCGGAAATTACATCACCGCAGCCCCGTGGGAGCCCGTCAGGCCCCTCCAGCCCAGCACCGCCCCCCAGCAGCGCCCCCAGCCTGCAGCACCGCCCCCAGCTGGCACAGCCACCCCCCCAGCACCGCCCCCAGCTGGCACAGCCACCCCCCCCAGCACCGCCCCCTGCACACACAGCTCCAGCCCCGCCCCCTGCATGCACAGCACCCCCCCCAGCACCGCCCCCACCTGGCACAGCCACCCCCCCAGCACCGCCCCCTGCACACACAGCTCCAGCCCCGCCCCCTGCATGCACAGCACCCCCCCAGCACCGCCCCCTGCTGACACAGCCACCCCCCCAGCACCGCCCCCAGCACACACAGCTCCAGCCCCGCCCCCTGCACGCACAGCACCCCCCCAGCACCGCCCCCTGCTGACACAGCCACCCCCCCCAGCACCGCCCCCAGCTGGCACAGCCACCCCCCCAGCACCGCCCCCTGCACACACAGCTCCAGCCCCGCCCCCTGCATGCACAGCACCCCCCCCAGCACCGCCCCCTGCACGCACAGCTCCAGCCCCGCCCCCTGCACGCACAGCACCCCCCCCAGCACCACCCCCAGCTGACACAGCCACCCCCCCAGCACCGCCCCCTGCACACACAGCTCCAGCCCCGCCCCCTGCATGCACAGCACCCCCCCCAGCACCGCCCCCTGCACACACAGCTCCAGCCCCGCCCCCTGCACGCACAGCACCCCCCCCAGCACCGCCCCCAGCTGACACAGCCACCCCCCCAGCACCGCCCCCTGCACACACAGCTCCAGCCCCGCCCCCTGCACGCACAGCACCCCCCCAGCACCGCCCCCAGCTGACACAGCCACCCCCCCCAGCACCGCCCCCTGCACACACAGCTCCAGCCCCGCCCCCTGCACGCACAGCACCCCCCCCAGCACCGCCCCCTGCTGACACAGCCACCCCCCCAGCACCGCCCCCTGCACACACAGCTCCAGCCCCGCCCCCTGCTGACACAGCCACCCCCCCAGCACCGCCCCCTGCACACACAGCTCCAGCCCCGCCCCCTGCTGACACAGCCACCCCCCCAGCACCGCCCCCTGCACACACAGCTCCAGCCCCGCCCCCTGCTGACACAGCCACCCCCCCAGCACCGCCCCCTGCTGACACAGCTCCAGCCCCGCCCCCTGCATGCACAGCACCCCCCCAGCACCGCCCCCAGCTGACACAGCCACCCCCCCAGCACCGCCCCCTGCACACACAGCTCCAGCCCCGCCCCCTGCATGCACAGCACCCCCCCCAGCACCGCCCCCAGCTGACACAGCCACCCCCCCAGCACCGCCCCCTGCACGCACAGCTCCAGCCCCGCCCCCTGCATGCACAGCACCCCCCCCAGCACCGCCCCCAGCTGACACAGCCACCCCCCCAGCACCGCCCCCTGCACGCACAGCTCCAGCCTCCAGCACCGCCCCCTGCACGCACAGCACCGCCCCCAGCACCGCCCCCTGCTGACAGCCACCCCCCCAGCACCGCCCCCTGCACACACAGCTCCAGCCTCCAGCCCCGCCCCCTGCATGCACAGCACCGCCCCCAGCACCACCCCCTGCATACACCGCTCCAGCCTACAGCACCACCCCCTGCTTACACAGGCACCCCCCCCAGTACTGCCCCCTGCACACACAGCTCCAGCCCCGCCCCCTGCATGCACAGCACCGCCCCCAGCACCGCCCCCTGCTTGCACCGCCACACACGCCCCCCTCCAGCCCTGAGGGCAAAGCCAGCACCGACCCCTGCATGCACAGCTCCGCCCCCAGCACCGCCCCCTGCATGCACAGCCACACACACACACTCCCCCCTCTAGCCCGAAGGGCAAAGCCAGCACCGCCCCCTCATGCACAGCTCCGCCCCCCCTGCATGCACAGCCACACACTTCCCCCTCTAGCCCCAAGGGCAAAGCCAGTACCGACCCCTGCATGCACAGCTCCAGCTCCAGCACCGCCCCCTGCTTGCACAGCCAGCCCCCCAGTACTGCCCCCTGCACACACAGCTCCAGCCTCCAGCACTGCCCCTTGCATGCACAGCCACCCTCTCCATGCCGGGGGAAGGGACAAAGCCAGCATTGCCCCTGCATGCACAGCCACCCCTTTCCTCCAGCTTCGGGGTTGGGGACAGAGCCAACACTAACCAGCCCACTCCACTCTGTGCTGACTACCCCCATCTGCTTTCCAGCCTCGGTTGAGACCAAGTCAGAGCCAGCACCATCCAGTCTCCTGCATGTATAGCCCTCCTATTCCTCCTTCCCGCCTGCATCCAACCCATCACTCTTCTTCCCCTCCCCCTCCTCTTTACCGCTGCCCTCCTTGCCTTTCCATCAACAATTACCTGGCCCTGAGGGGGCAGAAAACAGCCAAGTTGCTGCACCCATACAGCCCCTGCATAGGCACTAACCCCCACAGAGCTCCAGCTGAGCGTCCTACCTAGCTAGAGCTTCCCACGCCCGGAAGCACAAAGCAGGTATATTGCCTGGGCTGGCTTACGGGGAATGGAATCCAGGACCCCTGCCCCTGCCAGCTTGTTACAAATGGTCTCTGGCGTCCAGAACTTGGGCGCCTGGGTGTTAAGTTAGATCCATAGATTCCAAGGCCAGAAGGGCTCACGGGGATCAGTCTGACCACTTGCATAATACAGGCCATAGACCCTCCGTGAATTAATTCCTGTTGCCCTAGAGCAGATCTTTTAGAAAAACATCCAATCTTGATCTAACAATGGCCAGTGATAGAGAATCCATCACAACCCCTGGTGAGTTGGTCCAGTGGTTAATTACCCTCACTGTTCAAATGTTGCACCTTATTTCCAGTCTGAATGTGTCTTGCTTCCATTTCCAGCCATTGGATCTTCTTTGACCTTTGTCTACTAGAGTGAAGGAGCCCACTGTTAAATATTGGTTTCCTATGTAGGTGCTTACAGACTGTGATCAAGCCAGCCCTTAATCTTCGGTCTTTGTTAAACTAAATAGATTGAGCTCCTTCAGTCTATCACTTTAAGGCAAGTTTTCCTTAAAACCTGGTATACGTGACATACCCTGACTTTAGCAAAGCTTTTGATACTGTCTCCCACAGTATTCTTGCCAGCAAGTTAAAGAAGTATGGATTGGATGAATGGACTATAAAGAGGATAGAAAGCTAGATTGTTGGGCTCAACAGGTAGTGATCAACAGCTCGAAGTCTAGTTGGCAGCCGGTATCAAGCGGAGTGCCCCAGGGGTCGGTCCTGAGGCTGGTTTTGTTCAACATCTTCATTAATGATCTGGATGATGGGATGGATTGCACTCTCAGCAAGTTCGCAGATGACTCTAAGTGAGGGGGAGAGGTAGATACGCTGGAGAGTAGGGATAGGGTCCAGAGTGACCTAGACAAATTGGAGAATTGAGTCAAAAGAAATCTGTTGAGGTTCAACAAGGACAAGTGCAGAGTCCTGCACTTAGGATGGAAGAATCCCAGGCACCGCTACAGGCTGGGGACCGACTGGCTAAGCAGCAGTTCTGCAGAAAAGGACCTGGGGATTACAGTGGATGAGAAGCTGGATATAAGTCAGCCGTGTGAGCGTGTTGCCAAGAAGACTAACAGCATATTGGGCTGCATTAGTAGGAGCGTTGCCAGCAGATCAAGGGAATTGATTATTCCCCTCTATTTGGCACTGGTGAGGCCACATTTGGAGAACTGTGTCCAGTTTTGGGGCCCCCACTATAGAAAGGATGTGAACAAATTGGAGTGAGTCCAGCAGAGGGCTACAAAAATGACTAGGGGGCTGGAGCACATGACTTATGAGGAGAGGCTGAGGGAACTGGGATTATTTAGTCTGCAGAAGAGAAGAATGAGGGGGGATTTGACAGCAGCCTTCAACTACCTGAAGGGGGGTTCCAAAGAGGATGGAGCTAAGCCAGGGGTGGGCAAACTTTTTGGGCTGAGGGCCACATCTGTATGGGGAAATTGTATGCAGGGCTGGGGCAGGGGGAGGGGGTGCAGTGTGCAGGAACAGTCTCAGGGCAAGGGATTGGGGCAGAGGAGGGGTGCGGGGTGTATAAGGGGGCTCAGAGAAGGGGGTTGGGGTGCAGGAGGGGTGCGGACTGCGAGAGAGAGCTCAAGGCAGGGAGTTGGGGTGCAGCAGGGGGCTCAGGGCAGGGAGTTGGGGTACAGGAGGGATGTGGGGTGCCATGGGGGGCTCAGGGCAGGGAATTGGGGTGCAGAAGGGGTGCGAGGTGCAGGCAGGGGGCTTAGGTCAGGGATTTGGGGGGCGGGGTACAGGAGGGGTTCGGGGTGGCAGCGGCACGCAACGGGGCCAGGGCAGGCTCCCTGCCTGCCTACCGTGGCCCCACATGGCGCTGCTCCGGGCAGCAGCCAGAACCACTTCCCTGCGTGGTCCCTGGGGGGACGGGGAGACACAGGGCTCCACTCACTGCCCTTGCCACGCCTCCAGGTACCTCCCCGTGGTTCCCCATTCCTGGCCAATGGGAGCTGCGGGGGGGGGGGGCAGAGGTGCCTGGAGGCAAGGGCAACGCATGGAGCTCTTTGCCCCTGGGCCACAGGGACGTGGTGCCTGCCGCTTCTGAGAGCGGCGCGGGGCCTGAGGCACACCACGGGGGGCAATCCCGCGGGCCGAATCCAATGTCCTGACGGGTCGGATCCAGCCCGCGGGCTGTAGTTTGCCCATCCCTGAACTAGGCTGTTCTCAATGGCGGCAGATGACAGAACAAGGAGCAATGGTCTCAAGTTGCAGTGGGGAAGGTCTAGGTTGGATAATAGGAAAAACTATTTCACTAAGAGGGAGGTGAAGCATTGGAATGGATTACCTAGGGATGTGGTGGAATCTCCATCCTTAGAGGTTTTTAAGGCTCGGCTTGACAAGTCCTGGCTGGGATGATTTAGTTCGGGTTGGTCCTGCTTTGAGCAGAGGGTTGGACTAGATGACTTGCTGAGGTCTCTTCCAACCCTCATCTTCTATGATTCAATGGCTTACATTCTTTGTTCCTCAATGTGTGACTTTGCATTTGGCTGCATTAGAACACATTTTTGTTTGCTTGCACCCAGTTTACCAATTAATCCAGGTCACCCTGTATTAGAGACCTGTCCTCTTCATTATTTACAATACCCCCAAACTTTGTCTCATCCACAAACTTTATCAGTGATGATTTTGTGTTTTTTCCAGGTCATTAATAAAAATATTAAATAGCGTAGGACCAAGAACTGATCCTTTCAGGGCCCCATTGAAAACACACCTGGCTTGATGCTGATTCCTCGCTTATGGCTACATTTGAGTTAGATGGGGTGTAATCCATTTAATGTGTGTGACCCCAGCACACTGCTAGTCCCAGATTTTCCCCCAAAAAAATGTATGTCCTGTCCTGCCCAGCCATCTCCTGGACAGTATGAATATATTATGTCTGTTGTTCCTTTAAGGGAATAATATGCACACAACTTGCTACCCTGGATGGAGTCACCCAGACATTTCAACCTGAACATGCAAAATTAGATAAAACAATAAAACAAGTTTATTAACAACAAAGAAATGTTAAGTGAGTAAAAGTAATGAGGCATTGAAAGTCAGCAATAGTTACAAGAAAAATAAAGATAAAACACGTGACGTTGCACTCTATATGATTTTATAAAAATATGCTAATGAATATAAATATAATGTAACTGGAATATGCTTCGTGCAAAAGGTCTCTTGTAAGGTATCATTACAAAACTTATAATCTATTGAGTTTGGTCATCCTCTTTGCATGTATTATCATTCTTGTATCTGAAATTAGAAATATGAAATATAACTCTGAAGGCCTATTGTAATTATGCAAAGTGTGGGCCATTAATGGTGGTTGGGAATCTTGATGGCTCCCATTAACCAGGACAATTGTCTGTAGATGGCTCTGTTTTTTTCCACTGAATGCATCCGATGAAGTGAGCTGTAGCTCACGAAAGCTTATGCTCAAATAAATGTGTTAGTCTCTAAGGTGCCACAAGTACTCCTTTCCTTTTTGCGAATACAGACTAACACGGCTGCTACTCTGAAATCTGTTTTACTTGTAAGTCTTCCTGTATGTGTGTTTGCTGGCAATTGGGTAATGAATTCTTACAGTAACGTGATCATGTCACCTGAACTGGATTCCATCTTTAACCTGGTGCTTTTCCATTGAGAAGGAGGGGTAGGAAGCCAGAGGGACAAAGGATTCCCGCCTATGCAGAAGATATATAAGTGGGTGGAAGAGAACAAATGGGGCGGCCATCATGAGAAATCCCCTAGCTACCACCTGAGCTGGAACAAGGGCTGTACCGGGGAAAGGATTGTGCCCAGACTGGGAAGGCATCCAGTCTGTGAAAGAAACTTATTGAAACATCTCTGAGGGTGAGATTTTATCTGTATTCAGTTTTATTACGGTCTACACATAGACTTGTGGGTTCTATTCTATTTTGCTTGGTAATTCACTTTGTTCTGTCTGTTACTATTTGGAACCACTTAAATCCTAAAAAGAAAAGGAGTACTTGTGGCACCTTAGAGACTAACAAATTTATTAGAGCGTAAGCTTTCGTGAGCTACAGCTCACTTCATCGGATGCCGAAAGCTTATGCTCGAATAAATTTGTTAGTCTCTAAGGTGCTACAAGTACTCCTTTTCTTTTTGCGAATACAGACTAACACGGCTGCTACTTAAATCCTACTTTCTGTATTTAATAAAATCACTTTTTACTTATTAATTAACCCAGAGTATGTATTAAGACCTGGCGGGGGGTGGGGGGTGGAAACAGCTGTGCATATCTCTCTATCATGTTATAGAGGGCGAACAATTTATGAGTTTACCCTGTATAAGCTTTATACAGGGTAAAACTTATTTATTTGAGGTTTGGACCCCCCTGGGAGTTGGGCATCTTAGTGTTAAAGACAGGAACGCTTCTTAAGCTGCTTTCAGTTTAAGCCTACAGCTGTTAGGGGACATGGTTCAGACCTGGGTCTGGGTCTGCAGCAGGCTAGCGGGTCTGGCTCAAACCAGGCAGGGCACTGAAGTCCCAGGCTGGGAGGGCAGGGAAAGCAGGGGCAGAAGTAGTCTTTGCACACCTGTTGGCAGTTCCCAAGTGGGGTTCTGTGATGCTACCCATCACAAAACATTTACTAGTGCCTAACTTAACAAACAATATTAGATTCAAGCAAAGTTTCACGCCACATGCTCCAGCAGCTTAGTGACCAAACTCTCAAGTCAGGACCACGCTCTCCCACTCCCCAAGTCCAATGGCTATTTTCCTTTGCCTTGGGTGAGATGCCAGAGACAGACAGGGAGAGAGAGGAGGGGTCACCCTGTGGTAAGCTTTAAAGCTGGTAGGAGTCAGGGTGTGGCTGCCTGGTTGCAGTACACGCAGATATAGCTGGGAGTGATTTACATGCTGGAGGTGGTTTGTGAGCAGTTCAGGCTGGAGGCTACAGCATCAAAGGCATTACAAAGGGCACCCCAGGTACAGGGCAGGGGTGACAACTACTCATTGGTCTAGATTGTACCCTAGTATACCATTGGGTGTTATTTGAGTTTGTATCATTTTAATTTTTTAATCAAAATGTTGTGTGGCACCACATCAAATGCCTTACATCAGTCTAAGTATATTACATCAACATTATTACCTTACCTTGTAATCTCATAACAAAAATCACGTGAGCTGACTAGATCTATTTTCCATAAACCATGTTGAATGGCATTAGTTATGTTACTTGTCATTAATTTTTATCAATCGAGTCCCATATCAGCCATTCCATTACTTTGTCCGGGATCAATGTCAGACTGACAGGCCTATAATTGCCTGTCCCTTTTACCCTTTTTAAATACTGGCACAACATACCTTTCTTCCAGTCTGGTGAAACTTCCCCAGTGTTCCAAGACGTCTTGAAAATCAACATTCATGGTCCAAAGAGCTCCTCAGCCAGCTCTTTTAACTTTCTTGGATCCAGACCTGCTGATTTTAAAATGTTTAGTAGTTGCTGTTTAACATTCACGTGAGTGCCTGTTGGAATGGAAAGTAGTTCATTTTAATCAATTATTACTAAATCTTCTAGCTTTTTCCCAAGCACAGAACAGAAATATTTATTGATCACTTCTGCTTTTTCTGCATTAGTACTGAATGTTCTACCATTTCCATCTAATAGTGGACCAATACCATTGTTATGATTCCTTTTGTTCCTAATATACTTTAAAAACTTTTTATTGTCCGTAACTTTGTTGATGATTGAGTTCGCCTTCTGTCCTTTTGCTTCCCTTACCAATTTTCTACAATTCAGAGCTTCTGATTTAAATTAATTGCTTTCATCTTCCCCTTTCTTCCAATTGTTTATATATCTGCTTTCACTGCCCTTCTAAGTCAAGTTGGGGTTTTTTTAAACCAGTATGGCTTTCTTCTTTCTCAGTTGCGGCTTTTTAAGCATCTAGTAAAATGTTCTGAAACAGTTCCCAATTATCAATCACATTTTTTAGTTTACATTCTTTTTCTCAACTGCTTTGGCTCATAATTGTTTTCAGCTTTGTTAAATTGACCCTTTTGAAGCACCAAGTATATATATGACTGGTTTGGACTTTATCCTGTTTGCACAGAACACATGTGATCAAGTCATGTTCACGTGTACCTAAGCTACCATTAATTTGTAGTTGTATGATCAGTTCCTTTTTATCTGTCAAGAGACATCTAATATATAAAATCTATAATATTGAGAAAATCCGAGGATGTTTTGTACTGACAGCATGAGATTAGTAGCATGTGTCACTCAGATTGAAGCCCCCCAAAATAATGCAGCTTTTTCCCCATTACACATTATAGCTAGGCTCATAAGGAGCCAGTCATCCTGTTCTCTAATGTGATTTGGTGGTCTGTAGTGGATGCCAACTAATACCCCAGCTTGTGCTTTATCTATTGGGACATTGATCCATAAGCATTCAAGATCATTTGCTTCCAAGTTATAAGTGTCTCAGAAACAGGAAATGCCATTTTGACATAGAATGCCACTCCCCCTCCCCTTTGAATATGAATCTTCCTAGCAAGTTTCAGTAATACCAACTAGATCAAATTTATGCTCATAAATATGCAATTCCAATTCCTCTTGTTTATTACCCAAGCTCCTAGCATCAGGCCAGCCGACGGGGGGGGGGGGGGGGGGGGGAAAGAGTCAAATGGAGCAACTGCCCAGGGGCCCAGGTGATTTAAAAGGGCCACTCTGAGCACTACTCCAGGCACCACTCTGGGCACCGCGAGACTGCTCCGGGCACTGCGCTTTGGGGGGCCCCCATGGGCGGTGCCAGAAGTGATGGATTTGTCACTTCTGCCCCAGTCCATGCCCCCCCCACCTAGGGATGGCCCTGGCCCTGGCCCCTGGAATTTCTGTCGGTGGGCCTGCCTAGCATTGGTGTAGAGGCAACTTAAGAATTTCTTCTCTTCACCTATTTTGGTGTTTTGAATAATTTTGTTCGTAACATCTTGATTTTGTTCTAAATGAATGCTTTTTTGTTCCCTCTTTTCACCCTCTTCTTTTGTTACTAGTTTAACACCCTCCTGTCTAGTCCTACCGCCTGTTTTCGAGAAGATTGGTTCTTCTTCTAAGATAATAAATAGTAATAAATAATTTCAGGGACCCAATTCAAAGCAACTTTGACTATTGTAATTGCATCCACACTAGGTGGGTTGTAGCAGTTCAATTATGCCAGTGCAGGTAAAGTGGTACAGTTTTTGCAGGTAGAAAAGGTCCAATCAGTTTCTCTTCTGTGGATAAATCAGTTTCGTTTTCCATTTCTTAGTGCCACCAGCACTATTGCATAAGATTGCAGAGGAAAGTTCAAATCCAAGCCAAAGTCATTTCTTTTAATTGAGCACAAGTCTCAGTGTCAACATGCCTGTCCATAGCAGGATCTGTAAAACTTTTAATCACAACACAAAACTTATAAACACAAATGTTGGGCCTAACCACCAGGGGGCCTGATCCTGAGAGATACTAAATACCCTCAATTTCCCCTTCAGGAGGTGCCCAGCCCCTGGCAGGTTTCGGCACAGAGTCTCTTTAGCGTTTGATGTTTTCCTCCATCCCAGTTTGTGACACTCATTTGTTTCATCTTGTTTTAAATTAGATTGTAAGCTCTTTGGGGCTGGGACCTGGGTGTTGTTTACAACATTTAGTGCAAAGGGGACCTGGTCAGAGCAGCCTTTAGGTGCTAATTCAATACAAATCATAATGATTAGAAAAGTTACTGAAGAAAATGCCAACTGCTGTGAGCCCAGTGATAGCTGCTCCCTTTGCACCTTCAGGTCCTGGCTGCTCTCTTTACTGACAGCACTAAATGTTTGTTTACTCCTGTTAGCCCTGCAGCACCAATACAGCTATGTCAGAGAGAGCTGGATTCTGTTCTCCCCTGCACATCATTAACAAAAAACAGCTGAGAAGTTACTATTGTGCAACTTCATTAAGAGAGATGATGCAAGAGGCAGAAAGAGGGTGACTGGGCTCTCTGGTCCCTGGAGAATGAGAAGCAATGAGACACAGAAAATTCCTGTCTGGACTTATAAAGTGAGCAAAGCCGCTCTAGTAGCGGAATAAATACACAATACCACTGTATCATCCTTGCAGTAACTTTCCTGTTTAACTTCCTGGAGAAGGGGAATAATCAGAATGAACAAAGTACAAAATACACATCCCACTATCAGCTGAACTATGGCTGAGGAGTTTGTGTAAACAGCCAGTCACAGACGTGATTATGTACATGCAGGGATGTTCAAGCCCAACCATGTTACCACTCAAAGACAAAATAGTCCAGAATGAGGGACATAGTTCTCATGTATAAGGCCCAGCCAACCAGCAGAGCTATGTCATGGGAACCATTTTTACCAAGGGTGGCCCCTGATCTTGTTACAACACTGTTCCATTGTGCACTCTGTAGCCAGGATCTTATCAATGGTCCAGAATGGTGCTTAATTCAGCTACAGTGTTAAGGCCCCCTGTAGCAGGGTGGACGGCCCCTTGGTTATTCACAGCCAGAGGCCATGTAAGAACAGCTGTTTGGAGCTGGGAGAAAAGATTATTAAGCCCAGCTGGGAAGGGGTCAGGTGAGTCCTATAAAGGGCTGGAAATGCTCCCTTAAAGGCTAGAGGAAGGAGGTTGTTTCCTATGGCAGGTCCTAGCGGGGGAGAGATGCAAGGGGAAAGGCCTCCAGGCTCCTGGAGCCTGCTTGTGTCAGTGGAATAGCTTGTGGTGTTGCTTTGTGTTTGAAGAACAAACTATGCCCTGAAGGAAGGGCCCAAACAGACGCTGGGTGCAGCATGCATCCTTCCTGGGCTGGGGAGACAGGCCAGCCGGCAGCACCCCCTACCCCATGGAACCAGTCCAGGAGCCAGCCATGTCAAAATGAGATTCCCTGACAGCATTCTGTGTGTTGTAGCTGGGGCAGTTTCACGAGCGGCATCATCATCTAAGTCCTGCACATGCGATAGCTTACACTCCTGTTGCCTCCAGTGGTGCTCTCCCCGGGGGGATTATGGCTGCAAACCGTGCAAGGCCCCAGCAGTGTTGCCAGCTCTCATGATTTTATCATGAATCTTACACTCTTGGGTGTTTTTTCTTAAAACCCTAGCTCCTGGAGTCATGGGATTAGGGAAGAATCTGTTTTCTTTAAAAAAAAAAAAAAAGTTTCTAGGCCTCCTTGTGAGGGAGAAAAGCTTGGAAAAGTGACCGGTACAGACTCAAGAAAACAGAAGAAAAATTACCCTCCCCTCCTCCCCAGCTAGGGTGACCAGATAGCAAGTGTAAAAAATCGGGATGGGAGTGGGGGTAATAGGTGCCTATATAAGAAAATGCCCCCAAAATCAGGACTGTCCCTATAAAATCAGGACATCTGGTCACTCTACCCCCAGCATTTATTAAGAAATCACATGATTTTTTAAAGCTAGTCTCATAACTCAGGGATGGGGAGGCTTGACTCATTATTTCTAATCTTTGGCACTGATTATGTTTTCATGTCTGCTTCAAAAGCTGGCTATAAACACTTCCCGAAGCCCAATCAGAGAGGCACAAAGGGAAAGCAAGAGAATGGCTGAGGTGTCCTGCTGTTTGGCCAGCTGTGTGCTCAACAGGACCGTGGCCATGGGAACCAAGAGAGAAAACACTAAAGGACCACTCTACCAGGGCTGCAAAGGTATATGGAAAGGCTGCACAGTTCCCATGATCTGCAGCCTGTTCCCATGCAGGGGATTATCTGAGCTATAGGAGAAAGGCACTTGATGCTCAACAGGTCAGTTCTTGAAAACAGAGAACCTATCCTTGCAACAAAGCCCGTTGCCAACTCTGTCCACATATCTATTCAGGGGATACCATCATAGGGCCTAATCACATCAGCCACACTATCAGAGGCTTGTTCACCTGCGCATCTACCAATGTGATATATGCCATCATGTGCCAGCAATGCCCCTCTGCCATGTACATTGGCCAAACTGGACAGTCTCTACGTAAAAGAATGAATGGACACAAATCAGACGTCAAGAATTATAACATTCAAAAACCAGTTGGAGAACACTTCAATCTCTCTGGTCACTCGATCACAGACCTAAGAGTAGCTATCCTTCAACAAAAAAGCTTCAAAAACAGACTCCAACGAGAGACTGCTGAATTGGAATTAATTTGCAAACTGGATACAATTAACTTAGGCTTGAATAGAGACTGGGAATGGATGAGTCATTACACAAAGTAAAACTATTTCCCCATGGTATTTCTCCCTCCTACCCCACCCCCCACTGTTCCTCTGATATTCTTTTCCAGGTTTCAGAGTAGCAGCTGTGTTAGTCTGTATTCGCAAAAAGAAAAGGAGTACTTGTGGCACCTTAGAGACTCTAAGGTGCCACAAGTACTCCTTTTCTTTCTGATATTCTTGTTAACTGCTGGAATTAGCCTACCTTACTTGTCACCATGAAAGGTTTTCCTCCTTCCCCCCCCCGCTGCTGGTGATGGCTTATCTTTAGTGATGACTCTCCTTACAGTTTCAGAGTAGCAGCCATGTTAGTCTGTATTCGCAAAAAGAAAAGGAGTACTTGTGGCACCTTAGAGACTAACAAATTTATTAGAGCATAAGCTTTCGTGAGCTACAGCTCACTTCATCGGATGCATCCGATGAAGTGAGCTGTAGCTCACGAAAGCTTATGCTCTAATAAATTTGTTAGTCTCTAAGGTGCCACAAGTACTCCTTTTCTCCTTACAGTGTGTATGATAAACCCATTGTTTCATGTTCTCTGTGTGCGTGTATATAAATCTCTCCTCTGTTTTTTCCACCAAATGCATCCGATGAAGTGAGCTGTAGCTCACGAAAGCTTATGCTCTAATAAATTTGTTAGTCTCTAAGGTGCCACAAGTACTCCTTTTCTTTTTGCGAATACAGACTAACACGGCTGCTACTCTGAAACCTGAAAATAGAGAGAAAGCAGGGAAGTAGCTACGATCCTGATGGGTGATTTCATAAAGAAGTAGGTGGGGAGAGAAAAGACCCTGAATCACTCGGAGTCAGAATTTGGTTGTTGTGAAACACAAAGCTAAAGAAACACTACAGGAAATTACAAGTTTCTGTTTCCATTTCTCATACTGAGCAGTAAGAAAACAGGCAGCCTCCGAAGCAGTGTGATGTAGCTTTCCCTGACACCCCTCCCAGAGGGAGGGACTTGTTTACTGAGACCCAGGGATGAGGAACTCAGCATTTCCTCAGCTCTTACGCAGGCTGTTTTTGTGTTTGATACGAGAACACAGCGTTACAAGACAGTAAAGAGAACCCAGCAGCTCCTTAGTGCTGAATACTTAGCAAAGGAGAACAGCCTTGCCAGGGCAAGATTTCACCTGCCGAACCTGGAGGATGATGATGGGAGTGCGAGGGGGACTTTGCAGTCCCCCTTCCCCATCAACTCCATCCTGCTGATGGCAGCATATGCTGCAAGCTGCTAGGAGACTGAACATACATCTTAGCTGGCAGTCCATGGGCCCTGAGGTCTATTATTTGTAGACTAGTGTAGTAGCTGAGGGTTGCTCCTGGTTTGTAATCAAGGGCCAGCAATACTGCAGCAGGAGAAACGAAACCTGGTGTGCTTCCCAGCTATCAAAGAAACGTAATCAAGTATTTGAGTGAGTCAGCATCATGCTGTCAGCCTCACAGGTCTCTTATGCAACTAGAGTGGTGCTACTTATTTACACGCTGTTGTTCATTTCTAGGTCACTCGTGGGATCCAGCCATCTCTGTGTGGGCCAGAGGAATCCCACCCTACTGCATGCATTGGAAAGGGGGAAGAACAGCAGTGTCTGACAGCTCACTGGGCATTTGGGGGTGCATAAGGGAACATGGCAGCGGAATGAGCCATTCTCTGGGAGTCAGGGTAAAGGATTGACTCCCAGAAAACCTGGGCTCTGGGCCCAGCCCTGCTTTGTGGCCTTGGACGAATCATTCCACCTTGGGGGGGCATATCGCCACTGCACAGTTAGCCTAGCTTGGGAGAGAGCAGCCACACTGGGAACTTACCTTCAAGTTGCTGTGTCCACGCTGGCACTGTATGTAGGGCCGGGATTTTGGGGCACACTTCCCATGGTTCTTTGTACTGCAGTTAGCTGACCCTCTCCGTGAGTTCTTTCCCCACTAAATTGTGGGAGACATTATCTGTCCTTTCCAGACATCCGCAGGAAGGCACAAGGAGGACTAGTGGCATTAGCCTGCGTCCACACTGCAGAGCCAGGTTAGCTGCTGTTAAGCTGTGTTCACTTAGGCTTTAGCCGGTCCACTCAGCCAGGGCAACCCAGCCCACCCAAGTTTTAGCCACCCCCACCTCTGAGTTAAGGTTTGTGTGCGTGGACAAGACAGGGCGAGTTATAACTTAAGTTAACTTTGCACTGAAGACAAGCCCTGGGTCTCATTTTTAAAAGGGGGATGCCTATCTGCTTTGTGAAGTGCTTCGATATCAATGGATGCAAAGCGCTAAGAGCAAGGTAGTAGGAGCAGTAGTACAGGTGTAGACTTTTTCACAGCGCCTGTAAACAAAGATTTTTGCAAATCCATCTACATTTGGTCCCTCCACAGGGGGAAAGTTGTTCTGGTCCCGAGTTGACAGCAACCTTGCTTTGTCTCTAATTAAAGGGATGCTGGCTTGCTGTGTTTTATGGACATGGTATTTACGTTTTCAAGTAAGACAACAAACATGATTCATATTCCTTGAATACCAAAACCACCCCACCTTTAGATTTCTGAGGTCAGTGCAAGGTGGGTTTTGTTTTTAACTTCTGTTAAAGGAAAAACATAATTCCCTGAGAGGTGTTGTACAGAAATAGGACCTATCACAAATATACAATCCCTAACTAAGCACCTGTAGCTGTTTCGTCAGACTCAGTTCGAAAATAAAACAGGGCAGACATTGCTGCCGGGAGGTGTCCAGCATGGCAGGGCATTTGCCTATAGGCAGAAACACCTCTGCCAAGACGTGATCAAACCTATGACATGTATGCAATCTAACAGAGGCAAGACTAGGGAATTTTATCAGGTATGTCACATCCCATTCCCTTTGTATGGATCCAAGATGACTGTCCCTTCCTCACTGACTTTCTGCTGTCTTTTCCTAGTGGGTTCACCATTCTCCAGCCTCCTGTCTATAACGTGATTATGCTGCCCTATAAATAGACACAGAACTTCAGTTTTTATTTCCCTACCACTTAGTTGTGATCTAAAAATGTAAGGTTCTCATTTGATTTTTTCACATAGAATATATACAATCTGTAGTGCTTCTGGTCGCAAAGAAAACTTCTGAGAGTGACCTGAACGCAACCAACACAGCAGTCTTTGCCTAAGCCTATAGCCCTCTCAGAGCAATAGTTTGAGAAATGCGTAAACTGCTTCCATTTATCTAACTTGAATATTGACTCTGAAGCCTAATGTTGCCAGGCTGAATGTAAGCTTGGTTAACAATTTAACTGTTGATAATTTCACCAGAAACAATAAGTAGCGACAGACCTCAGGATAGGGTGCATTGGAGCAGCTAGTTACTGAGATGGGAAATGAGGAAGTCAAATCTTTCCTCCAGCTTTAAAGAGTCTCCACTCCTGCCTAAAAGAGGGGGAAGCAGATGAGATGCATTCCTCCTTCCCAGCACCAGAAGTCTAAACTGTCTCCGAGCCAGCAAACCCCAGTGCTCCTATGACAACTTCAACAATGCAGCCATGACAACATCTGCCATTCAACAGAAGTTTGGGGGCAGCATTAAATGCACCTAAGCACCCCTAGGGAGTTGAAACTGTTCTGTTGAGAGGAATGAGAGAACTGTTGAAAGATCTAGCCTCTTTCTCTGTTTGAGAATCAAGCATATTGTATTTCAGAGCAGAATATTTTAGGCCCCTGATTTAGCAAAGCACTTAAGCACCTGATTAAATTTCATTGAAATCGTTGGGACTTAAGTACATAGTTACCTGTGCTTTGCTGAGTCAGGTCTTTGGCATGGCCTTTTTTGGTTAGGGATGTGATTTTTTTTTTTTTTACCCCAATAGTTAAAGCAGTACATCCCCTAACATGGCGATAGTTTTATCCATGCCTTTTATTCCAATACAGCCTGTTTTATCTTAGGTACTTATGTAGCCCCCCCTCACTGGGGTATCTGAGCACCTCATGTTCTGCAGGAGATTTAGTCTTGCAACACCCCTGTACAGTAGGAGGGGGCTATGGTCCCCTTTGTACAGATGGAAATTGAGGGCCAAAGGCACTAAGGTACTTGACCAAGGACACAGAGTCTATGGCAGAGCTGGTACTTGTACCAAGGTCTCCCAAGCTCTAGGCCAGCACCTTAACCTCTGAGCCATCCTCACTCTCAGAAGAGATTACTCTACCAGCAGAGTCACGAGAGTAAGCTATACCACTGTAAGCTCTTTTATACCAATATAACTGCATCCTCACCAGGGGATTGTGCTGATTTAACTAGAGAGGTATAATTAAAGTGGTGCAACTTTGGCTTGTAGATAAGCCCTTGGAGTGGATACTTAAGTGGGTGCCACCATCTCCCCTGTAACTTACTGTACAGCAAGCAGTGTGGCTAAGTCCTGTGAATGGAGCGGAGAGTATAAGACCAAAAACACCCTGTTCTGCAAATGCTGTGATAGTGCAGGGGAAATGGAAAGGGACTCAAACACCCAAGATTGTTATGAAAGTGTATGAGACCTGCCTAGCCACAAAGTCTGCTCACCTGACTGTACCATGGAGATTGTGACAAGGACCCTGTTTTACTCCTGTCAGACACTTATTCTGCTCAGCCCAAGCAGAATTTTGCAAGGCTGGACTAGAATCAGAGAGTGGAACGGACCAGTTCTGTTCCACTGTTTGTAATGAATGAAATGCCAAAAGGAGAGGTTCACCAATAAAATATAAATCTATTGTTACAGTCCTTCATATTGCACTAACCTCAGCTATTGATAATCACAGGTATAGATTTTAAGAAAAATTACACTATGTTTTTTGTACTTTGACATCACCCTGTGAATTACTACCATGGCATTCACAAGAGGTAGGGTCTGCAGGTTCACTGAGCATTCAGAGTCTGTCTCACAGCTGGTGGAAATTGGCACAGATGTTTTGTCAACAGAGAATCTGGTCCTCTGAGCCTGGGCGATACTGGACCAAAACTCCAAGTCTGAAGAAGCAAAACAAATTCCATTATGCTGGGGAAAAATAAACACAACAAAACCTAGTTGCTGCAGGGTGAACCGATACCATCAGGTATCACTCCACCAAGGAGTGCCACAGACAAACAATCAGCTGCCGGAGTTAGGTTTTAGAGTATCTCTGGCAGAGTTATTCTGGTCCTTATGCCACACCCTCTTGTGTCTTACTGCCAGCTATGCGGAACACACTCTTTGCCAGACAGATTAAAGCAGGTATCACCTTTCAGTCACTACAATCAGACAAAAAGAAAAAGGAGTACTTGTGGCACCTTAGAGACTAACAAATTTATTAGAGCATAAGCTTTCGTGAGCTATAGCTCACTTCATCGGATGCATTTCGATGCATTTTGGATGCATCCGATGAAGTGAGCTGTAGCTCACGAAAGCTTATGCTCTAATAAATTTGTTAGTCTCTAAGGTGCCACAAGTATTCCTTTTCTTTTTGCGAATACAGACTAACACGGCTGCTACTCTGAATACAATCAGACAGTGTCAGGCACTCAGGTCAATTTGGAACTAAAAGCAACAGGCTTCTCTTTATTTTAAAATGAAAAATCTATATTTTCATAGGTAGGCAGGTCTTTGCTTGTAGGATACTCAATGTAGCAACAAACTAATAGTACAGGTAGTGACTGTCACCGTATTTACTGCTTTAATGCTGTCACAGGATTATTGTCAGTTTCCATGGAAATAAGGGCCACATTTTCAAAGTGCAGGGCTGGGATTTTCAAAAGATCCTATAGCAGACAGGAACTCAAATCCCATTCAATTTCCACAGCAGCTGCTTAATTCCTGCAGTCTCCTTTGGAAATCCAGCCTAGAGGTGCCCCACAAAGGGCAGCATGCAAATTTACAACACACGCCTGGGTAAATGTATGTGCAAACTGCCAGGTAGGCATCTAACTTGTCACGTAAGCACTCATATCTCTGAGTAGTCATTTATCCAATTTGCATATGCAATCACCGTAGCACAGTGGTTGTACATTTGTATGCATGCATGTAACTCTGGTTCTCTCTACTGGAGAATTTTAACCCTAGATGTCTCAGTAACACGTCAGAGCAGAATTATCCAAAGACAATGCTCTGTTCTGTTCTT
Source organism: Dermochelys coriacea (assembly GCF_009764565.3). NCBI lineage: Eukaryota > Metazoa > Chordata > Testudines > Dermochelyidae > Dermochelys > Dermochelys coriacea. The sequence goes on from NC_050080.1 coordinate 3,842,450, forward strand.
ATCCAAGTGCCAGGTAAGGAGAAAAGCACTCTCTTTTTAAATTTAGAAAGTAAAGCATTTAAGACTCCCAAAATAGTAACATAATGTGTGTTTGGGTTCAATAATTACAAATGAAAGCGGATTTTAAAGATTTAGGTTAAAGTCATTGGCTTTTTCACTTACCTGGCAGGACCTGAGTTTTGTGCTCTTAGTTTTTCCTCTGCACACTTGATATCACGGACCTTTAAACAGAACAGGACATTGTGCTCTCATTGTATCAATGGTACCTTCAGCTGTATTAACTGCTAGTAACTACTATTTGCAGCATTTGAGCCAACCAATCAATCATGTGATTTAAAAATTTTGTATAAATTATATAATATTGTAATATTATACACATATGGATATTTTGAACTCTCATATCTATATCTATCTATCTATCTATCAATCTGGAGAGATATTTCCCCCCTACCCCCCTTTTGGTTTCTGAGCTTTAGGATGCTCTTGGGTCCCTTTATTTATTTATATATTTTTAAAGAAAACATTTCTGTTCTGCTGACTTCACCACACGAATAACTCCGTGGTGACTGAGGTCAAACCTTGTTTTACCATGGCTTATTCTTGCCTCTGTGTGCAGAAAAACAAGCTAACAAAAAAGCCCTAGAACCACATTAAAGAACTGCGTTTCTCCCCGATAGGCCTCATTTACACAGGTAGATCATCACCCAAAAATTCACACCACAGATGCAGCATCACCATGGCAACAGCAAATGCTGTAGTGTAGACAGGGTTCAGGCATTTAGAGAACATGCTGGTAAAAGTCCTGTCTACATGAGCAGCCTCCACTGCTGGTGTCACCAATGGACCTGCATCCATGAACTGGCGGGGAGAGGGGAGTGTCTCATGTTTGTCAGTGCAGACGAAAAGGCTGCTGTGAAGAATAAATCATATGAGAACATCGCTTGGCCACAGTCCTGTTTTCACAGCTATGTTTAAACATGGCTGGTTTTGTAGCACAACCTGGGCCAAATTCAGCACCTTCTAGACGGTCTCCCATGTATTAGGCAAAGGCAGTCCTAGTGGGTACTTAGGTTACTAAGGCAGATTTTACAGTTGTAGCAGATGTTTGGTGGCATTTACCGAGGCCACACAGCAATGGATATTAATCTGACAGTTCTAGTTTTACCAAAAAATTTAAATAAATCATAGCTCAGACAGCAGATAGACGACATCTTTTCCAAACTGCTCTCCGCTAGAATACTGCAAACCAGATACGTTAGAACTGCACCTCCAGTGCAAATAGTCCTTATGAACAAACAATGGACTCAATCCCAGATACTGTAAACATCCTTTGACAAAAATATCCTACCAAATTAATGAAACTCAGACATACAAAGGGCACTAATTTTGATGAGAAAGCATATCTGGAATACCAGATTCCATGCAACATGGCACAGTTAACAGTCACTGTTTAGGAGATCCAGGATTTGAGTATGTAGTGTATTGAAAACTGTTAAAATTGTAAGCTATCACTTGAAATTTCAAGGGTTTTCCTGGTCCTCCTTGCAGGGTAGGGGGCTCTGTAGGGAAGCTTGCAATCTGGAGCCATCAGAGTCAGTCTGCAAAAAGCCAGCCTACCTAGAGCAAAGTGGGTGAGACAGGCCTTGCCGTAGGGAACAGCCTGCTTTGTATCTCTCCGTTTTTGGTTCTTGTGTGTTAAGATTTTGGATTTTAAGAAAATAGTAAGAATAGTAAGAAAGTAGTGATACATTGCAACTTTCCAGAAAGAGTATTCTATATTTTTACCTTTCTTTGTTTGTATGCTACGAACATAACAGAATGGGAGAGGGGCTATTGGTCAGAGCTGAGGAGCACTGGCTAAGTTATGTAGGGAAGACTGCAGAGCATCTGTGTAAAACAGACATACTAAGCAGTATCATTCAACCTAGGGTGCAGTTATACCAAATCCTGCCTGCCTGGAGTACCCTGCAATGCATGAGCCTGAAGTCAGGTGCCTTCTCCCACTCAAGAACAGTCACTGGGCTAGATTGACCCCTGAATTATGCTGGATTCTGGCAGCATAATCCAGATAACAGGGTTGCAAGCAGCAGAAAATTTGGCTTGAAGGGGAGTACAGAAAGATAATTTACCAGCAACCTTCACTTTCCAGAAGAAGCCTGAACTAGGCTAGTACCACCTAGAAGTGGTCACAGTGGGGAATACAGCAATTCACTGGAAACCTCGTGAGGCCTTCACTGGCAGCATCTCACCCTTCAGGCTGCTTGCCTTTCCCTGGCAGCAAATCTTCTTGGGTCACTGTGTTCACTGCTGGGGCAGAGAAGCAATTTGCACCCCAGCTGCTAGTGCGGGTGAATGAAACCCATTTACTACCACTGTACTTAGGATGCATCATTGCTTTTATAAGGCATGTTCTGTTATACTCTTGGAACGGCTGTCTAATCAGTTCTGACCTATATAGCTACACTGGGTACCAGCAGAGATATGACCGTCATCAGCTAGAAATTCTTCCCGTCACGTCCATTTGATGTCACATTAGAACACCCCCATATACCTCTCTCTACTCACCCTTGACACCTCCAGGTCCGCTGAACCTGTCTGACTTGCAGTGGAATCACAGGACACAGACTAGGACCTATGGGCTTGTCCAATGCTCACTGAAGTCAATAAGGGTATGTCTACTGCAATTAAACCCCCATGGCTGGCTTGTGTTAGCTGCTTGGGCTAAGGGTCTATTTAATTGTGGTGTAGACATTTGGGCTCATACTGAAGCCTGGGCTCTAGGACCCTGCAAGGTGGGAGGGTCCCAGCGCTCAGGGCTTCAGCCTGAGCTTGAACATCTACATTGCAATTAAACAGCCCCTTAGGCTCAAAGAGCTCAGGCTGAGTCAGCTGGCATGGGCCAGCTGCAGAAGTCTAACTGCAGTGTAAAGGTTTCAGAGTAGCAGCCGTGTTAGTCTGTATTCGCAAAAAGAAAAGGAGTACTTGTGGCACCTTAGAGACTAACAAATTTATTAGAGCATAAGCTTTCGTGAGCTACAGCTCACTTCATCGGATGCATTTTTCCACCAAATGCATCTGATGAAGTGAGCTGTAGCTCACGAAAGCTTATGCTCTAATAAATTTGTTAGTCTCTAAGGTGCCACAAGTACTCCTTTTCTTTTTGCAGTGTAAACATACCTTTAGAGTCATTCCATTCATATCAGTGTGCGCAAGACCAGACTCTGTGAGAATGGAAGGTGTTTCAGGAGCATGGGTGGGAGGAACAATGAAAACAGACTGTGCTGGCCGCAGCTAATTGTCAGCACGCCGGCTCTGACTCACTCGCACAGGGCCGGGTGATTTGAGCCAGCCCCTCCTCCTCAGCATGAGTTACAGAATAGCAATAGGCCTGTGGGTGAAGGTGGAGTGTGAACACTTAAAGCAGCCTGACTTTGCTCTGTGCTGGTAACAGGTACACACCGCAATCTAGCAGATGGAAAATAACCCCAACAAGGGGATGCACACACCTCTTCTGGCCTTTGTGCTCCCAAGGTACAGAAAAGGGCAACAAAAATGATTAGGGGTGTGGAACAGCTTCCATACGAGGCAAGATTAAAAACACTGGGGCTATTCAGCTTGGAAAAGAGACGATTAAGTGGGATACGAGAGAGGTCAATAAAATCATGACTGGTGTGGAGAAAGCGAATAAGGAAGTGCTATTTACCCTTTAGAATCATAGAATCTCAGGGTTGGAAGGGACCTCAGGAGGTCATCTAGTCCAACCCCCTGCTCAAAGCAGGACCAATCCCCAACTAAATCATAGAACACAAGAACCAGGGGCCATCCAACAAAATCAATAGGCAGCGGGTTTAAAACAAATAAAAGGAAGTACTTCACACAATCGTGGAACTCATTGCCAGAGGATGATGTGAAGGCCAAAAGTATAACTGGGTTCAAAAAAGTATTAGAAAAGTTTATGGAGGACAGGTCCATCAAAGGCTATTAGCCAGGATGATCAGGGATGTAATCCCATGCCCTGGGTGTCCCTAAACCTCTGACTGCCAGAAGCTGGGACTGGATGACAGGGGATGAATTGCCCTGTTCTGTTCATTCCCTCTGAAGCATCTGGCACTGGCCTCTGTTGGAAGACAGGTTACTGGGCTAGATGGACCATTGGTCTGACCCAGTGTGGCCGTTCTTCTGTTCAAGGAAGTACAGTAGATTCCACTGAATAGCAATCTGAACATTAACAACGTCTGGTTAATAGCACCATTTTGCTAGGAAACAATCCCATCTCATTGACTTTAATGTTAATTGGATTTGGACACTGGTAATGGCATGCAGCTTATTAGCAACAGGTTTTTGGAAGAAAGGCTCCATGATAGGCAAGTTTTCAGGGATGCAACTAGAGAAGGAAACACTGGGACCTGCTTTCCCTGGCTGCTGCCTTTCTAACCTGCCTGGAGCCGGTCCCAGCACTTCCTTCCCCAGCTGCTGCCTTGCTAACCTGCCTGGAGCCAGCACTCAGCAGGTCCCAGTGCTTCCTTCCCACAGTGCAGCCTCACAAACCTGCTTTCTGCTCATTAGCAACTATCAGATAATAACAACTTTTTTGCTGACGTTTGTTAATAAGTAGAATCTACTGCAGTGGAGAAAATGGATGAGCAGCGATTCCCTCAAGACACCAGGACCAAGGTGTATTTGTCCCTATACACTGAAAAAGAATGTGCCCTGAAATATTAGAAAGCTGGTGACTTAAGGCCCTAGCATCCATCAAGCCAAGAGAACCCTGTTATGTACCGGGCACGTACTGTTTAAAGACCACTGGATTTTAGCCAGTAGCTCCTAAAAATCACATTTTGGTGTGTAAATCCAGGCAAGATCCTGCCTATGCAACCTGTTGTCACCCAGATACACACATACCGAATAAATGAATATTAATGACAGTCATACATATGCATACTGGGGGAGAACAGACCTCTCCCAACCTATCTTTTATTCCTGTTTATCTTTTGGCAGCTGTGCTCTGGCAAGTGTCACAATATGCTTCTCTCTAGCCACACCTACTGGCCTCAAATGGAAGTGCTACATTAAATTTTAATCTCCATATTGCTTTATAGATCCATACATGCTTTACAGCGTTTACAACTGTATTGTAAAATAGATACGAGAAAAACAGCAGTCTCCTGACAATCATTAACAAAAATTCCTCTCACGCAACACTTCACAGCCTTGGGTATCTCATATGTTTGGTTTCAGAGCAGCAGCCGTGTTAGTCTGTATTCGCAAAAAGAAAAGGAGTACTTGTGGCACCTTGGAGACTAACAAATTTATCTGAGCATAAGTTTTCGTGAGCTATAGCTCACTTCATCGGATGCATATGCGCGTGTGTGTGTGCGCGCGCGCAATCCTTTTGGCACTGAAATCACAGAATCACAGAATATCAGGGTTGGAAGGGACCTCAGGAGATCATCTAGTCCAACCCCCTGCTCAAAGCAGGACCAATCCCCAATTTTTGCCCCAAATCCCTAAATGGCCCCCTCAAGGATTGAACTCACAACCCTGGGTTTAGCAAGCCAATGCTCAAACCACTGAGCTATCCCTCCCCCATGCAGGCACCTCTGGGGCCAGGCGGAACGCCACTGTTTGGTGAGCTGCACAAGAGCGCGTGGGGAAGGATTGCGAGCTGTAGCTCACGAAAGCTTATGCTCAAATACATTTGTTAGTCTCTAAGGTGCCACAAGTACTCTTTTTCATATGCTTGGGAAAACATTACAGCAACAGACACAGTATTGCACACAGCAAAACAAATGAAGGATCCTGATTGGCCTCTAAACAGTTCAGAGCTTCCAACAAAACAAGAGAGGGGATCAGATACTGAAGCAAATTTGGTTTAATTGGTTTTAATGCTCAAACAGCCTCTGTTTATTTCTTTATGCTCTAGATGCATGCTGTTGAATCAGAGGTTGCAGACACACAAAATAATTCCTGTGCAACATCCTGGCTTCATGTTGCAACGTAATCTCTCCCTCCTCTTCCTAGTTAAAGTATGTGTATTTTCCTCCTCTACTTGTACCCAAATGCTTAGGAGCAGGGGGAATCCAACCATGCAACTGCCTTTATTCCACAGTCTTCACTGGGAATAGGGGACTAGCTCCCCACACATTGGAAGGCCATCCCTTCCCTCTACATAATGGGCAGGGGAGAGCGATCCTGTTTGCTGTCGGAGATACAGGCAGTATTGATCAGAACTCCAGGCTCATAAGCAGCACGCTAAATACCACATGTGAGAGGCACACAAGGGACATATGTGCTTCCCATGATTTTTTAAGCTGACAAGACACAGTTTGCTAAAGAGCACAAGATACATGAAAGGTCCCCAACATAGTTAATAGCTGCGCTGTCTCTTTCATGGCCTGAGAGGATGGGGTTGCTAATATTTGTTTACATCTTCTGCCAACCAGATCTGCAGACTCCAAGCTGTTGCTTCAGTGGTGCCTGAACTCAGTAAAACAAGAGCTATCGATTCCTGAACCATGTCCCTGTGGCTGATTCCTGAACCACAGTCACCTGCTAGGTACTTCTGTTGCTTGTCCATACTGTGCCCCCTCTACTCCTCAGACAGAGTAGGGCCCTTTCAGTAACTAAGGCAGCATAGGGCTCAAGTCTTTCATCTTGCAACTTCATATCAAGCTGCACTCTCCCACTTCCTACCCCATTCACCAACAACCCTCTCTAATTTCTTCCCCATTTCTACCAAGCACCTCTCTTGTCTATAAGGTCACAACTGCTTTCTCATAGGAGCATCCTAATTCCACTATTACGGAGACCACGCTCAGCAGCATTTCATAGTCAAGCTGGGGAAAAGAGAGAACAAAAGGGAAAGATCTTTTGAGGGTTGTTGCTTCCTATCCAACATAGTCGGTCAGGTTTGCATGATTTTGTCATAAATGTTTCCTGCCTCCTGGAGTTAAGAGCAGCAGCCACAAAGAAATCCCTTTATGTAATTAATAACAACAAGTCTTGGGATAAGCTTCTTTTCATTCACAAAATGAGGCGATGTCAAGGCTACAATTCACATTTCTGGAAAGCTCTGTTCGGTTTGCTTGCAGATTCATGCCTTCTCCATCACTCAAAAGAAGAGGAGAAAGAAGACTCTCCTCCTATAATTCAAATTCTATTTCTTAATTTATTAAAAATCCCTAACACCTTTAAAAATGCTATGTAAAGGCATTAACAATAACATGTCTTCACCCATCCTTAAGAGTTTTATTAGCACCAACATATGGAATTCCAGGCTGGCCTAGAAAAAAAAAAAAAAAAAAAAACTAGTAGTAAAGAAAGCATCAGGGATGCCAATCCCACATCTAAAGCTTTGCCACTATTAAATCTTTCTAAAGGGTTAAGGCAGCAAACAAAAGACATTTCTTTCCCATCAAGCCCCCAGTCTAGGTCTCCAGTGACATTCCCTTCACTTTGCTAACACACCAGTCTATGCTCATGTGAGGGGAAGCACCCTTGGCTTTCTCTTACCACCACAGCACAAAGGAAATAACTTCCTAAGATATAACCTGAAACAGTGTATGGCCAAAATTTTGGAAGGATTGGCAGTATTACTTTGCAGGTGTGTGTGGATGGCATGGGGAGAAGAGGAAGAGGATTCTGTTCATTCTTGGAGCCAGTTTTGTGCTTTAATACTAGCTGTAACAATCGGACACATACAAGGAGATGTAATAAGCCAGCAGCACTCTTTCAAAAATATTTATTAGCTTATTAAAGTGACCTGTTGTTGCTGCTGCTGCCAGATCAAACTGATAGAAAACCCACACTGCAGGAATCCAGCCCCTTTAACACTGTCTCCAGCTGAAACGTCACTCTCTCTCTCTCTCTCTCTCTCTCTCTCTCTCTCTCACACACACACACACACACACACACCTTTTACAAAAATAAGGACAGTAGCAAACCTCTCAGCGAGCTGAACAATCAAAAGAGTATTTGATATATGAATATTCTATTTGCATATTCAAACCTTGCAGCCCACAAAATATCCTTTTGGGCACATTGGGAGGGGACAAGAACACCCAGCCACACTAGATAAGGCTCATTGGCTAGATGCTTCTAATAAGAGATTAGCAGAGACATGGGGACGAGTAGATTCCATAGTTAACACTTGCTAAGATGGAAGAAGTTCAGATGTCTCTTAGTGCTATTATTTAATTGGTTTCTCTGCATACTCAACAGTACAACTGTGCCCCTGGACATCACCTGCACAACCAGAAGAGCCACAAGAGAGAGTTTCCTTTTTTAAAAAAAACCCAAAAGAACAGATTTTTGAGAAAACTGAAGGAGACCCTAAATCCTCAAAAGATACAGATTTTCCACACCTGTCCCTGGATGGAACCAAAACCTTTAACTGTCCCCCCACCACCTTTCAATGATCAGACTTGGGAGACCAGCATCTCACTCATGAGGAGACTGCACATTTAGTAATATTGAGATACTGCATTTAACTACCCAAACCCAATATTATGTGCAGAAACCAGCAACAAGGGTCACTTGGCTCAGCCCTGGGACTGCCACACATCAGAGGACCTTCCCTGGTCCAAGGCTGCTTTACCTCAATGTCATGCACATTCTTCATGCCCAGCTACGCACTCTGTACCGGCCCACCCTCCAGAACACCAGCTTCCCAAACTGCCCTCTGTTGTAAAGGGGAAGCAGCAGACTCCCTAGTATTGTCGGCCCACATGCAGTATTGAATCATGCCAGAACTCAGGAGTGCCCCTTGGCCACTTACCCCTTAGTTTCTAGTAAAATGCCTCATCTATTGTTTCCTTAACCTTTTGCTACTTTCTGCTCTTTCCCTGTTCTCAGGCCCTGCCCACATCTGCTTCTCTCGATGCTCTGTGCCAGCTGCGATGTCTAGAGACGATGCAGAGCTAGTGAACTAGACATGGAGATAACATGTATTCCAGGAAAACACAAGAGGAAAATTTTATATGTAAACCGGTTAATGGGTCAGTGCATTTCCCCCCCTCTTTTTTGGTGGTCTCTCTTTTTCCCTTTCTTTGGCTCAAACCTCATTATTACTCCTTTTAGCCAATCTATCCCAGAGTCTCAATTCCCTATGCCCTCTTTACACTGTTCCCTCTTCCCTCAGCACAGGCAGAGAAAAGGCAGTTCAAGCCAGAGTATGTCACAAAAAATGTCCCTCCAGGCAAGTCCCCTTTTCATTTCTGCTCTTGCTCTTCTGCCACTGTCGTCACCTCAATGGTGGTGGTATGTTCGTCTGACGCCGTGGCATCCTCAACGGCGCTAGACGGCACCGTCACAATCGTGCTCCCACTGGGAGCCATTTGTGTTACGTTCTGTATGGTGGTACCTAGTCCCGGGAGGGTGAGCAGCTGAAAAGGGCTCACCACTTTCACCACAGTGCTGCCATCTTGTATGGCTGCTGTGCTGAGGACTGTCAGGTTGGAAGCGTCGGGATGGATCTCAACAGTGCTGGGGAAACTAGAGCCTGAGGAAGCCAGTACGGTGTATCCTCCCAATAACGGTGAGGCCGGGGAGCTGGCTGAGGGTGCCTGAGATGTACTTTTCCCAAGCACTGAGGCTGGAAGGGCAGACACCACTTTGCTGAGAGGGAAGTTGGCCAACTGAGAGACGGGCACTCCTGGGGCCAAGGCAATTTGTGCTGACTGGGCCAGGACTTGAGAGGTGATAGCAGCTGGCCCAGATGTGGCCCTGGTAAGTCTGGGGCGTTTTAAAGGTGCTGGGATGGAAACTGGAGTCAGAGTCATGAGCACATTGTTGAGGTGCTGCGATTTATGCTTCAGTTCCTTTGCTCGCTTGCGGTGCTCGTCACATTGCTGCTCCAATGCTGAAAACAAGAGACCGTAATGAACGTTAGTACGGGTACTCTCCAACCTCCACCTAACATAAGCTTCCCAGTGGCCATCTTTCTAGTTTTAACAGCATAGCAACAACTGAAGTACAATAAGCAAGGCAATTTAGCTCATTCTTTAGCATCATTCCAAGCTAAACTGATCTAGCATGCATTGATTAGCAAAAAAAAAAAAAAAAAATCTACTACTTTCTTACACAGAAAAAATCCAGGATAGTACCAGCGATGCCAACAGAAGAGACACCGAAATTCCAGATGGGCATACCTGCTAAATCCCGTGTGTATTGTTCTCTTGAGCGATCCATCTGGCACTTGTGGCTAGCTAGAACTTTCTTTACCAGGTCCAGCATGCCGAAATTCTGGACTATGTTGTTGAGTAAGACAGCATCTTAAAACAGAAAAATAGATACTGATCGTTGAGGAAAGAATCATTCCCTACAGAAAGAATTTACTTTTTTCTTGGTAAAAGACAGATATGCCAAAGCAGCAGTTCTCAAACAGTGGATCGGGACCCCAAAGTGAGTTGCAAACCCATTTTAATGTGGTCACCAGGGCTGACGTTAGACTTGCTGGGGCCTAGGGCCGGGCCGAAGCCCGAGCCCAACCACCCGCTGGATGGCGGGACTCAGGTTACAGGTCCCCGACCTGGGGCTGATGACCTTGGGGTTTGGCCCTTCCACCCAGGGCGGTGGGGCTCGGGCAGACTCAGCCTTCAGTCCCCCCTCCTGGGGTCATGCAGTAATTTTTGTTGTCTGAAGTGGGTTGCGGTGCATGAAGTTTGAAAACCGCTGTGCTAAAGTGACATAGCCAAATCTGTTTTAGGATAATGCAAGAGGTCAGAGCTTAAGAATTCATTAATATTTATGCTTAGAATATGGAGAAAGAAAGGATGGGGAGAAGCATCAAGGGATGATTAAGAGACAATAGTCCTTTCTTCCCAATAGAGATTGATAAGAGAGGTCTCTGACACATAGCTAATTGCTATCTAAACAGCAAGCACTGCTGACAGGCTGACCAAAGCGTGGTCAGAGAGAGAATTGCTTTCATAGGATACAATCTAGAAGCTTTGTTCTCCCCCCTTTATGAGTGCTGAAAATTCTTTTTCTCTAGCTCAGTTTATGGGAAACATTAATCTAGATGATTTTTGCAATTACTTTTATTTTCATTCTGTTTTCTCCGTGCTTGTATTAAATCTTGTGGTTAAGATGACTGTTGTCTGAGAATTTCACACAGACATCCCCAAATAAGAGAATCCCATAACTGAAGGGCAAAGGGTTTCTCAAAGTGACACTGCCCCTCAGTCTCAGTGAAGTGGCAAGACAAGCTGTGTTTCCTCCCAGCAAGACGTGCTGTGAAAGGCCATGGCAGGCAGTACATAAGGAGGAAAAACTCCAAGTTTAAGGAGGACACAATAGCTGACAGCAGTGTTGGTCCCAAGTGCCAGACATTCCAAAATATGAAGCCGTCATATTAAATTATTTTTTCTATATTCAGTGACATGCGTGAGTGGGAAGGACAGTCAGTTTCCTTCAATCACGTGGTGCGTTACCTTCTAATGATGTAGTGCAATGAACTGCAGAAACTGGCTCAGATTAGCAGGGCATATGCACAGATGGCAAAGCCAGTGGGAATCTGTTTGTCAACTGCTGGAAACAAGTTTTTACCACAGACTGCATTGCAGATCCTAAGGAAACTGGCCACAAAACTACCCTGCACCACTGATGCACCGTCCATAGTGGCCAGTTATTTCCATACCCCACCCTGCATATGAGAATTAAAGGGATGCCAGCAAAGTGAGCATAATTCATTCTGCTATAGTTAAGACTAGCTTTTTGTTTAAAGTTTGACTCTTCTAAGTGCTCGAAAATCTACATGGCTACTTGGATTGCCTTGAAATATGGTGTGCCTCATTGTGTGCCACACAAATTTGGGGTTGTCTGACCAAGGAGGTCCCAAAATACATCTCCCAAAACAAAAGTTGAGAGATTCTGGCAACCTTTTCTGGCTCACAGACAAAGCTCAACAAGGGCTCAGATCATTGCATGAGGGTCCCTAAGGCTAGAATGTTACTCCAACAGAGTGCATGGCACCCACCAGCCCTTTGTGAGAAATCAAATTACACTGCTATTTCAAAAAGATTTTGCTTCTCATCACAAGCCTCATGTGATTATTCTTGCTCCTAAGGTATTACACTGAGCATGTAGAGAGTGAGAGGCTAACTATCTGGAAAACTTCTTCCAGGTCACAGGGCTGGTGGGTGCCAGTATCATTTCAATGCAGAATCATCTCGGGTGTCAGCAGCGAGGTGGGATCTGAGAGGAGTCTATGGACTTAATGATGGGTAGGGGAAAAATATAGGTTTAGGTGGCATACTGCATACATGAGTGAAGGGTTGTAAAAGGGTCTGAAGTGTCTGTCAAATTTGACAAATGTGGTACTCTGCAGGGAGAAGAGGCTCAATATTTCAGTGCAGGTAGCGCCTGTCCACTACAGCAACAAGGCAGAATGGGAGTGTGTTATGGGTGCTGTGGGGCAGCGCTCAAGGAGGGCAAAGTTAAGGGTATGTGGGCATTTACCTTAACTGTATTTCCTGGTTTTCAGAAGACCGATTTCGCTGAACTCGATGTTCTGGGAGGGGCATGAGCTATCACCTGGCAACCTTAACTCTGCGTTCACAAAGGTTTTTTGCCATTTAATAATAAGAATAGTCATGAAGACACAAAGATGCTGCTTATTAGCTCCTGCAATCAGGCTCTTACCACTGAGCTGTAAGGGAGGATCCTGGACCCGCTGCTGTAAGCCCTTCATGGTTTCCACAAGCTCCTGGTGAAACTCTTCGATCACTTCTTCCAGCAGCCCTGCATCCTTCAGACCTCGCCAGAATGCAAATGTGTCATCTAGGGGAGCAGCCAGTATGAGAGAGAACCTCAGAGTACTAGGAAAAGGCGGTGGGGGGGCGGGAGAGGGGGCTGAATGACCGATACATCACCATGTCTTACTGTGAGGTAAAAGGGATGTGCACATTCAGCAACCCTATCGAAAGGCAGAAGCTCACCCTAGACTTTTCTCTGGGGGGGTTTGAAGCAGAAGACATTCTATCTCTATCTAGGGGGGGGAACCCAGTAGGAACAGGCATCCCAAGGCAATGGGTGAAAAACCAAGTTGATTTCGTAGCTTTAAAGGAAGAACATACTTTCCCCTTATAGTCCTCCCAATTCCCCATATCACAGAGGACTGATTCTGCCCAATAGGGCAGAGAAGCTGCAGAAGAACCTGTGAGTCACTTCAAACCCTGAGCCAGAGGGACTGAGGCAGAGCTCCTGTTAGGAGTCTCATTCACTTTTCTTCCACAACCCAGCACAGGCTGCTGGATGCAGCACCACAAATCCCTATCCCATTTCGGTGTCAGAGGTTAGCCTCCATGATTCTTCTTAATTCTGCTGAATCAGAGAAGCAAGGGAGAAATCTCAGGACTCACACCCAGGTTCCTCTGAGGGCAATAGCCAGAATTTGACCCATGCTTGGGTATTCTGACACTTGGAAGCAATTTCATGCCAAGAAGATGTTGTGGCTACACTACAAACACAAAGGACTTAGTCCTACACTACAATAATCTAAAGCTATGGCAAATAAATACCATGAAGATCAGGCAGCTGAGTATGGGAACACCTACAGGCAGAAACAGTTTTCCTACTCACCCTATCTTTTTTTTCTCCTCAACCTTCTCCCTTTCAATCTACATCCCTTTCAAATGTAGATAAGCGCACATGGAGTATGATAGGAGATATTAACAGCATTATGTCTTGTGGCTTTCCTGAACTGTACCTCCAATGCTAGTGGTCCAATCACTGGCTTCCTCACAAGTTTCTATGGTGATTGTAGCAGGAGATCCATTTACTGCAACCAAGATTGAAAAGGAAAAGAAAACACAAGTTATGGCTTCACAAGTCTTGCCACATATCATCAGGTTGTCCTTGCATTATACACCGACGATGACACATCCAAGTAAACAGGCAAGTCCATGTAGTACTCAATATTACTACTGAATACTAATGAACTTATCTCCTCCAGCTGAAAGCCAAACAAACAGAGACTCAGAAGTGGGATTAAAAGTCACATGAGGCCATTGTGTGAGCTTTGCTTACCTTTCCATACAGCCGGGCAAATACCCTGGGCACTATTTACACAACTCCTGCAAAATTCTCTTTGCCTCGGGGAGAGTCATTTCTTTATTACATTAAGTTTTCTATTATTATTATTAATATTATTATTATAACAGAGGGCTGGCAAGCAGAATTTGTATCTGGTCTGGTAAGTGTTCAGGGCAATTATCTGGCTTGTTGCCAATCTACAGGACATGGAAGAGATACAAAATTCTTAACAGACTGCCTCTGACCTGTGGTTTGACAGGCCTGAAGACTGAACTGACCCCGTCATTCCTACAGATAATACACATTGGAATTCTGTCATATCCTTGCTGCCTCCAGGGTATATGACTGTGATCATATTTCCGCCCAGCCACTCGTGTGATCTCTGGTCTCCACAGCCCTTTCCAATCTCTATGGTATTGTTACTATGGAGATGAAGGAGTCACATGTCAGTTGAGCTGCCAGGAGGATGTCAAGCTGCATGCTGGAGCTGTACAGCTCAAAATCTGGGCCAGAGATGCAGTGATCATTCTGGGAGCACTAGAATGCTCTCCTGAAAGATGAGCAGTTTGTAACACTCTGTAGCTTTCAAATAATTCTTTCCCAGAGCAGTTTGTTCCTTCCACTCTGCAAATTTGGTTTCCCCCACTTGCGCCAAAAACAGCCTGACACCAACAGTGTGGAAACTTCCTGGTTTGCGTGTTAACATCTTGGATCATATTAATAGAACTGCTCACAGCAACAAGGGTTAGAGCTATGCTGTGGGGTGGAACTAACACTGAAATAAACAATGGGTTAAACATGTACAGCAACCATAAATACTAGCCCAAAGCATGGAATTCAATTGTTAAATGTGCTGGCTCTGCCCAAGCAAGGGAACAAAAACAATTTTTGCTTTTCTCCTGCAAAAATTTATGGCTATAAGATTTTTTTTTTTGTAAGTTCTCAGTGGCAAAAGAATTTGCAAATATAAGTATTTAGAAATAGGAGCACATTTCCACCAAACATTCCCTGCTTAAGACAAATCAAATTTAGAGCAAACTCTAAAGCAATGTCCTTTTAAATTCATTTTTGTAACCTATTTGTGAGAGATCTGATAGAAAGTTGTAGCATTTCATGGCTGCATTTAATCTTTCATCAGACAAAAGCAATAAATAATTCAGAAACGGAGCCTTAAATGAAAATATCTAAATTATTCAGAAGGAAGTCAGTTGCCATCTTTGAAAGAAAGTGCAATAAAAGGGGCTCCAAATCCAGCATGCTGCAACAAAGAAATCATGCTCATCTCTGCAGCCTACTGTCATGTACACTGAGGACAGCTAGCAGCTGGTCAGATGCTGGCACTGAAGGATGACCACATCACGTGGGGACTACTGCACTAATTCCTGTGGATTATCTGGAGGCCACTACTTTGGCTATGTGGCTCCTAGTAAGCCAGGATGCAGCACGGGTAACTCTTTAGAATGAATTTCTTACAGAGTATCCAAGTGATTTCCTTCCAGGCAGCTACTGCTCTGCCATGCAGCATTACAATAGCTGCTTCTGCATAGCTCCAACATGGGAGACCCAGCAACAGGGGGAGGGGGAGAAGTGAAGGAGGAAAAAAGCAACAAGAAAAAACACGATAGAGACAACAGTAACCGCATTCATAAGGAAGCGGTAATTAAAGCTTTGACTCTTAAGAGCCCCAGTAACGAGGGCTATGGAAAGCACTAAACATACCATCTGCAGAGGAAGGGGTGAGAGGAATATACTCTGTTGACGTCTGGCTAGTCAGAGATACTCTGGCTCCGGTCAGGTCAATTTTAGTGCTTCGGCAGGTGTTTGAACAGACCTTGGTATGTTGGTAGAAATCCAGCTCTCCGGAATCCATGATCTTCCTGCAGCACAAGGAATGAGTACGAGTACACACTTGTATCAGTATGTCCCAGATACAGTGAGAAAGATCACTGAAAAAACAGCTCCCTTCTGAAGTTTTTAACTGCTTTTCGAACACACAGACCTCTCCAAACCCTGCACGAATTAACTCTGCATTTCAGCTTCCTGCCCTTCTTTTCTCTTAAATTGGCCTGGTGGAGAGGAAGCAGGACATGAGATTGCCCTGCAGGATAATCAACTGCAGAAGTGCCCTTGAGACTCCTCCTTAAGGGGCCAGTAAAGATCAGAGGGACTGGCAGAGGTAATGGGCCAAGAGTTGCTTCTCTTTTTTCCCCAATTATCCATTCTGGAGGGAACACTAACCAAATTAGTGGGCCATAAATGAAAGCGCGAGTGAGAAAGTCCACTCTGTCAGGAAGAGAGGGGAAAAATTGTTTACCAACAAGACGAGCATTTAATCCCCTTCAATACAGCCTTTACATGTGAGTTTAACAATTATACCACTCACTAGAGCTTAATAGCATGCGAATACATTATGGACAGGGAAAAACTGTGTCAGAATATCCACATTTGAGCCAAGGTAGAGACCTAGACTAGGAACAAGATTTCTGAACATTATTCTAACATGGTTTGAACCTATAGGCTGAGCAAAGCGTATTAGAAGCCGGCTTGACAACAAGTGGATCTGAATTGTGAAGAATACAAGACTGTTAGAATCAGCTGAAAGACCCATGTAGATTGGGCTTTACTATGCAAGTTTTTGTGCGGAGAGGTCAGTGATCAGCCTGTCCAAGAATGACCTGTGTGAAAAATGGAAAGGGTAAGGAGCGCTGTATGGCAGTGTGGTGAAGATGGCTCTCTATCTGCTCTATAAGGAAAGGTTACAGAACACTAAGGATGAGGAAGAGAAACATGGACTCTTCACTGGTGAAGAGCACCATGCTGCAGCTTCTCTCATTCGCTCCTTCGGTGCATATGGATACATTAGCAAAGCAAAGTGAAGCAAAGTGAACTAGGGAACCTGAGATAAAGATAAAACCGCCAGAGAGGAGGCACCTTGCTGAATGAGCACAGAGCAATGTATATAAATGGAAAGCTGTCAAAGCAAGTGTCACAGCAGGCTAATGAAATCAGGAAGTGGCTATTACCCAGAGAGAATAAGGTTTCACAGGAAGAAGCAGCAGAGAACTTGAATTCCAAGCTTCTCTAATGCACATGCACTTTAGCGCACACCTGCATCTACAGGTGATAGATTAGGTGTGTAAAAATTCTGCATGCACACTGACAGAATCTATCATCTGCGTGCATACAAGCAGTGGCCAGACTGAAACCCACTGAAAGTCAGGCACTTAGAAAAGGATTTCATCACTGATCATTATTCAATACATATTAAGTGACTCCTCTCTATATCCGGCAGATTAATAAAGCGGACAAATTCCCTTAGCTCAAAGAACATAAACATGCCTCAAGTGGGAGGCATGAACATGCCGAAACAGCTCAAATCGAGGCCAAAAGAAACAGAATGCAGCATGATCTCTTACAGGAACAGACTGCTATAAATAATACTAGAAGTACTAAATGACTGAAAATATCTAGGAATATCAAAAAGAAAATCTTCCTGGAGATCACAGCTCTTGCTCCCACTATATGGAATAGTGTTCATATCGTGAGACTTGTCTGAGGCCCCGGAACAACAACTTAATAAAGCATGTGCACGTTGGATGTCACAAGCACCATGATCGTAACTGAAAATGCAGCTGGCACACAGATATATACCAGCACTTTGAATACAGGAAGCACGTTAGGTACTGTCCCTGAGTTGATAAGCAGGAGGTTAGAAGTGCCCATGGGGAATTTAGTCTGAGATTTATTGGGAACCAGGTTCAAGCACACAGAGTTCTCTCTGGCTGAATGCCCCGTGGAGGTGTCAGTTAGAAGATAATATGCTCAGCTGAGGGAGGGAGAGGAAGTGGAAATTAAGCCACAATGGCTTTTAAGCATTGAAGCTTTTCCAACCGGATAGTGTATTCCTGTTCTAAAACTGTTAAGCGCTGTTGCTGTGTGGCTGTTACATAACTGCCATGCACCACTCTAGAGGCAGCTGCATATCACATTGTTGCCCTGGGACTATGACAGGTAGTGACAGTCCCTCATTTCTTAACTACCTCTGCCTACCTGCAACAAGGAAAACACTTACGGAAAACTGATCACTGGATGGATAGGCAGTTATTGGTACAAACTTTCAGTGTATTCAGTGGCACACATATCCACTCAGTCTCTTAACAGCTGTATCAGAACATGTGGAGGATCCTTCTGGATTCTCCCAGAAAGAAGAAACCCCGGCCATCAATGCACATATACAAGCAAGCAAAAAGACTAACCTGAGCATGATCCCATTCATCCGGATAGCTCGCTTCCAGTCCTTCAGGGTTGACTTGCCAGCCAAGTGGACAAACTCTTTGGGGCTAATTAGGTGATCATCATACTGCGAAGGGGAGAAATGTAACATGGTGTGACGCAGCAGGAAAAATGCAGACTTGTTCCACATGAGAGGACAGTAATATGTTACACCAGGGTGCATAAACTGTATTTAGCTCTGTGCCCAGTGACAGAGCAGGACGACCTTGATGGCCAAGTTTTAATTTTATTGTTAAAACCAAAGCTGGGCTCATACCAAAACTCCTGATCTGAAGAACCCAAAAGTTTGATAGGACTCTCTGGGCTAGGCCCATCTCTAGTGAAAAATCACCCACCAGGATATTGTGATTACACTAAAACATATCCGAATAAGAGCAAGAGTCTGAACTTTGGCAGAAATTGGTTACAAATTCTTCTCCTAGCCCTGTACATACCACAAAGCATGAGACAGGAAGGCCATACAAGATCCATCCTAATGCAGTTTGTGCAAAATATGGAACAGAACACTATAATGCAAATTATACCATGTGCAACTACACACTATTTTATTTAGCTCTCATCTGCTCCCACTATCAGCAAACTAGTGACGAAAAACAGATCGTTCCCACCCACCATTAGTATCCAGTCTTCCTAACAGCATGTTGCCCAATGGTCAACCCCACAAAGCACTTCAACAATGGACTTGACCAGAAGAGATGCTAAGATTAAGGCTCTTTGGCCACTCAGTTCATAGTTCATAGAATATCAGAGTTGGAAGGGACCTCAGGAGGTCATCTAGTCCAACCCCATGCTCAAAGCAGGGCCAATCCCTAATTTTTGCCCCAGATCCCTAAATGGCCCCCTCGAGGATTGAATTTACAACCCTGGGTTTAGCAGGCCAATGCTCAAACCACTGAGCTATCCCCCACCCCCCCATCTTTGGCCTTTGCAGAGTTAGTTAACAAGCACAATTAGTGTCAACTGCAGCTGCCACTTTTATGATGTGGACATCTGTTACTGGGAACTAGATTGAAACAACCAGCATTTTTCATATTGAATAGCCATGTGACATCTTTCCCTCATTATTGACCAGGTGAATTTGAATTGGTGACCTAGGACCCCATCTGAGCTATACAGTCCTCCTTTAATAAAACTTCTATGGGGAATTCCAGTAGGGATTTGCCACCTCCAGGTCTCTTTTCATTCCCTATGTTAACAAATAAATGTGATATTCCCAACTGCTGCATGACATGAAACATTTATCTATAACAGGAGCCAGAGTCAAGTGCAAAGAGGAAGCTGATCTCCGGTGGTAGCAGGCAAAACTGATCTGCTCCCATCTCTACAGTTTGCTTTGGGGAGGGAGGGAGGGAGAGAGGGAGAGAGAGAGAGAGAGAGAGAGACATGGAAAGATCTCTCTCTCCAAGAGAAGGGGGAGTAGACCATCTCATCAAAACTCTCTGGTAGTGCAGCCTGAAAGCAGACCCTTCTTAAGGAACAGATTATTGTTTATCATTGATGACTTACTGTGTTATCATGAAACATATGTTCTGGAAATGAAAAGTGCCCCCAACTCCTCCACTCATTAAGAGTTTTTTTACCCCCAACCATCTGGGGTAGAAAGAGTGGAAACAGGTCAATACTATCTTTACCAAGAAGGTTTGCATCACCGTATCAATTTCTCTTAAACTGATCTGATAAAGGGAATGTCTGTGTTTTAGAAAACTGCTCAAAAGCAGAGCCAGATTGAAGTTGAAGCTCTCGCCAGAGCTGCTCAGTTTTCTTATGAAGCACTAAGTCACAACAGACTGCATGAAGACAATGGTACTCAAATAGTTTCTCTCCTTCCCCTGTAAAGCAGGATCTCAACATAGTTTAACAGAGTCCTGCTTCCTGACACAATCAAAGCCACATATGGATGGAGGTTTAGCAAACAGGTAGAGTGATCTACCATAGCAATAGCACTGGAATGCTGGATTTCATTAGCATCTTTGGTCCTTATTCTCCTTTCTGGGCAAGGAGGGTAACCTAAGAGCACACCTCTTATCTTTATATATGTGGGTCCTTCCTTAGGGACCTTCAGAGAACTCTGTACCCTCACCTGAACACATTTCACATTAATGCCTGGGCACACGAACTCCTCCATATCAGGTTGGCTTTACTATCTCCGCAGGTGATGGGATAAACAATCTCAGCCTCCAAGCTGTCCTCCTCTTCAGCCATCTTCACTTCTCACAGGGAATGAGAGGCAGGGATTGGGGCGGGTCAAAAGGAAAATGAGTTACAACTATTGATTACCGTCAAGAGTTAAAGACATTTTGGGACAGAGTTTTAAAGCTTGGAGCAAAAAAAGAGAAGGCAGACAGGAAAACCAGGCTCTTCAGACAAATTTTTAGCCAGCCTTCAATACCAACAGCCAGCTGACCACAGGCAAAATGAGTGCATGCCTATTTTGCAGATCCACAAAAGTAAATATGAAAGTTCAGTGGCTGACTGAACATTTGACCCCTTTATGTGAATGCAGAAACATTTGAGACAGATGATATAGTCACACACATTATTATGGTGTAACTGTCTATTTTCAAGGTGGTGGGTCTTCCACTATTCCCAAAGGAGGGCTTATAAGCAGTTAATCATGTCTTTTGCAAAATGAAACATTTGCAAACCCACTTCAACTCAGTTGGTGAATATCTCCTACCTGCCTACACTGGAGTGAAGCCATTGAAGTGAGAGCCACAGGAACATTCCAAGATACAAAAGCATCAGTGTCCAGGACCAAGCATCAATACTTTATTACAGGGATCAGAGAGTTTTTGGGAGTCACCATTTTTCTTACTAGAGTAAGTTCATTAAACTTAATCCAAATAATTAAGAGGCCAGCAAACCCAAGGGAGACTTTCCAGAGTAAACTGGTTTATGCCACAGCAGCCCAATTGGCAGAGACATTGTTACAATTTTTGAGTCATAAAGTAGTCTTCTGCTTGCTTCTGAAACCTGTAATGCTCTTGTAAACAGACAATCTGATGATCCCATGGCTGAGCTATGGGCAAAACATATAGGTAGCAGATTTAATGGGGAAGAAACTCAAGCAATCCCACTCTAACCAGGAGAGGGCAGCAGTGTGCTAGGAAACCATATCTACCCAAAAAGAAAAGGAGTACTTGTGGCACCTTAGAGACTAACAAATTTATTAGAGCATAAGCTTTCCTGAGCTACAGCTCACTTCATCGGATGCATTTGGTGGAAAAAAAAAAAAAAAATCTACCCACTCTCCCTTTTGGGCCTTCTCACCTTCCTTTTTGTCACATGCATCTAGGAGGCAGGATTATGGCTCTACTGTTCTGTTTCCTTGAGCAAATGACAGCTACAGTGATGCATGCAGAAAATGTGTGAAACCATGACCTGACCCTAAAGGTATCAGTCTGCCTACTCTGCAAGGAGGCTCCTGGGCACTCACTGGCAGTGTGGTGTGCTCCCAGGCAGCTGAGCTAGGCAGACCTGCAGCACTCAAATTCTCAAGCAGCAGGACTGCTGATGCTGCAAAGCTGCCACAAGGAAGGCTGCAATAAAGGCCAATGCAGTACACTGAACCTACCTAAGACAGCTTCTTTCAGGTGTGTGGAAGCTGTGAAGGCAGCAGCGGCTGCAGCAGCTGCGTTTTCGGTCTCCAGGGTGTCTTCATTTAGGTCGCCACTAAGAAAAGAGTTGGAGATGAAAAATTAAGGAAGTTAGATGAATCATTCCCATTTCTGATCTCTGGAGTGAGCACGGTTTCGAAGATCACTTGTAATACATTTTGATGTGAGCCAAAAGATGTCCCCGTAATCCCTAGAAATGCAGATCTCTTTCCTTAAGAAAGCATCCATTGGCAAAAGGTATGTTATCTTTTCCTCACTTAATTACAAAATATTTCAGCCTGATGTTGCTAACTCCAGCCCAGTACAATAACACTTGTGTGATCTCTGTGCTGCAATTTCCTGATGCATTCATAGGAAGCGTATTTTCCTCCGCCAGCACAATGGAAATCAAAATCAGACTGTTGCCAGTCACTGGCAGCCTCTTTTAAAAAGATTCCCAAAGGCAACAAGTGGGCAACAATCCTCAGCTGGCTGGAGGATGGACTAGATGACCTAATAGGTCTTATTTTCCATCTCTAACGTCTATGGTTCTATGCTTCTTAGCAATAGGACCCAAGAGGGCTGGAAGAATAGTAGAGTATTTCATTCAAGCTTTTCCCCCCAATATGGGTTAGGCAAAACAAAGAGGAAAAATTAACAGACTGCTGAAAGCAGGATTATATTACCTTTGTTTCTGAATTTGAGTGAATCTTGGTGACGTTGGACAAATGTGGCAGCAGCAGCATGGTATGGCACGTCAAAAGTATTCAGTATGATCAGCACCTAGAGGAGCTGATCATTCTGAATTGATGTATAGACATTTGGCATGTCATTGTACCCCAATGAACTTGGTCAATGTTAAAAGCTACCAGTTCATATTAAATGGGAAAAGGAGAAGGGGCAAAATAAACATATAGAGGCCCCATCTACACAAGACTTTTAATCACATTCTGGAAAACTGTGCTTAGGCATGTTTTAAACATGGTTGTCTGGGTTATAACTAGGTCTGTCAGCTGATGAATGAGAGCAAATTATGTCCAATTATTGTGTCTAATGTGTTTTATCCCAGGGGGAGAGTGAGGCTAGAAGGACTCTAAACGTGGATTGAATGCAGTTTGATCCTGTCCATGTTGACAATATGAAAGGGCATGAATCCATACACCCAGTGAGCATAGGGACCCCAAACCATGAATTTCTGCAAAATACGTTTTCAATTAAGTTTTTAGACCTTATGGTTTCAAGATAATTCTGCAAATGTGAACCAAATGCAAACCAAGGCAGTGCTGCTTCCTGAGTCTGGACCCAGACAGCTCCAGTGCCTCTGCTGCTGCTCAGTAACTTTTGGTCTCTTTGAAGTTAGCCAAACTTCTGAGAGAAATTAATAAAACTCTGGCCAGTTTCACTTCTTGTTTTCAAAAACTTGCTGTGCAACTGTCAAGGGCCATGTCAGTGTCACACTGCTGCTGGGGAATGATTTATGCAGCAGCAGAGACAGGAACTGTAATTACTCACAGGGTAGGAGGATCCAGGAAATAGAGACCTGAGGAAGGAGTAGTGAGACCTGCCCTACTTGCAATAACAAAAAGGCTCTGGAGGAGCAGAAAACCAGGAAGCTCCTCTTTGCTCCAACAGTAAGAGGAAGGCATATCTTTCATTTTAGCCACTAACCAGACATTGATATGTAAGACATCACCTCCAAGCAGGAACTGGGGTCAGCACCCTGGTAGAAATCCCACCTAGCTGGTGAAGGAGGAGGCAGGAGATGCTGGGCTTCTAACTAAAGTGTTCCACCTGGATCTCACAAGTGGGACCACCCCTCTTCTTGTCATGTCCTGGCACACAAATTAGTTAAACTATGGTCGGCCTGATTGTTAAACATGGTGAAGATAGGACTGGAAGAGAATGAAGTATGTGTGCGCATGCTGGAAAGGGAATGCTCATACATAGTGCTTTAAGAAAAAAAGGGCTAAAACAAATCTGACAGTTATGATTTCAGAACACAGCATGCACATGGGCGATGTGCAGAAATTGTCTTACAATGCACATTGGTATTTGGGGATAAATCTAAAGACCTACAGAGTAGCTCATGTCATTGCAGTCCCTCCCCATTCCTCCCAATCACTTAGAGCAGAAATCAAAGTAAGAGTTGTTAGCCTCAGCTTAATACCTTGCTCTCCATGCCTGGAATACAAGAAATTGCTGTGATGATGGAAGTCAGAGTCCCTGCTAGGTTTCAGTTTGCTCATGCACCACTGGAGAATTGCAGGGACACGTTTAATTCTCTCTACTGGATATTTAGGCCTTGTCTAACTACAGAGTTTTGTTGACAAAAGGCAGCTTTTGTCGACAAACCAGTGAATATGTACACAATGCAATGCAACTTTTGTTGGCAAAAACACTGTTTCGTCGACAAAATAAAAACACCCAGACGACATACATAAGGCTTTCTGTGCAAAATTTTTGTTGACAAAGTGCAAGTATAGACGCTATGCTTGATTTTATCACTCTACTTGGCCTCCAGGAGGTGTCCCATAATGCCCAATCTGACTGCTCTGGTCACCAGTTTGAACTCAACTGCCCTGCAGCTAGGTAAATAACCCTGCCCCACTCCATTAGAAGCCTGGGAATTATTGAAATTCCATTTCCTGTTGGCTCGCAGTGGAGAGGTCTCATCGCATCTTTCCATGGAACCATGTCAGGTTATTGCAGCAAATGCTCTCCCACTTGGACCACTGCAGAGCTGCTGTATCTGATCAGTATACGGGGAGAGGAGGCTGGGCAGTCCCAGCTGCGCTTGAGATGTAGTAATTTTGATACTTACAGGCAGATATGTCAAGGCTTGTGAAAAAAGGGATATGATCCACAAGCTGCAGTGCAAAGTGAAGATAAAGGAGCTGAGGCAGGCGTACCATAAGGCGAGGGAGGCAAATTGTCGCTCCAGTGCTGCACTTAAGACCTGCCAGTTCTATAAAGGAGCTGTATGCTATCGTCGGTGGCGACCCCACCTCCACCGCCAAGAGCCCTGTGGATACTTTGGAGGGAATGGAAGGAGAACCTAACCCAGAAGACGAAGTCATTGATGAAGAGGTGGAGTTAGATGATGATGTGGCGCTCCCGGCGGGGTTGCCCGGTGGGGCAGGCATCCAGGAACTGTTCAGCACTCTGGAGTTGTCTAGCCAGTCTCAGCAGTTGCTCTCCGGTGAGCAAGAAGCACGAGAGGAGACACCTGGTAAGTGGCTGTGGTTTCTGTAGTGCAGAAGTGGGTTCAGGGTTTAGAAATGTGGGAGGCTGGCTGTGTTTCTGTGTGCTGGACATTTCCCCATGCAGCTAATCATTACGGCAGAACAGGGAGTTGATGCACACAGATCTCACAGGAATCCCCCAGAGAGATCTCTAGGAAAGTTTCCTGGAAGTACTCGGCAATCCTCTGCTGAAAGTTCCTTGGTAGAGCAGCTTTGTTCCTTCCCCCATTGTAGGGAACTTTCCCGCATCATTTGGCAATCAATCAATCACTTATGCAGGGACCAAAGTGGCACACAGGCAAGCAGCATAGGGACCAGGGTGGAAGTCACAAGCGTGTAGTAGATGTACCCTCTCTTCCCTGCTTACCCTCAGAAGTGACATATCTACTACAATGACCCTCACCTGTGGAAAAGCATGGGAGAATTTTGAATTTTTTCCCTAGTTGGCTGCACTGCAACTCTTGCGGAGCGCTCCTTTCCCCCATGTAGAGCACCCCCCAGCCAACATTCACCATGTTGGGTGTTTGCCAAGATATGTGCTTGCCAAGGGTCAGTGAGAAAGTGATTGTAAAGTTACCAGAGGTGTATTTTACTGAAATGTTTCAATGCTGTGCGTGAACTTAACAATCATGCTTCTGTGCATTGTTCCTTGTGCTTTGGCAGATGTGGCCTTCAGGAACACCCCACACATACCGCCGAGGGTCTCCACCAGATAAGAAAGCGCCCAAGACGGAGCAAAGATGACATGTTCTAGGAGGTACTGCACTTCACCAATGCAAAGAAAAGGGAACGTAAGGCATGGAGAGAAGTGGAAAGGGAGGACAGAAAATAAAATCAGGAGTTTGTAAAGGATGCTACTGAGCAGATGATTAAAGTCATGGAGGAGCAAACACAGATGCTGAAGTCCCTAATAATGCTGCAGACTGAGCAGATGCATGCCCACCCTCCCCTGCAGCACATTCAGAACTTGTTTACATGTCCCCCACAAACTCTGCCCACACAGTCCTTTCTGAGAAGTCTCGGTTTCCCCTTCACTCCACCTCCTCGGACAACTTTCAAAATGATAGCTGGACATACACACAGCTCTGAAAGTCTGCCTTTCCCTGGTACCTCCTTTCCCACCAAGCCCCTTTCTGTGTGTTTGTGTGTTGTTTCCTGTTTAATAAAAGCAAAGTTTTGAACAGTAACTCATCTTTATTTGTTTCCTACAAATTGAGATAGTAGGCACTACCATTATATACACAGGCAGTGTAATCATTTGTTTAATGGAATGTAAGGCCCCAAATGTCACCATTGCTTCTTAGGAAAACTACATGTAATGTAACACTGCAGCACCAATCACAGAGATATACATTACTGGTTCTCATTTGAAAGCGTTGCCTCAAAGCCTCCCTGATTTGAATTGCCCCACTCTGGGCCCCTCTGATAGCCCTGGTATCTGGCTGCTCAAAATCAACAGCCAAAGTGGTCTGCCTCAACACTCCACCCTGAACAAACCTTTCACTCTTAGCTTCACAAAGATTATGCAATGTACAACATGCGGCTATGACCATGGGAATATTATCCTTATTGAGGTCTAACCTACCATAAAGGCATCACCAGTGCGCCTTTAATCTGCCAAAGGCACATTCCACGGTCATCCGGCACCTACTCAGCCTGTGGTTGAACTGCTCCTTGCTGCTGTCCAGATCCCCCTGCAAGGTTTCATGAGCTATGGCTGTAAGGGGTAGGCCGGGTCTCCCAGGATCACTATGAGCATTAACCATCCCCCATTGTAATCTTCTGGTCTGGAAAGAAAGTCCCCGCTTGTAGTTTTCTATACAGGCCGGTGTTCCTGAAGATGAGTGTGTCATGCACCTTCCCGGACCACCGTGCGTTGATATCAGCGAAATGCCCATGATGATCCACAAGGGCCTGCAATACCATGGAGAAATACCCCTTCCTACTGATGTACTCCATCACAAAGTGGCCTGGTGCCAAAATTGGAATACGTGTGCCATTTACTGCCTGTCCAGTTAGGGAAACCCATTTCTGCAAAGCCATCCACTATTTCACACACATTTACCAGAGTCATGGTAGCAGGATGCGATTAACTGCTCTATACATTTGCATTAATGCAGCCCCAACAGTTGACTTCCCGACTCCAAATTGATTCACGATCAACCAGTAGCAGTCTGGAGTCACCAGCTTCCACACAGCGATTGCCACGCACTTCTCTACTGATAGGGCAGGTCTCAATCTGGTGTCCTTGTAAGATAGTGCTGGGGCGAGCTCTGCACACAGTTCCAGGAAGTTGGCTTTCTGCAGCCAAAAGTTCTGTAGCCACTGCTCGTCATTCCAGACGTGCATGACAATATGATTCCACCATTCAATGCTTGTTTCCTGAGCCCAAAAAGCAATGGTCCACCCTCTGCAGCTGTTCTGTGAAAGCCAAAGCAATCTAAAGTTGCTCCTATCCATGTCACACAGCATGTCAGGGTTGGAAGGGACCTCAGGAGGTCATCTAGTCAACCCCCTGCTCAAAGCAGGACCAATCCCCAACTAAATCCCAGGCAACTGGGAGTCTTCTTCAGTTAGGAACTTCATGATTAACTGAGCTGCCTTCACAATGTCTTCATGACAGTTATCAGAGCATAGGAGAGCAGTGCAGGATCCATCCCCTCTCACAAAGATGCTGGGGTGCACAGCAAACAAGGGCCGTTGAAAAATGCTGCGAAAGAAAGCTGGAAGCCTATGGAATGCTGAAAGAAAGCAATGCATCATGGGATAGTGAGCCAGGTCCCAAGATGTGCTGCGATCCGCTCTGCCTTCCCACAACACCTAGCAGCAGAAGGTGTTCAGCTGGACTGTGGGCTAGGTACCCACAGTGCATTGTTCATACTGTCGATGATAGTGCCCCAACTGTGGATACGCTCTGCTGACAAAGGAGCGAGTGTGAACATGACATATAGATTTTTATTATAACAATTGTTGACCATTGACATCACTTTTGTCGACAAAACTCTGTAGTGTAGACCAGGCCTAACTTCTCCCTTGTTTCTTTTTTGCAACTGAAAATGTTTTACTAAAGATCTGTGAACAAACCAATCAACCCATGAATACAGATGTGCATTTTATAGCATCTCTGTGTACCCCATAGTTCAGGCTGCCTGGCATCCGATGAAGTGAGCTGTAGCTCACGAAAGCTTATGCTCAAATAAATTTGTTAGTCTCTAAGGTGCCACAAGTCCTCCTTTTCTTTTTGTGGATACAGACTAACACGGTTGCTACTCTGAAACCTATACATATAGTATAAGCCACTGCAGCCATAGGCAGACAGCTAATTAAAGACACCATATCAAAGTGTTCCTCTATTTCCTGCCTTGTACTAGTGGCTCTCCCTGTCTTTCAGTGCTTGCTAATGGAAGGAGACACAGACAAATGGCTCTGCATGGCTTCCTTATCCTCCCAGTTATTTCCTGGCTTGTATCAGCTTAATCTGCAGAGTACATGCAAAATAGACTATTTAAAGAGAAGAAATTTTAAAAATATACACAAATGTGAAATATAAGTGAAATATATTTAGGCTACTTTGGACTGTAAATATTTCTTCTTTACACTCAGGGGATGCTGTTGCAATCTTAGCTAGCACAGAACACTGATGCTATATGTGTTAATCTTTCACAGAAGATTCCCATGCAAGAAAGCAAGAGCATGCTGGCCACTTGATAGATAGCATCTCTGTCTATCTGTCTGCATAGCCATCTCTACTGGATTTTAAAGACCTGCATTTGGATTTTCTGGCAAAGAGACCCAGTGTAATTACCGCAGCACATTCTCTCCACCTCTCTGAAGTCCTGGGGTGGGGAAGGGAGAAAGAGGAAATGATAGTTAACAAATTTCCTGACACTTCAGCAGTTTCAATCTGTATGAACTGGGTGTGCTAAGCAGGAGTTTATGGAGGATGTAAATCTAAAGTCTGGCCTGCTCTGATAAAGAGGGGGAGGAGGGCGGGACTGAAGTGACTGACTGACTCAATGATTCATTAGCTGATTACATAAGACAGTGCTAGGCTACACAGGAAAGTCAAGTTCAGGGGCTACCGGTTTTTCCCTTCTGACTTCTCAGCAGATGACTGTAGGGTAGAACTACAGTGTCAAGAAATTGCTCTCCCTTCCAGCCACAGGACTAGTATCTTGTTCACACAGATCAGGGGCAGCTATAATGTGGAGATAGGGGATCTTGTGTGGGAGGCATCTCAGAATCATGAGGTAGATGAAAACTCTCCTAGGATTCCAGAGTTCCTGCTTTTGAACAAGTAACAGCATAGGAGAGGAGGAAATAGGATATTCTGATACACGGGTCTTTCAATCTCGCCTGTTGAAGCTGTTCCACTGTGTATAAATAGAAAAGGAGTACTTGTGGCACCTTAGAGACTAACAAATTTATTAGAGCATAAGCTTTCGTGAGCTACAGCTCACTTCATCGGATGCATTTGGTGGAAAAAACAGAGTAGAGATTTATATACACACACACAGAGAACATGAAACAATGGGTTTATCATACACACTGTAAGGAGAGTGATCACTTAAGATAAGCCATCACCAACAGCAGGGGGGGGAAGGAGGAAAACCTTTCATGGTGACAAGCAGGTAGGCTAATTCCAGCAGTTAACAAGAATATCAGAGGAACAGTGGGGGGTGGGGTGGGAGGGAGAAATACCATGGGGAAATAGTTTTACTTTGTGTAATGACTCATCCATTCCCAGTCTCTATTCAAGCCTAAGTTAATTGTATCCAGTTTGCAAATTAATTCCAATTCAGCAGTCTCTCGTTGGAGTCTGTTTTTGAAGCTTTTTGTTGAAGGATAGCCACTCTTAGGTCTGTGATCGAGTGACCAGAGAGATTGAAGTGTTCTCCAACTGGTTTTTGAATGTTATAATTCTTGACGTCTGATTTGTGTCCATTCATTCTTTTACGTAGAGACTGTCCAGTTTGGCCAATGTACATGGCAGAGGGGCATTGCTGGCACATGATGGCATATATCACATTGGTAGATGCGCAGGTGAAGGAGCCTCTGATAGTGTGGCTGATGTGATTAGGCCCTATGATGGTATCCCCTGAATAGATATGTGGACAGAGTTGGCAACGGGCTTTGTTGCAAGGATAGGTTCCTGGGTTAGTGGTTCTGTTGTGTGGTGTGTGGTTGCTGGTGAGTATTTGCTTCAGATTGGGGGGCTGTCTGTAAGCAAGGACTGGTCTGTCTCCCAAGATCTGAGAGAGCGATGGCTCGTCCTTCAGGATAGGTTGTAGATCCTTGATGATGCGTTGGAGGGGTTTTAGTTGGGGGCTGAAGGTGATGGCTAGTGGCGTTCTGTTGTTTTCTTTGTTGGGCCTGTCCTGTAGTAGGTGACTTCTGGGTACTCTTCTGGCTCTGTCAATCTGTTTCTTCACTTCAGCAGGTGGGTACTGTAGTTGTAGGAATGCATGATAGAGATCTTGTAGGTGTTTGTCTCTGTCTGAGGGGTTGGAGCAAATGCGGTTATATCGTACAGTACCCACCTGCTGAAGTGAAGAAACAGATTGACAGAGCCAGAAGAGTACCCAGAAGTCACCTACTACAGGACAGGCCCAACAAAGAAAACAACAGAACGCCACTAGCCATCACCTTCAGCCCCCAACTAAAACCCCTCCAACGCATCATCAAGGATCTACAACCTATCCTGAAGGACGAGCCATCGCTCTCTCAGATCTTGGGAGACAGACCAGTCCTTGCTTACAGACAGCCCCCCAATCTGAAGCAAATACTCACCAGCAACCACACACCACCCAACAGAACCACTAACCCAGGAACCTATCCTTGCAACAAAGCCCGTTGCCAACTCTGTCCACATATCTATTCAGGGGATACCATCATAGGGCCTAATCACATCAGCCACACTATCAGAGGCTCCTTCACCTGCGCATCTACCAATGTGATATATGCCATCATGTGCCAGCAATGCCCCTCTGCCATGTACATTGGCCAAACTGGACAGTCTCTACGTAAAAGAATGAATGGACACAAATCAGACGTCAAGAATTATAACATTCAAAAACCAGTTGGAGAACACTTCAATCTCTCTGGTCACTCGATCACAGACCTAAGAGTGGCTATCCTTCAACAAAAAAGCTTCAAAACAGACTCCAACGAGAGACTGCTGAATTGGAATTAATTTGCAAACTGGATACAATTAACTTAGGCTTGAATAGAGACTGGGAATGGATGAGTCATTACACAAAGTAAAACTATTTCCCCATGGTATTTCTCCCTCCCACCCCACCCCCCACTGTTCCTCTGATATTCTTGTTAACTGCTGGAATTAGCCTACCTGCTTGTCACCATGAAAGGTTTTCCTCCTTCCCCCCCCTGCTGTTGGTGATGGCTTATCTTAAGTGATCACTCTCCTTACAGTGTGTATGATAAACCCATTGTTTCATGTTCTCTGTGTGTGTGTGTATATAAATCTCTACTCTGTTTTTTCCACCAAATGCATCCGATGAAGTGAGCTGTAGCTCACGAAAGCTTATGCTCTAATAAATTTGTTAGTCTCTAAGGTGCCACAAGTACTCCTTTTCTTTTTGAGAATACAGACTAACACGGCTGCTACTCTGAAACCTGTGTATAAATAATTAGTCAATAGAGTAGGGAACGACACAAGAATGGAGGATGCTAGTTAGGCAGAAATTAAAAAGAGCAGTCACAAGGGTCAAACGCCTGCATGCAGTATGGAGACTACTTAAAAACACCACGAGAGGCTCAGACTAAAAGTGTACCCCAAATCAAAAAAGACAGCAGGAAGACCAAAATAATGCTACCAAGGCTAAACAAAAGAACAATGGAAGCCATTAGATGCAAAATTCATCTGTTAAAATTTGGACATCAAATCCTAATGAAGAAAATAGGAAGGAACACAAACTCTGGCTAGTAAGTTGTAAAAGTATAATAAGGCAGGCCAAGAAATAATTTGAGAAGCAACTTGCTAAAGACGCAAAAGCTAACAGTACATGAGAAGCAGGAAGCCTACCAAACAGGCAGTGCAGCCACTAGATGACAAACGTGTTAAAAAGAACACTACTTAAGGAAGACACGATCATTGCAGAGAAGCAAAAGGAATTATTGGCATCGGTCTTCAAGCATGTGGGGGAGATAGTCACATCAGAGCTATTCTTTTGGGGGAGATAAATCTGCAGTACTGTCCCAAATTGATGTGTCAATATAGGAGGTTTAGAACAAACTGTTTAACAGTAATTAGTCACCACCAGATGGTATTCACCCAGGACTTCTGAAGGAACTCAAATATGAAATTGCAGAACTGCTAAGTGTAGTATGTAACCTATGACTGAAATCAGCCCTTCTACCAAATGACTAGAAGGTAGCTAATGTTATGCTGATTTTTAAAACTGACTCCAGAGAAGATCCTGGAAATTACAGGCTGGTAAACCTAACTTCAGTACTGACAAATTGGCAGAAACTTTTTAAAAAACAAACAGACCCAGAATTATCATAGACACATAGATAAACACGATTTATTGGGGAAACAGTCAACACAGCTTTTGTAAAGGGAAATCGTGCCTTACCAATCTATTAGAATTCTTTGAGGGAATAAAAAGCATTTGGATATGGGTAAGCTAGTCAATATAATGTACTTGGATTTTCAGAAAGCCTTTGACAAGGTCCCTCACCAAAGGCCTTTAAAGCAAATTAAGTAGCCACTGGATAAGAGGGAAAGTCCTCTCAGGACCTAGTTGAAAGACAGGACACAATGGGTAAGAATGGAGAGAGCTGAATAGTGGGGTCCCCCCTTAGGGATCCGTAACTGCGACCTATGCTGTTCAACATATTCATTAATGATTTGGAAAAGGGGGGTGGAACTGTGAAGTGGCAAAGTTTACGGACAGTAAAAAATTATTCAAGATAGTTAAGGCCAAAAGCAGACTGCAAGGAGTTACAGAAAGATCTCAAAAAACTGGGTGACTGGGTAACAAAATGATGAAATTCAACATTGATAAATGCACATTGGAAAAAATAATCTCAACTACACATATTGAATGGTGGGTTCTAAATTAGCTTTTACTACCCAAGAAACAGATCTTAGACTCAAAGTGGATAGTTTTCTGAAAACTTTCACTCAGTGCGCAGCAGCAGTCAAAAAGGCTAACAGTATGTCAGGAACTATTAGGAAACAGATAGAAAATGAGGCAAAAAATATAATAATGCCACTATATAAATACATGGTTCCTGAATACCGTGTCCAGCTCTGGTCTCCCCATTTAAGAAAGGATATAATGGAAATGAAGAAGGGCAACAAAGATGATCCAAGATAAGGAATGTCTTGCATACAAGGAGAAACTAAAAAGATTAAGGCTGTGCAGCTTAGAAAAGAGATTACTAAAGGCAGATATGCAGAGGTCTAGAAAACCATGAATGGTGTGGAAAGAGTGAAAAGGGAAGTGTTATTTACCCCTTCCCACAATACAAAAACCAGTTGTCACCTGATGAAATTAATAGGGAGTATGTTTAATACAGAAAAAAGAGGAAATACTTTTTGACAGAACGCACAACTAACCTGTGGAACTCATTGACATGGGATGTTGTGATGGCCAAAAGTATAACAGGGTTCAAAAAAACTGGATAACATTATGGAGAATGGGTCCATCAAAGGCTATTAGCCAAAATGGTCAGGGAGACAACCTGGTGCTTAGAGTGACCCTAAGCAGGAATGGAAGACAGGGATGAATTGCTCCATAATTGCCCTGTTCTGTACTCTCCCTCTAAAGCTCTGCTACAGGCTACTGTCAGAGACAAGATACTGGACAAGGTGGACCATTGTCTGACCCAGTATGGCAGCTCTTATGACATGAACCTGGTCATGTCATGAACTGGATATGAACTCACTCCCAGGTGAGTGCCCTAACCACCAGGAAATAGAGTCACTCAATCTTTCTCTAGCCCTATGACTATTTAATTATTTATACTCAGTGAAGTATCTTCAACAGGAAAGAGCCCCACATCAGAATATTCTATAGCTCAGTGGTTAGGCCACTTATCTGCTGAGAGAGACCCAGGTTCAAATCTCTTGTTCACATCAGGTAAAGTGGGGAATGGAACTTGGGTCTCGCACATTTGTAGGAGAGTGGCCTGACCACTTATAAAGGAGGCGTGCACACCCCACAAATTATTCACCCAACTCAATCCCTGACAACCTACATCAACAATTCACTGGCCCAAATAATTTTGACGATGACCTGCTGCAGAACATACTTATTCTGTCTGTATTGGACTGTCACATTCATGTTCAGCATGAAGAATCGTTTTAAAGTCAAGTCATGCTCCAAGCCTCACCCACATATACATTTCACTTCCAAGGTAGTGCTGGGCTTTTCTGAAGTCTTGCTAGGCACATGGCAGGCCTGCAAACCTGCAGAGTCAGAACTGCAGATGCTGAGCTGACACATACAGGGAAGACTGTTTGAGGAGTGAGAGGCTAATAGCAGGGAAGAAAGGAAGAATTGTAATTCAATAATTCAACAGTTTGCCACAGGATTCCTTCCCAGTAATTTGTTAAATTCATCTAGGGGAACAGCCAAAGTGCCATTTTAGTTGGACCTGCCTTGTGGTGGTTGCAAAAGAGAAAGATCTCTTTCTTACATACAGAACACCAATACACCATGGGCCTCATTCAGATCTCTCTCACATGGGTGTAAATTAGGAACAAAAACCAGTGTATGTGAGAGAAGAATCAGGTTCTATACCTTCTATTACTTTTGGCAGGGAAAACTAATTCAGCTGCATCTTAAATCCCAACCTCTAATAACCTTCTACAGTCTTTGAGACAATAACTCATGACACTATTGAGGCTCCTGTAAAATGATATTTTTCCCCACAGAGGTTTAACTGGAAGAAAAAAGGCACTTGAAATGGATTATACCCATTTTCCTTCTCTGCTTTGCCACACCCCCTTCTCCCCCCGTCTCTGTTCCCCTGTGCTGATGCAGGACAGTTGTGAACCTCAGCAGACAGAGGTGGGTGGAATGGGACAGTACTCAAATAAGTTTCTCCAGTTACAACAGTGTGTCCCACCACCAAACAAGTATTTGCATTAGATGGTTGCCATGAGGCATCCGCTGCTCACATTTTATCAGACAGGATCATTCAAGCTTCTCCCCAGAAGGAGCCATAAACCAGAGGAGGAAAAAAAACAGTAAATGGCAGCAGACTTCCTAATCTATTTCAAACAAGAGATTGTTTTGGTCAAAGAAATCTGTTTGGAGCCAGTTGTAAATATGAAAATGGATTTCCTGCCTACTGAAAATCCAGAAGCTCTGGAAGCACCAACATGTATACATGCTCTGGGTATAAGCCAGGGAAGTGCCAAGGAAAATTCAGTCAAATAACACGAACAGCCCTTCACTACTTAGGACTTCTGTGTATAAACAGGCCATTTTCTTTTTGTGAACACAAAGAGTCAGCCAGTCTAGGAAAGTCTAGGAAAATAAGGAACCAACACAACCCCCCCAGTACAGTATCTAAAATATCAACTTAAAAACTGATTTCAAACATGAGAAAAAACTATATTTTACAGCCATTCCAAGTTCACTGTTGGTAAGGATTTTGAGAAGCACAACTCTGTTCTATATCTCGGTAGTGTTTTCAGTGACATCTGTCATCTTTATTGCTAAGGGCCTATTAGTAATTACCCTGGCACTGCTGAAAATTACAGAAAGAAGGTCCCTGCAGAATGCTGCTAAAATCCTGGACCCAAAAATACACATTGCAAACAAAAGATTTTGCTATATCACAATATGAAAACAGTTGTGGATCAATTTCCTGACATGGGCACACGGTTTAGTGAATAAAACACTGATTTAGTTACCTTTTTCCATTCCCAATTGATTCATGTCCACCTTAATGTGCACATCTCTGAAAAGTGTACTTTTTAATTTAAAAGACATTTTCCTTAGGATTTGTACACATATCTGCTTAGTGTCCAAAAACACTTTGTACTGCTTTTCTACTCTAAGATAGAACGAGCTGTGGATTCTATTCTAGTTTGAGTATTAAACAGAATTACCAATAAGTTCCAATCATTACAGCTGAAGAGTTCCACTGAAGATAGCAGGAGTATGAAGATATCACTGAGTGCATAATTTGAAGACAGAGGAGTTGCACAGATGCCATTGAGGTCCCATTGGTCGCAGTGATGCATGAGATAGAAAGAGCCCAGTTACTCTCTCCAAGATGAGTTTGTAGGGATGAAAAGTAAAAGCAGCATCTTTTTACTTATGAACTACATATTTGAAGTGGAGTCTTTGAGAAACAGTACATATGGACTCTCATGGTATCCTTTTTCCAAAGTCATTTTGTAGAACAGATTTGTATTTTAAGATCCTCAATTATGTGAGTTTAGTACAGGGGGGCCAATCTGTGGCTCCAGAGCCACATGCGGCTCTTCAGAAGTTAACGTGAGGCTCCTTGTATAGGCACCGATTCCGGGGCTGGAGCTACAGGCGCCAACTTACCAATGTGCCGGGGGGTGCTCACTGCTCAACCCCTGGCTCTGCCACAGGCCCTGCCCCCATTCCACCCCTTCCCGCCCCCTCCTCTGAGCCTGCCATGCCCTCACTCCTTCGCCATGAAACAGCTGATTGGGAGGTGCGGGGAGGGAGGGGGAGGCACCGATTGGTGGGGCTGCTGGTGGGCAGGAGGCGCTGGGAGTTGGGAGGAGCGGGGAGCTGATGGGGGGACTGCTGATGTATTACTGTGGCTCTTCGGCACTGTACATTGGTAAATTCTGGCTCCTTCTCCGGCTCAGGTTGGCCACCCCTGGTTTAGAAGGCTTCAGCTCACACCAGAGGGGGTGGTGGTTCCTACTACTAAAATATACGCAAACCAGCAGGACACTGTGTGATCTGTGTTTGAGGAGTTTAGGAATAAGATGGCATGGGGATCGTACTGCCAATTACCTCAAGGATAAATGAAGTCAATGGGAATTTGGAACGTGCAAGGAATGCAGCATCAGACTCTCAGAAGCTAATTCAGTTATCTCAGGGTGGTCTATCTATACTCTAGCTAAAGCACTGATACATAAAGGACTTCAGCATCTAAAAGATTCTTCACTTCGTTAGAAATAATCCTGCCTCTATGTCCAGCACTACAGTGAATTATGGCCTTAACTTAATACAAATCTATGCAAACGCAAGCTGGCCTGCACACCCTGTTGATGCAAATTTTGAATAAGAGAGAGTTAAGTATTCCAGTGGTAGGTTTTGTTAGTGCATTATGCTTAGAGGGACAACAGTATTAATCCAAGGTAGCTGGTACATCATGTTATTTCAATCTATTTCCAGTTTTCTTAAAATTAGATCAGCATAGGATCATTTGGACCTACCAATTGTTATTTAATTTTTGTTTCAACCATTTTGTTGACTCGAAATGATTATTTAATTGCATTTAACAGACATTTGCTGACCTGAAAAAAGAAAAAGAGGAAAAGCAAAGTAAAAAAAGATGTAAAACTCAGTACACACATGGATGCCTACATGTGTTTTAAAAAACAAAACAAAACAAAACAAAAAGAGAATCCTGCACTAGCAAGGAGACTAGCTCTGTCTAGGTATTTATATGACCTTCAGCCCCTGGTGAACATTATCAAATTTATCCTCAGTATCTGTAAGGGGTAGGAAAGTGCCATTATCCCCATTTCACAGATGATGAACTAAGGTACAGAAAGACTAAGTGTCTTACCCACAATCACACTGGCAGTCTGGGCACAGCTAAGAATTTAGCCCAGATCTCTCTTGTCCCATTCAAGTGCCTTAACCATAAAACCTCCCAGCCTCCTCTCTAGGGATAACCTAGCGTGTCTTTTCTATCTCTAAAATATATGGGTCTCAAGTAACAATACTGTAGTAGTAGTAGAAGAGTAAAAGACTCAGCAAACATATAATGTTTCCACAATACAGCAGATGGAACTAGTGGTCAATTAACTGCTGCTGAAGAGAAGGCCCTCTCTCCCTACCTTATTACTTTGTATGTCTTAGCAAGTAAGCATAAGGGTGATTCAAGGAGAAAACCCACTGGAGTCCTCTGCACTAATATGAGAAGAGACACCGTGACACCTATTTGATGTCAGCAAAATGCTGGGAGGTGAGAGTATGAGATTGCAAAAGGATCTCCTCACATGATTTCATGGAGAGGAGAGTGCTGTACCCTGTATTCTTTCCCCACTCACCCAAGAAAAACAGCAATATTTACTTTAACTTTTTTTCTTTAATTTAAAGACATTTGTCCATCTTGAATGTTTGGGAGGAGACATCCCCCTTTGCTTCAGGGCCTGTCTGCATTACAGTTTAAGACATTCCAACAACTAACAGTTTCCATGGCCAGTGTGGACATGAATGCATCACACTCCCCTCAAACAAGAACTGTGTTTTGAAACCTTGCTATAGTCTCCATCCGTGCTACAAAAATGAAAGAGCTTAACAACAGTGATTAAACTCTACTGTACCAGAACCAAGCTATAATACAGTTTAGTACAGCATGTATGGATAAGACCAACCAAACTCAAAAAAATCAAAGCATTAGCTCAAGCAGAAGCCTAGTTTAGTCTTTGCAGCAATTCCTATAATATTAGGCAATTTGGTTGTCCCCGATCCAGACACAACATGGTTTGGGTCTGCAGAGTAGACAAAACCAAAGTGATTTTTACCATGGCCCTGAGGCTCATGTCAGGTCAGCCAAAATCCAGGATTGCAGCAGAATATGGTTAAACCCTATTTGGGAACAGTGTATGCTACAAAACCAAACCATGTTTTAACAATGTCAGTGTTGTAACAGAAGTTCCTTCAACATAGTAGAAATTACAGTGTAGACAAGACACTCAGCTAAAGCCTAGTTTTAACCCAACTTGGCCACTCCAAAATTTAACAGCTGTTGGTAAACCCTGTTTTCCTGGCTACATACACTTGGCCAAAGATCATCAGGAAGGGGATATGGGGATTATTAATCTAACTCTACTTGGTTAGCATGGTATCCAAGGTGGTGGGTGAAAACTTGGTCCTCCCTTGTCAATGAACAAGTCAAACAACCACAGGACAGGAAGGATCATAAGGGACTGACTCTCACTCCTACTCTGAACCCTGTATTTCACAGGTATTTGATGTCTGCTTTGGTTGAATATTAAAGCCCCAACCTCCATATCACTTCTATTGCATATGGTGAAACCATTTCTTACCCATGTTGAGACAAGTTTGTGGTCACTAGCACAGTTTTCACTTCTTCCACACCACTGCCATCAACCACATTGTCAGGTGTTGTTACCACGACCACCTCCTCCATGTGAACGCTCACATCTGGGGTTGCCATGGTTAGGCAGGAGAGCACAAAGATCACCAGCTGCGTGGAGAGGTCCCTCCGTGAACTGGTTTCCTGTCAAAAAAAGAAAGACCAAAAATGTGATACATTAGAAGATTCTCACTAATAAAAATGGCTAGAAAGAGAAGAACCAACACAGAACAGGACCAAGGCCTTCTCAAGGATTTCACAGGTAAATTCTGCATCCCAAATAAAATATTAGTAATTCCCATCCCACTGGTTCCATCTTGAAAACAGTCTAAGTGAAGAATATAAGAACCATAAGACGAGATATTGGAAAATGTACCAAGTCTATGCATAGGAACCCAAATACCTTAGTATTGGGTGTAGGATTTTAATAGGCTTTGTTGCTGTTGTGCGGTTGCTTCTTCAGAAGCCATTTGAGACAACAAAATTACATGGTAGCTGAACTTCTCCCAGTACTGCCTACGTTCATAAAGTGAAACAGGAGAGGCCAGACCTTGCATTCTTTTGGCCCCATAAAATGGCACCCTGTGAAAAAACATTCAAACAGTAGAGCCTGTCCATGTCATTGGTATTTATTAATGTAACTGTTCATCACAGGATATCTTCAACTGGCTAGCTACTCCTGACACTAAAGAACTATTGACCAGCAAGCCATTGTCTGAGCATTGTATGCCTTGTGACAATTGGACTGCGTTTTGTAATCTGAGGCTCTTCCCTGTTGTTATTCCTTCCTCCCCACATCTATTTTACAATGGGGAGAGAGGTTGATGCATGTCATCTCCTGCTCCCATCCGGACTGTTATTGAGTTGCAACAGACATAGTCTTCAGGGCTCTGATATAGCCCAGCATCCTCTTTGCCCACATCCATGGCACTTTAGAACATAGGAATTGTTATACCAGGTCAAACCAATGGTCATTCTAACTCAGTATCCTGTCTCTGACAGTAGCCAGTACCAGATGCTTTAAAGTAAAGTGCAAGAAACTTCATAATGATTACTTTGTTGAGGGTGAAGGAAGCATTTTCCTAATTCTATCAATTAGGAGTTGGCT
This sequence comes from Dermochelys coriacea, assembly GCF_009764565.3. NCBI lineage: Eukaryota > Metazoa > Chordata > Testudines > Dermochelyidae > Dermochelys > Dermochelys coriacea. The sequence goes on from NC_050080.1 coordinate 3,883,027, forward strand.
TCAAAGTGCTAGCAACTTCAAGCAAAGATACCCCAGAATCCTCTTTAGTGGCACTAAAAGTGTTTCAAAACAACAACCTGGCTACTCCGTTTGGAATATACCCTCAATCTATAATGTCTCTTTTCTTGTTACTTAATGTCTTGTGTGAATGTCAGTGAAATTATGTTTAAAACTTTGTGTTTCCTATTTTAATGTGCTTAAAACTTTTACACACTACACTTTTCACCACCTGTTGTGAGCAACTTTACCCTCTCTCTTCCCCTCTCCCCTTGAAGCTTGCCCACTATCTAGTCACCACAGCTCCTAACTTCCTTATGCCAGCCCCAAAAGCCCTAGGTCTCCAGTCCATCTCTGCTACTGCCTAAGGTTTCTCCACTGTTAACATTTGCACATCCTCCTTCTCTGGTACACTCCCAGAAGATTCCTATTATTATTTAACATTTATACTGTGGTAGCATCTAGAGTCCCACCAAGTCGGGGCCCCATTGTCCTTGGTGATTCCAAAATCTGTCTCATGGTACTCCTGTAAGGAGCAGCCTTCAGGAGGTCATATTGATTTCTGTACACTGATTCATGGAAAGAGTCAGCTCCAGGATGTAAATGAAATTCCTTCCATTCCCAGAAGTTTTAGCCCAAAACGAAACTTTGCAGAATTGGAAAGCATAAAGTGACAGAGAAAACTGTTTTCAAGTCAGTGTTTCTAAGGGATCAGTAACAAATTTAAGAGAAAAAATATTTTTACAGTTCTGATTTTAATGTTGATGGTGTCCCTTTAAAGGCACAATTATCTCAGCTAGCTCTTGCTATCAGCTTTCCATAGTTTTTTTTTTTTCCATTACTGGCTTGCCTCCTAGCTGCTATTGATTGAAGGGGGAAAAAAGACCCCCTGAAGAATCAGAAGACTTCTCTGCCTTACTAAATGTATCACCACAGGGAATCCCTCTGTTAGTTTCACTGATATAGACAAGATTATGTTGAGCAGTGAAGCTGTCACATTGACACTGCTTAACACTTTTATTGTTACACACTGCTTAACACTTTTATTGTTCTGCACTTCAGTGCTCTGTTAGAAAGTCTGTTCACATTACCATAATACCAAGATATACCATGTATAATAGACTGCACTGGAGAAGTGATTCTCCAACTATTAATGGTACTATTTACCATTCAAAGTTCAGTTCTACTCTGAAATGTGGCTTTACAAAAATGGCATATTCATACTCAGTGGATCTGCTCCTTTGGTGCATAGAGTCTCACTTTACTTACCAAAGTTATTACAACAATCATCCCTGCAGAACCAATAACTTTAGTTTGAGAGAGTAAACGTGGATATTTCTGGTTCATTAACTAACTCAGTTGTAGGGTCATGTGTGTAACTCTACAGGCTTAAAGTTACACTATTGTTTACACTTGTGCAAACCCACAAGAGTGCTGCATACCAAGCTAGAAGGGGTTGCAAGTGCTTTGAAGGATAGGATTAAAATTCAAAATGATCTGGACAAACTAGAGAAGTGGTCTGAAGAAAAGAGGATGAAATTCAATAAGGACAAATGCAAAGGACTCCACTTAGGAAGAAACAATCAAAATGGGAAACGACTGCCTAGGTAGGAGTACTGCGGAAAGGGATCTGGGGGTCATAGTGGATCACAAGCTAAATATGAGTCAACAATGTAACGCTGTTGCAAAAAAGCAAACATAATTCTGGGATGTATTAGGAGGACTATTGTAAGCAAGACAGGAGAAGTAATTCTTCCACTCTACACAGCACTGATTAGGCCTCAACTGGAGTATTGTGTCGAGTTCTGGGTGCCACATTTCAGGAAAGATTTGGAGAAAGTCCAGAGAAGAGCAACAAAAATGATTCAAGGTCTAGAAAACATGACTTATAAGGGAAGATTGAAAAAATTGGGTTTGTTTAGTCTGGAGAAGAGAAGTCTGAGAGGGGACATGATAACAGTTTTCAAGAACATAAAAGGTTGTTATAAGGAGAAGGGAGAAAAATTGTTGTTCTTAATCTCTGAGGACAGGACAAGAAGCAATGGGCTTAAATTGCAGCAAGGGCAGTTTAGGTCAGACATTAAGAAAAACTTCTTAACTGTCAGGGTGGTTAAGCACCAGAATAAATTGCCTAGGGAGGTTGTGGAATCTCCATCATCGGGGTTTTTTTAAGAGCAGGTTGGACAAACACCTGTCAGGGATGGTCTAGATCAGTGGTTCTCAAAGCCGCTCCGCTGCTTGTTCAGGGAAAGCCCGTGGAGGGCTGGACCGGTTTGTTTACCTGCCGTGTCCGCAGGTTTGGCCGATTGTGGCTCCCATGGGCTGCGGTTTGCTGCTCCAGGCCAATGGGAGCTGCGGGAAGGGCGGCCAGCACATCCCTTGGCCTGTGCCACTTCCCGCAGCCCCCATTGACCTGGAGCAGCGAACCATGGCCAGTGGGAGCCACGATCGGCCGAACCTGCGGACGCGGCAGATAAACAAACCGGTCCGGCCCGCCAGGGGCTTTCCCTGAACAAGAGGGGGACCAGCTTTGAGAACCACTAGTCTAGATAATACTTAGTCCATGAGTGCAGGGGACTGGACTAATGACCTCTCAAGGTCCCTTCCAGTCCTATGATTCTATGATAACTGTAAGTGAGAGCAGCATTTGCCCTTTAGAAAGCTTATTGCTAGTGAAATGCAAGAGCCAGAAAGAACACAGCATGACTTTCAGATACTAACCTGAGCCTGAAAGGCTGACAATTAGCGGAGAAAAAAAATTCTTTACTTGTGAAGTAAGCAATATTTGACATACTAAATGTGGAACCTCATCATGCCTTTTTAAAAAAACAAACAAAGCACAGTCACTTTTCAGAGCAGAGTGACACCACACTTAAGGATGTCATCTTAAACACCTCTGGAACTACTTTCTCCAGGTTCAAAACAGACTGTTGCAGATAGTTTGGATTCTGGGATCAGAGATTCAAATGCAAAAGATTTTAAGTGACAAAACAGGAAACCCCTGACAGAGACCCTACTTATTTAGCACGCTCTCTCCCAACTGCCTCCTCTTCTCCACATCTACAGTATGCTACACACATTTTACACACACACACAAATTTCTATTGCTCCCAGGCTGCACACAGGGAGCCAACGGCTTGCCTTTCCCCTCCTTACCAGTCTGAGCATTGGTACTCGCAGCTGCTGCCCTAGCTGTCTCTGCCTTCTTGGTCACATACCCAGCCACTTTTTATAATGCGGCGAGGCCCAAGCCCTGCCCCTAGAGCAAGGCCTGGAATCGCCTCTTGCGTAAGAGCCACAGAACTCTGATGAATCATCAGCTGCCAACTCGGGCAAGTAGTCAGCCTGGGCATGGCTCTGCAGCACACAGGGAGCAGGGCTGCTCCTGAACAGCTCCAGGCCCAGCGGATCCAGCCTGTGCCTGCTGTCTCCCCAGGCTCTCTGTACTCCTGTTCTATGCCTTCTATAATCACCTGGATTCTCTTGAACCTTTATTTTACCCATTCATTCTTCTTTTTTTGACAGTGTCTTGTGTCTTTACCCAGAGCCCTGCTTTCCAAAATTAAGGTACTCTTTTCTACACATGGACCCCTATGCTCAGGTAGAGCCCCAAAGAAGTCAGCAGAGCTCAGCCCAGAAACAGGGGTCCACACATGTGGTGTTTGTTGCAGACTAGAGCCTCAGTTTTATACTCCACTCATCCTACAGAAAAGCAGAGCAGGGGAGAGGCTAAGACAGTTTAAGGCTCCTTACAAGAACAACCTGCCCCTCAAGATGTTTGCCAAACAAAACAAAACAGAAGTTGCCTTGGGTCTTTCCCCTCCCGCCACTTCTTCTTCCCAGCCAAGTGTGTTATTTTAAAAAAAGAAAATTATATGTTGCATGTCCCCTCCCTCAAGGACAAGCTGCAGATCTGCTCTGGCCTACATTTAAAAATCCTGGGTGTACTGGCTGACCAATATGAAGATGAGAAGGAACTATTTTCTGCTTCAGCTTCCTTGTCGACACTACCAGTTATGCCCAATATGGCACTTTGGGAAGAGCACTACAGTCCGCTATAGGCTTGCTTCCCAAAGGGCAGTAGAGGCCATGGCAATCTGAGCTGAGCCACAACAGGAATTTAGTCAAGCAAATGGGCAGATAGTTTTTTCTACCAGTGGGTGCCACTTCCAAACACTGAAGTGGGAGGCCAGTTTTTATTTTCAGCTTCAGATCAGACACAGTTACAACTCAGGCTCAAATCTTCAAAGAGCTGTACATCTGTAAAATGGGGACTGTACTTCTTTTCTCCCACATTTGTCTGTCTTGCCTACTTCATATGGAAGTTCTTCAGGGTAGGAAATGTCTCTTACTATGCATGTACAGCACCTAGCACAATGAAGCCCTGTTCTCGGCTAGAGCCTCTAGCTGCTAGCTAACATCACTAACAAATCATATATGAAAGTAAGAGAATTTGCAGCCAAAATTTCTAAACCAGCTATATCTCTGCCCTATTATTCCCAGCCAAACTTTCCCAACTAATGGTCAAGACACAGAAAAAGCACACCACTGTCTCAGAGGAAACGCTTTATACTGGGTTTCAGATTGTAACAGAGCCTATTGCTAATTTATGACTAGACAACCTTTTATTCCATGCTTTCCCAGGGACCACAACTTTCTGTTCTATATAGATTCTTATACTATGCTTATCACCATAGTATCTGAGCACCTTCCACTCGTGCATTAGTGCATCTCACATGTCCACCTGCTAACCATTCAGCAACCTGCACCCATCATCCCACTATGGATGGAGATCTCATTCCACCCTATTCATCCTCCCAATATTGGCCAGAGACTCTATGCTCTAGCTACTGTACAATCCAGAGATCAACCACTACAATGACCCACCCAATGCTGAAGATACTGAATTATAAAACAGCTATAAAGGAGAACTTAAATTTGTTAGAATCACAATGTAGGGTTGGAAGGGACCTCAAGAAGTCATCTAATCCATCCCGCAACACTCAGGCCAGATTAAGTATGCCTAGACTATTCCCGACAGGTGTCTGTCTAACTTGTTTTTAAAAAGCTCAAAATGACAGGGATTCCATAACTTGTCTAGGTAACCTGGTCCAGTGATTAACCATCCTTATAATTGGAAAGTTTTTCCTAATATCTAATCTAAGTTTCTCTTGCTGCAAACTCAGCTGATTATTTCTTGCCCTTCCCTAAATGGACATGGAGAACAACTGATCACCATCCTATCTATGACAACCTTTCACATATTTCAAGACTTATGTCCCCCCTCATTCTTCTCGTTCCTAAACATGCCCCACTTTTTCAACCTTAAATAAGTGCTCTTCCCCCCAAGATTTTGGTGGTTAAACTAAGTATTCATGAAAGATAGGTTCTCACAGCAACAGCTCAAGCCAAAAGAATACAAGGAGTTGCTAGAAGAGTGCTCTCTTTTGCTTTCTGTGTACCTCCAGTCTTACCAGCAACCTTTTGCTGGTGGCGTCTGACTCAGATGATGAAAAGGAACATGCATCAGTGCGCACTGCTTTGGATTGTTATCGAGCAGAACCCATCATCAGAATGAATGCATGTTCACTGGAATGATGGTTGAAGCATGAAGGTACATATGAATTGTTAGCACATCTGATACATAAGTATCTCGCAACCCCGGCTACATCAATGCCACGTGAACATCTGCTCTCACTTTCAGGTGAGATTTTAAACAAGAAGAGGGAGCATTACCTCCTGCAAACGTAAACAAACTTGTTTGCCTGTGCAATTGGCTGAACAAGAAGTAGGACTGAGTGGACTTGTAGGCTCTAAAGTTTTACATTGTTTTATTTTTGAATACAGTTTTTTTGTACACAGTTCTACATTTGTAAATTCAACTTTCTTGATAAAGAGATTGCACTACAGTACTTGTATTAAGTGAATTGAAAAAAATACTATTTCTTTTATTTTTACAGTGCACTTTCCACTATCACTGCAGCTGTCTGCCTAACCACATGAATGAAAAGAGGGACAAAGAAAAGACGCTCTGCTTTAAGAAACCAGGATATACGGAAAGATTAATTCCTTGGACCTGACTTTAAACAGCCAGAAGGAGAGGTAGAAACTTCCCCTGCCATCACCAAACACAAATTGCATGCTCTGGAAACAGGCATAGAACTGCTTATTTTGGAACTGCTAAGGGGTTCCATCCCCAACCCATTTCTGAAGAGTATCCAGCCCTGAATTCTGCGTCAAATCAGAAGGTACACAGCAACATAAAATGCTTGGAAACATATTGAAACACAGAATTTTAGATTAATTTAATTATTACAGAATCAACAAATTCATTTTAATATTTAATTATGTATCTGTGCTTTTCAAGATACCACAGATATTCCAGAGCATCACAGTAACCAGAAGGACTTGCCTCCGATACTAGGTCAACCGTATAACAGAAGGGGGTTGCCAGTATCCGTTTTTTGGGTGGGGTTTTGCACACAACATGCAGTGACTGCACTTGAGCTTTAGGCAGGGTGGGGGAGGGCACAAACTGCACAAGGTGAACATATTACATGCAATAGTAGGGGAGATCTTGGCACTTGAGAGGTCTATGGGTATGGAGACTACAATAATGCTAGCAGGCGTGCGAGAGAAAAGGGCTTCCACAGAATGTCTGAGGTACTTTTGACTACAAGATGGTGCACATATTACCTACATACTCTATACAGTGCCCAAAGGGCATGTTTCCAATTGGAATGATGGCACAATGCATGCAAAGTAACAGGGGCTGGTTGCAATGAAAGGTTATGGGATGCATTTCGTAGAATGCCCGAAGGAGGAGAAAATTTAAATGGGGGTAGGGTGTAAATATTGCACCAAACACCTAGAAAGGATAGTGTATTATAGTGTAAGAAAACGCTACATGCAACACCCAGAAGGAGTGTATTGTAAGAGAAGCGGGTGATATGAACACTATGCAAGCAATGCCCAGAGGAAAAGGGTGTAAATACTGCATGCACTATTCAGAGGCGGGTCTGCGGGGAAGGCGTGGGTGCGGAGACCGCATGCACTGCTCGCCGAGGGGTACTAATCCTGCATGCACAAAAGGACGCAAGGTGGTGCAGACAATCCCTTCCATGTCCGGGTAGAGAAGGGCACAGCTAGAAGCAGGGTGGGGCAAACGCCGCATTCAATCCCCGCGGGGGGGGAGGGGGGGTATAATATCTGGAGGCAGGGTGGTGCAGACGCTACACGCCAGGGGGGTCCGTGCACGCGGAGGCGCGCGCGGCTCAGCGGCAGGCAATGCCCAGGCAGCCGGAGGAGGGAGGGTGCGCGGGCGGATACCGCGCGCAGCCCCACCGGGGGGGGGGGGGTGAGCCGCTTCCACAGGCGGCGCGTGCAGCCCCCGCGCGAGCTGCGAGGCAGCGCCCGCTTCTTCCCCTCCCGCGCGCGCTGGGGCCCCCGCAGTCCCAGCGCAGGCGGGGGAGGGGGAGGGGGAGCGCGCTCACGCTGGCAACGCCGGGCGGGGAGGGGGGGAGCGCGGGGGCGCGCTCACGCTGGCAGCGCCGGGCGGGGAGGGGAGCGGGGCGGGCGGCCGGGCGCTGCCGCCGTCTCCCTGCCGCTGCCGTAACGTCCTGACGCTCCGCAGGGACCCGCTGGCCGGACGGTGCGTGCGGAGGCCCAGCGGCGGCGCCGGGCCCGGCTCTTACCTCAGGCTCGGGCTCCCGCTGCCCCGCGCAGGCTCCGGCTCCTTGTTAGGCGGCGGGTGGGAGAAGGGGGGAGCCGGGCTCCGGCGCGCGCCGCTCTGGCCCGCGCAGGCGCAAGGCTTCGCTGCTGGGACTTATTTAGCGGGGGCGGTGGAGCCGGCCGGCCTGTGAAATAGGTGGCGGCCGGGCCTAGCGCGCCTGCGCGACAGGACGTTCTGGGGAGCTGGCTGCAGCGCCGGGAGAGGGCGCGGGCCCCGTCCTCGCGCTTCCCGCTCTGTCCCCTCTGTGTTCTGCACAGCGGGGGAGCGCGCGCGCGCCCGCGCGCGCCCGCCCGTCCCTCTGCTCCTGCTGCGACGGGCTCGTGCATTGGGCCACCTGCCTGTGCGTGCTCCAAGGGCACTGGGCGTTGTGCGTTTTGTGCATGCACCTTCCCGCCGCAACTTGAGCCTGCGTATTCCGTGCGCGCGTGGTCCCTACCTCCGTTGGTGGCTGGTGCACGGATCTCACTTGGTGCACGTTCTGTTTGTGAGCTGGCCCTTTCTCCCCCCACTCCTTTCCCCCTTCGTCTTAAGCGTTTACAGGGTGCTTCTGTGGCCCCGACATTTAAGTGCTGATCTCCCTGCGTTCCGTTGCTGCAAGCGTTCTGTGTGTGCACGTGAATTTCCTTTGTGTTTGCCTTCGGCCTGCACATGCACTGCACCTGTGCATGCATCCTGTTTAGGATTGGTGGTGGTTGCAATACGGTGCTCTTGCAGATACATATGAAAATGTCGCAAACGGCCTCACACCGTGGGCCTTACCACTAGAGCTTGCAATGAGGGAGAATTAGTGAACATCTAGTTCCTGGTGGTGGTGTAATTTTTTTTATTATAATATATCCGTGCTAAGACACTGACAGTACTGCGCTGATGGTTAAAATAATACACAAACCTTGCTAGTCCAATAAAATTTAAAATATTAAGTTTAATTCAGGTTCTTACACTGCCCTTTTCAGCATAGTATCTGAGCACCTTCCAGAAGTGCATTAAGCAAAGTGACTAAGGTTTGTCACGTGTGGTTCTCCCTTTTCTCTTTTTCTTTCTGATAATTTGTTTTGTTTGCCTGCTCTGCTACATGTGTATATATTGAAGGCAAGGTTAAAAAAAGTGCATCTTGCACTTGGAACAGAAGGTGATGATGCCTAAGATAGTTCTTGGATCTTGTGAAGTTTGTTCCACAACCTGTGACTGGTCCCTGAGAAAGTTCTCTCACCAGCATAGATGAGCTTTATCCATGTGAATGACAGCCCCCTCATGCTTGGTCTGACTCCTGAGAAGTGGTGCTGTCATCAATACCTGAGCATCAAGCAATCAGTTAGGCATCCTGGCATCCAGTCTCTTGAAGATCAATTCAGGTGAAGTGTTACCACCTTTGAAATGCAAAAAAAAAAAAAAAAAAAAAAAGGAAAGAAAAACCCAACCCCCTCCGCTCCACCACAAAGCAATCCCACCGCAACCCCAACCCAACTCTGCAATGTCTCCTTCAACAGCCGCTAATAGTGTCTCAAACCGTCTCACACACACATGCAATGCACTTGCATGTTGGTGAGCAGACAGCTGCTGTATTTTCAACAGTTTTGTTCTGTTGCCACTTAAACTGTGGAAGTGGGAACACTGCAGCATCTTTAGCTGGACATAGAAACTTTTAATATTAGCTATTCCAGTGTATTGTGAGAACAATGCAAATCTTTAGACCCATGTTAAAAAAAAAACTGGCAGACTAAATTATTTTTATGGCAACTGGAAAATTCATTAAAAAAATGGCCATGCTGGTCAAATACTGGCCAGCTGATCACATTAATGTCATCTGACTAGGGCTCTTATGGGTGGTAGTGTAGAGAGCAGAGAACAGGTTTGATATGATCATGGTAGCTTGTGTTGTTGAGGAAAGACACTGCAGCATTCTTTGTGTGTTGGGGTTTCCTAAGGGCTGATGGCTTCAGGCACAGGTGTATTGCACTGTTTTAGTCCATCCAGGAGGTGACTAAGGCATGAGTTACATTAGGCCAGGTCAGTGTTCACTAGGATGGGATGGAGTCTCTTAGTGAGCCTGAGATGGTATACTCCTGGGGGAATTCTGCAGCACTGCACACCCGCAGAATTAATATCCAGTGTGGAATTTTTTTTTCTGCACAGAAAATGCATTCTGCCCCAGTGCTGCAGTTCTGCCGTTTTCCCACCAGAGGTCACTGTGCGTGGGAATAGACAACTGCTGCTGCCCAGCAGTAACAGTCAGCAGCTGGCTGTGTTCATCACGGGGCCCAGCCCTTGGAGCCAGGTTAGGAGGGATGGGGGATAAATGGGGGGGGGAACAGTGGGGCACACAGGGCTGCTGGGGGGAGGTCACAGACTGCAGTTCAGAAGGGTAAATGGTGGGGACTGACTGGGGTGGTGGCTCAGGAGCTAGTGGGGTGATGGCATTGAGCCAGGGGCTGAATGGGAGAGGGGTTCAGGGATACATGGGGACAGGGGGGGTTCAGGGACACATGGGGATGGGGCAGGTGTGCCTGACTGAACGGGAGAGGCTTCATGGGGCTGTGAGGATGACACAAAGAAGAATCTGGCCCTCAGTGACCAGCTGTAGAGAAGCTGACAAAAACCAAGGAGAATGGGATTACTTAGTCTAGATATGCATAAAGAAAACTGTCTCTTGTGATTTCTAAGTGCCTTGCCTACATTCCTGGGGATGGGAACTAGTTCTAACTTCCTGTGATTTTTTTTGTAAAAATTCCTGAGGCGGGATCAGTGGTATATTGTGGAGCATGTAAAAAAACAGAGGCAGTACTATCCCTCCAGGAAGGACATAGATTATTTTCAAAAACAGGAGGATTGTGCTGTAAAGGTAGAATTGCCCCTTCTGCAGGCTTCGTGTGCACATGAAAAAGATGTCCTGGGGCCTCAGGCTCTTCAGGACTTGGTGCACAAATGTTGACACAGTAATTGGTTCATGGCTATTTTCATTGTCCTTCTTAAACTGGTCTTATGGAAGACATCTCCATCAGGAAATGGGAGTCCCTTATTTCTTATAACATCACCACCCCATGTCTTCCACGCATTTCAGTTTCTCATCTATCAAATGATGTTTCTTGAATTCTGCCACAGTTGTGCTATTTTTAATAGGATCATTAAAAGCTGTTGCAGTCTAGATGGCGATCCACTTTTATAGATGTTTCCATACAAAGGGGTAGGATTGTGACATTGGCCATTTGCCAAATTAGCCAAAAGCTCATCCAGTGAAAGCAAAAATGGATGTGAGGTGAAATGTCCAGAGCATACAGGGAATTTAGCCAAACATCTTCCATTTAAATGGAGAAATCCCCTGGGCCACTTTGAAAAATCTTAACTGCAGCTCCTATTTCTTCTCTCTAGATGTCCTCCATGCCCTTCCCTGTGTCCTATGGTCTTAAGTGCAGATAACTCACTAGGTTTAAAAGACCAGTATTGCCCTTCGTATCCCCTACCCATGACCATGTATATTCCATTCTGCCCACTGTATTTTCCACTGAATGCATCCGAGTGAGCTGTAGCTCACGAAAGCTTATGCTCAAATACATTTGTTAGTCTCTAAGGTGCCACAAGTCCTCCTTTTCTCTTTGCGAATAAAGACTAACATAGCTGCTACTCTGAAACCTTCCATTGCTTGTGACTTCGGGTGCAGGAGCTGGTTTACTGGGCTTCCTGGATATTTTCTTAGATCTTGTCCTTGTAAGACATTGACCTTCAAATACTGTTGAAGTTAATAGGCACTCAATGGCATGAGGCCTTTCCTTGTATCCCAGGATGGAGGTGCCTTTCCAAGGAGATTTGAGTGGATATAAAGTGCAACGTTTTGGAATGAGGTTGCTTTTTAAAAAAAAAAAAAAATTTAGGTAAAAGCTACTTCTGCTGAGCTGAGTAAGGGCCAATGCTAAAAGATGTTTGTAGGTTTCCCAGAATTTTAACTTTTTTTTTTTTGACAACTGACTGCTGAGCTTTTGATCTTTCTCTCCTCATGAAAGGGCTTTGAACTTTTCACTTCCCCTAGGATTAGGTAAAATAACGGTGTTATCTGCATTGAAGTGTTTAATTAGTTAGTTTTTCTCCTGGAGAATGTAGTTGAATTACAGATCTGTGAGCTGTCTTTAAGGATAGGCAATAATTACTATTTAGTTCAACAAAAACCTAGATTCCATACTTTATCTTTGAGCCAGTTTTATATTTTGCTGAGTTATTATTTTCCCAACAAGAACAGAAGCCGTGAAAGATTAAAATAAATTGGGTGTATTAAGAGAAATGGAGGCATGTGGTTTCATACCAAGTTTATTTCTTTTTGTTTTTCATAATCACTTCTTTTGCACAACAACAACCTCAAGTTGACAATTAAATGCACGTGGTAGACCTAAAGGAACCAGACAAGGCTCCATTACAGTGATGGAAAGTCTGTTCATAACACCATTTACAGTATCTTATTGAGCTGTCTATTTGGGAAGAACAAAGATAGCACGCACTGGGTCATGAGGAGTGAATCCTGTGCAAGGCCAATGACATTCAAATCCAAATTGGCTCCAGAGAGAACACGGGGGCAGCCCTGGGGAACTGAATGGGCCCGTTGTTTAAATTTGGTCTTTGCAGGGAGGTGGCTGATGGCATAATAGTAATAATACTTAGCACTTGCAGAGTGCCTTCCATCTTCAAAGTGCTGTGCAGACATTAACTTGTTAATTCTCTCAACACCCCTCTGAGGTAGGGAAGTATTATTACCCCGTGTTACAGATGATGGAACTGAGAGACACAGAAAGGTGGAGGGTACCTCTACACCGCAAGAAAATCTGCAGCAGCAAGCCTCAGCACCCGGGATCAACTGGGCTTATGGGGCTTGCGTTATGGGGCTAAAAGTAGCGCTGCAGACATGCCTGCTTGAGCAGGGCTCAGGCTCTGAAACCCGGCGTGGGCGGGGTTCAGACTGAGCAGAAATGTCTACTTTATTTTTAGCCCTGTAGCGCCAGCCCAAGTCAGTTGATCGGAGCTCTGAGACTCTGGGGCAGCAGGCTTTTTTTTTTTTTCATTCAGGGTAGACTTACCCCAAATGACTTGCCCAAGGCAGCCAGAATAAGAAGTTAGGCATTCCTGGCTGCACTTCCTGTGTTCAGATACACATCCCTCCAGCTTCCAGTGAAGTCGGTTATCCCCTCAGCCCTGAGTAGGCTCTGGATTATAGAAACCTAAATGCTGGTCTGTGCCCCTCATCTACATTACTTAGACACCTGTACAGAGATGGAGTTTATTGGTCCTAATATGTCACGTCATCCCTAGCATGGTTTGCAATAAGTATCTATAGCACCATAAACAGCCATTCCCTGACTCTTGTTTCAAGTTTGATGTGGTGATAGGTGGGTGTATGCATATAGTGTATACACATGAGCATGTCTGTGCGTGCTCACTGTATGTGAATACACGGCCGTCACCACTGCAAGTGCGCAAAGCCAGTAAGCTGCTTAATGGAATGAAACCAGTTATGTGAGACAACAAAGTTAAACAGAACCAGGGGCAGGGAGTCTCACTGGTCCTGGCAAGGGAAAAAACCTGAAATTTACATTTTACAGAAGCAGTGTCACAGCTCTGATCCCCTATTGTAACATGCATGCAATTGTCTGTGAATTGCCTGTGGCACTAAAAGGCTAGCATTTGGGGTAACTCTCACACTCTGACTGCGGCAAGGTTTGTTTCAGAACACAACAAAAGCATGGAGTGAGAACTTCCAAAATAGACATGAATGAGGAGCACTCTGTTGTCACTTCATGGGCCGTACAGCCTTGAGACAATCCCTTTAAAGCCAAATCTGAACACTTGCTCTAAATAAAGCACACGGAAGGTCTAATATTTGGAACATGAGCCAGATTGTTCTGGTTCTTACCCGAGAATTGCTAATCACCAAGATGCTTGTGACACCTGGGAAATAATTTATCTTCAGGTTCATCTTCCTTTTTCTCTACAGGGTAGGAGTCTTTAATTTGCCCAAGAGAACAGGGAGGTAGCTAGAAATTTGAAATGTGTATACACACTGGTGGTCTTTTGCTACCACAGTTCTTTCTGTTACACCTGGAGTATACATGAGGCTAAATTCTCTGCTGGTGTAAATATTGACTTCGTTGAAGTTACACCGAAAGAGAATGTGGCCCAAAGTAGATATGCTGTTACGCAAGTAGATATGCTCTTAGATGCGGCCACTAACAGCAAGTCTAGTTAGAAATTCCCATCAATGAGCGTCTAAGGGTATGGCTGCACTGAATAAAACACTGTGCAGGTGGCCTGTGCTGGCTGACTTTTCCTCTTGGCTCAGGCTCTAGGGCTGCAAAACTACACTGTAGACATTCAGGCTTGAACTGAAAAATGGGCTCTGGGACCCGGCGAGGAGGGAAGGTCCCAGAGTCTGAACTCCAGCCCAAGGCCGAATGTCTAGATTGAAATTTTATAGCCTTACAGCCTGAGCCCCATGAGTGCAAGTCAGGTGATGTAGGGCAGCCATGGGTATTTTATTGCCAAGTAGATATACCCTAAAAGGCCTCAGAAGGAGCTCAAGCCCTGTCATAAGAAATGGTGCCACAGGAATTTGTAAATTGCATGCCATGGAATATACCTGAAGATGGCAACATGAGGGAATGGCTGAAGAGCCACAAGAAAAATGAAGTGTGATGGAAATATAAGGGAGTTAATGGAGTGGGGGAGGGAGATAAGAAACCCCTCTTCAGGCACAAACTACTTGTTAGCAATTCTGGGAAGTCAACAGGAATGAAATAATTGTGAGCTGATGTGGATTTGTGAACTGAAGATCAAAGCGATATATGATGCTGTCAGGCACAGCGTTAGTTCAGGCATGTGTCTTGCATCTATCATTAATCTCTCCGCTGCAGTCTGGACCGTGCAAACGTTTCATCAGCAGTGTTAGTGGGATGTCCCTCCAAGCAACAGGAATTCCATTCCAGAGGTGCACAGCCACAGAAACCAAACACGTTTCCCTGATACAGCCAGTGGCACTGGACAAACTCATTTCCCTGACATTCAGTTGCACAGGGCAGACACAGCTCCATGTTATACCTGATTCACCTGGGCACACCAGACAAGCATTTTTCCCTGACATAACATATCCCATCAGATGTAACAAACCTTTCTCTGACATTACTGATGCAAACCTCTACCTGATATGCCCGTTTCTCTGCCTGATGCATCAGTTTATCCTGCACTAATGCATTTTCCTGACATGTCCACTGTACCTCACAGCACTGAAGGTGCAAAGGTGAAGAAAATGAGGTTCCCAACTCTCCCGTCTGCATGAGCACTATATCCTAGACACCTCTCTGGCCAGATCTTGTGTGAATCACCAATTTGAGTATTTGTCAGGCAAACGATTGCAAGAATTAGTCTTCACCTAAGATCAAAATTGCCCTGTAACTGCGTGGAGGCAATCTTGAACTGGGAGCTTCACCATGGAAGTCTGAGATGGAAGATACAAGCAGAGGCAAAAATTGAGACCTGGTGTCTGTACAGGATAAGGGAAGGAAGGCCCCCAACAAAGACCAGTCTGCAACTACCCACTTTCTTCTGTATCATACATGTAACCATCCATTCCCTCAGTCTTGTTCCATGGTTACAGGAAATAGACTGGACTACCTCCCCAGAGGCAGAGTTGAATTAACACTAAATTGGACCTGGCTCCATTACATTTTAGGGCTGTGTTTGAAACATCACCCCCCCATTAGATTTTTTCTCCTGATCCTCCTTCTGTCCCACTCCTGGAATGGATTCTCCCAGTTCCCACCCACCCTGCCTGAAGGACTCTTTGGTCTGCCTCCTACTCCTGACTCCCTGATTTACCTTCCACCTGAAGCAGCCCAGCCACTCAGCAGGCAGCAAACAGCTATGCACTGTGCTGCCACTTGCCTCTCGATGTACTGCTCTCTCTGGGCCCAGATCACACAGCCCCAGGCATCCTGCCCTCACCTGGCCCTGCCTCCAAATTCTTTTGAGCCCAGTGGGTAATCAAAGTGGAAATGGTTGTTTCTCATTGGTTTTAATCTCGTGCTCATGCCTACAACATTTCTGATAATAATAATCATCGTCATAGTACTAAAAACAGTATTTACAACAAGCTTCAGGTCAGAATTACACACCAAGCAAACACTCAGCACTACAGAGAGTAGGACAGGGTTAATATCTTGCAGACATCTTCTCAGCTCCCACCGGTGTGAGACATGGACATTTGACAGTTTCAACCATTTCTTACACACAAACATTTTATTTATTTATTCATTAACTTTAAAATTTATTGTCACTATATGGATGAGATGATTCTGGCAATGATTTTGCAGTGTACACAGATGCTTATCTAAGACAACTGCTACTTACAAACTGATCATTAGCTACTGTTAAGAAATTCAACCCTCAGTTTTCTTTCCTTTTCCCTACCCTGCCCCTAACATGCTTCCTGGCCCTGGACACTGCTGGGGCCAAACAATAGTCCTGGCCTTTCTCTGACCCTGGCAGAGAGGTTTGTGGCTAAGCTAGCCCTTCCCTTTGGAGCAGAGCTTTTCCCTAATATTCATAAACATGTTGTGGCCATAGAGGGATCTTCTCTATTTAAAAGGAGAATTTATTCTCTGGTAGATTAGGGAGAGGCTAGCGGCCTTGTTTCCAGCAGCAGCTGTCACTTCTTTACCACACTATTGGGCTTTTGTGACCAAATGCTACCCATCTGGTTTGGGGCATAGCTGATTCCTTAAACTCTGCCAGCTCATTGTAGATGAAAACCCTGCAGCTTCAGAACTGAGTCTGCAAATATTTGTTGGGGGAGGAGGGCGCAAGGGGAACTTTACACCAAATATGAAATCCATATCTGCTTTTGCATCTTGACACCACCCGGGTCCTTTGTGCTAGATGACATTCCAGCCCTGCTTATCCCAACCCTGGTTTGTGGCACCCCTCAGCGCCTGCCTACACAACTGCCAGGAACCACTCTATGTACAGTAAAAGGAAGCAGTATATACATGTCTGTTGCACCCACTGGGCAAAGAGCATACAGTTGTTTGTACAAGTTATTTTCCTTGGTGACATTGCCTCCACAGAGCCGCACTGGAGGAGTAGTGTGCCTCACCTAAAGAGTGGCTTTTTAAAGGTAATGTGTGCAAAGGGCACCAGTTACTAGTAAGTAACCTCCTGTTCCCCTTGATGGCCTGTTTGTTCATCCTGGGTTCTGAAACAGAAGCCATTATGACCATTGGGAGAGGGGAAGTTTGTGACACAGTGAGGATGAATTTCAGTCCATGATTCCTTCCCGTATCTGTGCCTATATTCCTGCTCCCTTTTCTTGGAAACACTGCACTGGTCTGAAAGAAAGGTACCAGTACACTGCAAAAGTTGGAAGGTGGAAGGAAGGAATCTTTGCTGCTCTATGTTCCAAAAGGAAAAAGAGCTGCCATGTTCTCCTCCACAATATCCTCCCACAAGGAAATGCTCTTGCGCAAGCCGAATCCTGCACACCCTATAACAAGTCTTCACTGAGTTTAAGATGGTGCCTTCTTGCACTTTAGCCACAGACATAAAAAGGCCAGTTGATGTATCAATCAAGTCACATTCAGATCTGGCATTAAGTGTCTGCAACTCTATTGACCTCAGCGATGGAATGGCAGACCCCTTACAGTTTGGCTCATCATCTGCTTTTACAGCAGCCACCTCTGTAAACAATGACCTTACATTTCTACTGCCGTGACTACACCAGAAGCAGGCACACAAACATCTCCTAACCCCTTCTGTCCTCTCCCTGGCAGCATGCTCCTACCCCCCCCCACCACACCTGTCTTTTCCAAAGCTGCCATTCTGGAAATACCATTGAAGAGATCAGGGTGTCCTTTGCTACGCTGAAGAGCCAGAGCTCTCTGGTTCATTCTGTGATCTTTGGTCCAAATGTCTCTCCTGTAATGGTATTGAAGAGTCACATCCATCTTTGGAAAGAGGGAACAATAATTCTTCCAAATTAGAGCTTCTCTAAAGGCCGGTGGGCTGGTACGCAATCACATACCCTTTCTAGTTTATTTATTTACTTATTGAAGTGAAATGTTATTGTTTGTGAAATTGATTGACAGTCCTGGAAACCGAGCCACCCCGATTACCCATAGAATCAGGTTCAACACAGGCAGTAACCGTGCAGGCTTCCCCAGACACTGCTTAGCCAATGTGCCCCAGTCCTGCCTCTACAACTGAGAGGGTAGTTCAATCCACAGGCTTATTCGACCCATGGCCAACTAGGTTATCCACTAATGCCTGTGGTGATGGTATTTTTTGTGATATGGGCACCTGTCCACTAGGCTCTGAGACCCCCAGCTAATTTCACATGGGCTACCAAAGCACCATCGGAAAGTAATGACTAAGTCACTACCTACCTGGGCTGGCTTCAAACCAGTGACCCAAGGTGAAAGGCTCTGCATGACATAACCAATTCCTTGAGTCATCTGGTCCCCTTCTCCATCTGCTGGGAAACAATGGATCCATTAACCACTCCCTCACAAGGAAGAAATCCTCACTATTTACTGCCCATTGTCTTGACACTGATATCTGGCTCAGAGCAAACACCAAGAGTAGTATAAGCTCTGGATAGGAAATCCATATCTCCATGACACTGCTGGTTGAATTTATTAATATCTGAATTCTTTACATCTGTTTAAGAAAGATTTTTAAAAAAGAACAAAATCCCAAAGAGAAGCTGATTGATTGGTTATTGACTGATTCTACACTTCATATGAACTAGCTGCTATTATGCTTAGAGGTACCCTATGGCCTGTGATCCCCCACAAGTACTGAACAGTTAAGGATGGAGAGAGAGAAGCGCGTAGCTGGGGAACGAACACCAGAGGGTGGGGGGAAATGAGGAACCAAATGTTGCATCTAGACAAACAAAATAAAATGTGTTGGGTTGGTTGGTTGGTTAGTATTCAGGAACCAGGTGCTAGATTTGTAGAAAAGCCCTTTATCCAGAGATCTCCTCCCGCTGTTCCTTGTTCCTGCGAACCTCAGCTGCATGCAGTTCCTGCAAAGACATGGAAAGGTTTACAGCATCTGCAGGCTGCATAGGGCAAACCCAAGGCTGTTTCCCATCTCCCCTCAGTTTAATCTACAACTTAACAGTTTCTGTTTTTGTGCATGCATCTGTGCATCTCCTCTTCCTCAGGGGCCTGGCACCATCAAATAAATGCACTAGAACGTTGTCATAGTTGGTGTAATTCCACTGAAGTCACTAGATTTACACCTAGGGTAATTTTAGTCCACTCCTATGCAGAGCTCAGAAGCCCAGGCACATCACATGAATGTTCTGTGAATCGGTCTTCAGTACCAGTGTTCAGAGCCTGCTGCAGCTGGCTCACAGAAGGAGCCCCACACAAATGATGTCCTGCCCCACACTGAAACCAGAAGAGGTTGTAGCCTCTGGCCTCAGAGATTAGCAGTTATCAAACCACAGTGCAGCAGAGGAAGCCTGAGTTCAGTGCTGCCTTTGGGCCAAGGGCCAGACGAAGATAAAGTAATGTTCTCTGCCATTAGACCGGAGGTGAGGGAGCCTGAGCCTGCTACACTGATCTCAGGTGCACATCTCCTCCATCTCATGGTATCCTGAGCTACTGCTGAAAAACTCTCTTTAGTACCTGTTCTGATGGAAGAGAGGTCAGATGTGGCAAGAAAGCGCCCAAACCTCAGTGCTCACTTTCACACAGCCAAGTATAGAGTCCCACCCCCCTCCAAAAACCAAAACAAGAAGGTATGAGGCAGAGAGAGAGAGAAGGAAGAAAACTGGGGAGCAGGGCTCCAGAGGGAAGGGGTGAGCAGAGCACATTGAACACCCTGAGGAGGGAGAGTTGCACAAGGTAGCCAAGGAAAATGATGGTGCAGGAGATGTAGATTGTATACAGAGCTCTGCTCTCATGGTGAACATCCCAGCTGTGTTCGAGGTCAGCAGGCCAGGCTACAGATGCTAGGCAAAGGCTTTGGTACCAATAGCCACTATAATATAGGCAGGTGTCCTGGCCCTGCCCATTCTCTAGGTGTGCTGGGACAGGTGAATCTAACACTTGCCTTCTCACGCAGTCGCTCCCTCAAGGCAGCTAGGTGAGCTTCACGGATCTCCTTGCTCAGCTCCATCTTGTAGTTGAGCTTCTCCTCAGCCAGCCGGCTGAAGTTATTGTTCTCCTCCAGGGCCTTGTGCAGCACCTCCCGCTCGTGCTCCCGTTTCTCTGCCAGCTGCTTCAGCACTTGGGCCTCCTGGGTCTGTGGGAAGCCAATAGATCCGGGGGGGGGGGGGAAAGAGGTGTGTGTG
The DNA here is from genome assembly GCF_009764565.3 of Dermochelys coriacea. Taxonomy (NCBI): domain Eukaryota; kingdom Metazoa; phylum Chordata; order Testudines; family Dermochelyidae; genus Dermochelys; species Dermochelys coriacea. The sequence goes on from NC_050080.1 coordinate 3,903,087, forward strand.
TGTGAAAGGAATTCTTCATGTCCCTTGTCTCACAGATGCTTCCCTGATCTGATCTGCAGTGTCTCCCTGGAGGTGCCACAACCAACTTCTTTGGTTGTCTGTCCAAAACCTAGCAACTCTGTTACAGGATTTGCACTCAATATTTACTCTAAACTTATCTGCCGCTCTTAAGGCTTTGATCATTGCTTCTTGTCCAACCATCCAACCATTCATGTGGCTACTCCCCTCCGTCCATTAGATGATATTTAGATACTGTGACCATGTTCTCCCCACCCCACAAATCCTTTCTAGATCACATGCGACAAATTTTCAAACCTCTACATTTGCACCTGCATTTCAGGCAGGTAGATGTTAAACATTCGAAATTCTATCTTTTCTGTGTGAGCAACACTGTTGGTGCAATTTGCAAGCTATGTAGACTCCTCTGGAAATCTGTCCCTATATATTAAACTGCCTCTTCTCCTGCTCTTACCCACAAGTTTTTGTAGTGTCGTGGTTTGCCTCTTTTTATTATTTCTCTAATTTTCCAAAATTTTTCTCTATTAAGACTTTAAATTATGCTCATAAATGAAGTGAAAAAAGAGCATTGCCAGCTGTTAAAAAAGCAATGACATAGATTCATAGATACTAAGGTCAGAAGGGACCATTCTGATCATCTAGTCCGACCTCCTGCACAGCGCAGGCCACAGAATCTCACCCACCCACTCCTACAAAAAACCTCACCTATGTCTGAGCTATTGAAGTCCTTAAATCATGGTTTAAGGACTTCAAGGAGCAGAGAAGCCCCCCTCAAGTCACCCATGCCCCATGCTACAGAGGAAGGCGAAAAACCTCCAGGGCCTCTCCAATCTGCCCTGGAGTTAAATTCCTTCCCGACACCAAATATGGCAATCAGCTAAACCCTGAACATATGGGCAAGATTCACCAGCCAGATACCCAGGAAAGAATTTTCTGTAGTAACTCAGATCCCATCCATCTAATATCCCATCTCAGGGGATTAGTCCTATTTACCCTGAATATTTAAAGATCAATTACTTACCAAAATCCCATTATCCCATCATACCATCTCCTCCATAAACTTATCAAGTAGAATCTTAAAACCAGATAGATCTTTTGCCCCCACTGCTTCCCTGGGAAGGCTATTCCAAAACTTCACTCCTCTGATGGTTAGAAACCTTCGTCTAATTTCAAGTCTAAACTTCCTGGTGGCCAGTTTATACCCATTTGTTCTTGTGTCCACATTGGTGCTGAGCTGAAATAATTCCTCTCCCTCTCCTGTATTTATCCCTCTGATATATTTATAGAGAGCAATCATATCTCCCCTCAACCTTCTTTTAGTTAGGCTAAACAAGCCAAGCTGCTTAAGTCTCCTTTCATAAGACAAGTTTTCCATTCCTCGGATCATCCTAGCAGCCCTTCTCTGTACCTGCTCCAGTTTGAATTCATCCTTTTTAAACATGGGAGACCAGAACTGCACACAGTATTCTAGGTGAGATCTCACCAGTGCCTTGTATAATGGTACTAAAACCTCCTTATCCCTACTGGAAATGCCTCTCCTGATGCATCCCAAAACCGCATTAGCTTTTTTCACAGCCATATCACATTGGCAGCTCATAGTCATCCTATGATCAACCAATACTCCAAGGTCCTTCTCCTCTTCCGTTACTTCTAATTGATGCGTCCCCAACTTATAACTAAAATTCTTGTTATTAATCCCTAAATGCATAACCTTACACTTCTCACTATTAAATTTCATCCTATTACTATTACTCCAGTTTACAAGGTCATCCAGATCCTCCTGTATAATATCCCGATCCTTCTCTGAATTGGCAATACCTCCTAGCTTTGTATCATCTGCAAACTTTATTAGCACACTCCCACTTTTTGTGCCAAGGTCAGTAATAAAAAGATTAAATAAGATTGGTCCCAAAACCGATCCCTGAGGAACTCCACTGGTAACCTCCCTCCAACCTGACAGTTCGCCTTTCAGTAGGACCCGTTGCAGTCTCCCCTTTAACCAATTCCTTATCCACCTTTTGATGTTCATATTGATCCCCATCTTCTCCAATTTAACTAATAATTCCTCATGTGGCACAGTATCAAATGCCTTACTGAAATCTAGGTAAATCAGATCCACTGCATTTCCTTTATCTAAAAAATCTGTTACTTTTTCAAAAAAGGAGATTAGGTTGGTTTGGCACGATCTACCTTTTGTAAAACCATGTTGTATTTTGTCCCATTTACCATTGACTTCAATGTCCTTAACTAATTTCTCCTTCAAAATTTTTTCCAGGACCTTGCATACTACAGATGTCAAACTAACTAGCCTGTAGTTACCCGGATCACTTTTTTTTCCTTTCTTAAAAATAGGAACTATATTAGCAATTCTCCAATCATTCGGTACTACTCCTGAGTTTACAGATTCATTAAAAATTCTTGCTAATGGGCTTGCAATTTCAGGTGCCAGTCCCTTTAATATTCTTGGATGAAGATTATCTGGGCCCCCCCCCCGATTTAGTCCCATTAAGCTGTTTGAGTTTCGCTTCTACCTCAGATATGGTAATATCTACCTCCATATCCTCATTCCCATTTGTCATGCTACCATTATCCCCGAGATCCTCTTTAGCCTTATTAAAGACCGAGGCAAAGTATTTGTTTAGATATTGGGCCATGCCTAGATTATCTTTAACCTCCACTCCATCCTCAGTGTTTAGCGGCCCCACTTCTTTCTTAGTTTTCTTCTTATTTATATGGCTATAGAACCTTTTACTATTGGTTTTAATTCCCTTTGCAAGGTCCAACTCTACTCGACTTTTAGCCTGTCTCACTTTATCCCTACATGTTCTGACCTCAATTAGGTAGCTTTCCTTGCTGATCTCTCCCATCTTCCACTCCCTGTATGCTTTCTGCTTCTTCTTAATCACCTCTCTAAGATGCTTGCTCATCCAGCTTGGTCTACAACTCCTTCCTATGAATTTTTTCCCCTTTCTTGGGATACAGGCTTCCAATAGCTTCTGCAGCTTTGATTTAAAGTAATCCCAGGCCTCCTCTACCTTTAGATCCATAAGTTCTTCAGTCCAATCCACTTCCCTAACTAATTTCCTTAATTTTTGAAAGTCAGCCCTTTTGAAATCAAAAACTCTAGTTGCAGATTTATTTTTGTTAATCCTTCCATTTAGTTTGAACTGAATTAGCTCATGATCACTTGAGCCAAGATTGTCCCCTACAACCATTTCTTCTATGAGGTCCTCGCTACTCACCAAAATTAAATCTAAAATGGCATCCCCTCTAGTTGGTTCAGCAACTACTTGATGAAGGAATCCATCAGCTATCGCATCTAGGAAAATCTGAGCCCTATTATTATTACTAGCACTGGTCCTCCAGTCTATATCTGGGAAGTTAAAGTCTCCCATGATCACGCAATTTCCATTAGTATTTACTTTATTAAAAACATTAAAAAGGGCTCTATCCATATCCAAATTAGATTCCGGAGGTCTATAGCACACCCCAAGCACTATCGGAGGAGAGGCTTTACTAGTTTTCTTCCCCAATGTAATTTTTGCCCAGACGGACTCTGTCTTATCCATTGCAAAAGGCAATGGTGCAAAAGGCACTGATTCTAAGCTTTACTGGATGTGTGGCTTATATTTATATCTCCTATAGAGATAGCTAGTGATAGATTTTCACTCTGCAACAGCATCAGGTCACACATACAATTCTCTATGAAAATGTAAACCAGAGGACCACAGGATTCCAAAGATCCATAGATTTTAAGGCCAGAAGGGACCAATGTGATCATCTATTCTAACCTCCTGCATAACACAGGCCAGAGAATTTCATCCAGTGATTCCTACATCAAACCTAACAACTGGGGGTAGAACAGGAGTGTAACACACAGCACTATTACCAATCACAAGATGTGGCTCCTAAGTAAAATCAATGGTGTTGTTCACCCCCAGCACTGTATCTGTTTTTCTGTCCCCAATTATGAATTGCGGTCACTTGGGGGGCTTGGTTAAAACATGTTTGGTCATATAAGTTAGCATTTCCCTAGAATATCCTGTTACCTTCCTCCTCTCCTCTGCAGCCTCCAGCCTCTTCTGCAGCTCCTCCAGGGACAGGTCCTTCTTCTTAGGGGGAGAAGAGAGGACTGGACTCTCCGGGGACAAGTCCGAAGGAGACTTCAGGATCACTTCAAAGCTCTGGCCAGATGCCCTTTTGTCCAGCTGCTTCACCTCCATGTCTATGAGAGAAGAACAGAAGCACTTGATGGATTATAGGACACTTATGAAAGAGCTAATTTGATAAAGGCACCTTGCAGAAGCTGCTAAGTCAAGCCCTGAAGCTATGATCACCAAGTGAGACCTGGTTGCGATGAGATGCTTCTAAATGGGATGTATTGTCACTTGAGTCTCTGCTGGAGAGTTTCAGAGAGGTGAGAATTTGAAGTCAATCATTAATTGCTGGTAAAAGGGACAATGACACTGTACAACCTAGAAGTAGGAGCATCATTGTCAAATGTTATGGTGCAGACCAACAGTAGGCAGTGGTGGTCAATAAGTAAAGGGGATTCGGGGATCCAGCTGAACCTGCAGAGGGAATTTTGGGAGGCAGAATGGAATTACGCATGTTGGAATTTGGCCAGGACACTGGAATTAACTTCCCTGCTCTTATGAAAAGGACCACGAGGTCTTTGGTGACCACAGGAGGTCCATACCTTGGTCTTACATTCTATCTGAAAGACCCAACAGCAGGATCTTTCTCTCTGCCCAATCAGGGGCTTTTCACAGAAACTGCATACAGAATTGTGTTGTGTAGCCAATGCAATTAATCTTACAGCCACAGAATAAGTACAGCATAGCTGATGGCAGCCACAGAAAGGCCATACTGCTGATAACATCAAGACTCATATCCCAGGGTATGTAATGGTGCTGTTTGGTAACAGTCCTACTATTTCTGTGTGTGTAAATGTGGGTCACAGGTTAATAAACTATTCTAAAGAAAAAGAAAAAGGAGGACTTGTGGCACCTTAGAGACTAACAAATTTATTTGACCATAAACTTTCGTGAGCTACAGCTCACTTCATCGGATGTAACTCATGAAAGTTTATGCTCAAATAAATGTGTTAGTCTCTAAGGTGCCACAAGTCCTCCTTTTCTTTTTGCGGAAATAGACTAACACGGCTGCTACTCTGAAACCTATTCTAAGGAAGTGGACTAAAATACCATGCTCCAGTAATACAGAAAACTTGGATCAGGACATGAAAATGGTCTCTCCCCCTAGTCAGGAACCCAGCCTAATGTACTGAAGTCCTCCAAGATTTACAGAAGCTGCCTGCAGATTGGATCTACAAGAGATTCTGTGCATATGTCATTTACCTCCATACTGGTAGATAGTATTGGGGTGCGGCTGAGTGTGGAAACAGGAGCAGATCAGTGAGAGCAAGGACAGCTCCTTCATTTTCTCCTTGTAGGCTGAAAAGAAACAAACAGCAATGAGTGGAGAGGTCTACTGGCAATCTCATGTCTTTCTCAGGGGGAAGAAAGCAGAGTGATATACAGAGACTCATTTGTCGCTATTGGATTCTCTGAAGGCCTTCCCAAATAGTCAGATGCTGAGATACTGTGCAAGTGACTCCCACATCCACTGCGGTACAAGTAAGCTACACAGGGTGATGCCTTAAATGTGTTTTACCAACTCTGCAGCTCTGAATCACCCAGGAGGAATCTTCACCACAATTGCAAGAAAGGCAGGTTGGGAGCTGGTGAATTTCAGCACTTATAAATAACTACACAGCAAAAGCTGCTCAGATACCTCCCCTAAACAGTTCCAAACTCAATAATTAAGAATGACATTTAAAAAGCACCACTGAAACATCACCGATCGGTGCCTATAAATGGTACTTGACCCTTGGTGGGGCAAATCCTGCAGCCTGTAGAGAGGGTCTCCTCCATTTTATGATCCTGCATTTCTGATGTCAATCAGTAATTTACAATGAAAAGACGAGATAAGGCCAGGTTTGTGGGGAACCAAGGTAAATTTGGGGGAAAGAGGGATAGCTCAGTGGTTTGAGCATTGGCCTGCTAAACCCAGAGTTGTGAGCTCAATCCTTGAGGGGGCCCATTTAGGGATCTGGGGCAAAAATTGGGGATTGGTCCTGCTTTGAGCAGGGGGTTGCACTAGATGACCTCCTGAGGTCTTGTCCAACCCTGATATTCAATGAAGCACTACTGAGAACTGGACCCATGATGCATGTAAATGGCTTTTAACTGTAGCTTGCAGGGTGAATGAAACTGACCACAAACCTGGCTCTTGCTGTGTCCTGAAGCCACAGCCCAGGGACAGAGCTCTGGGCTCAAGACGACAGTGACTGAGTGATGCTAAAGGTTGCCTGGATGGTAATTTGATGATGTAAAGGGGGTTGCCATGGGTGAACTGGGTAACGTTGAGGACGAAACTCACCACACCAAGGGGTGCTCCTGTGCCTCTGACCTTCTAGCTGGGATAAGCAGGATTGTCAATGACCCTAAGTTTTGCAAGATAAGAGTTGTCCACTGAACCCCCATCCAGCCACTCTGCATCTTTGTGGCAGGTCCACCTGTCACATGGGTCATGACAGTCCCAGGAAAAGGGACTCCTGCTGGAGCCACTGACTCACAAAAAAAAAGAATGCCAATTCAGCACACTGTGAAGCCAAGAGCCCAGGAGGGTGGCAGGCCCACAATGGAGATCCCTGCACCTCTGACTTTCCAGTGCGGCAGCATCTCTACTGCAGCTCCTCTGGATCTTTATCTCAGCAGTAGATTAGAGAGGATTTAAATGGATCTGGTCATCATCCTAGGACCTCCCCTCCGCCCCTTTCAGGGAAGGTCGCTTCTGATCTTCAATGATGGTAAAACCTGCCTGTTTCTCCCTCCTCCCAACTGTCTGTGAGCGAGACTGGGATACACAATCCCTTCTGGGCTCAGCCCCAGGGCTGCTGCTAGCGTGGGCTTCGCTTGCCATTGCTGCGACAGCAGGTTGCAGCTGCAGCCGTCCTCGGTGGCACTGAGCACATTAAGCGGCTGCCCCAATCAGAACAAAACAGGCCCAGTTTGCAGAGTCTGCTTTCCCAGCATAGCAGGCACCCACGGTCTCTGAGTTTAACCCACTCCTCCCCTGTACACAGAGGAGCTCTTGGAGTGAACCAGATGAATCACTGCAAAATATAACAAACAGTACTCAACACTTCTACGTGCCCTTTCCCTCAGTAGGAGTTAATTAACCCGCACTGCACCATGGCCAGATGAGGAAGTATTATCTCCATTTTATAGCTGGGGAAACTGAAATGTAGCACTCGCCAAAGTTTTGACAGCACGTCAGTAGCACAGTTAAGGATAGGACCTGGGAATCTTGACTCATAGCCACTCCTGTGCCCCCTAGACTCTGCTGCTAGTGGTCAAATAATCAGGGGCGTGGTGGAAGAACATGTAGACTGATGGAGACAAAGAACACATGAATTGTTGGGAGCCAAAATGTCACAGCTGTCTGGGGTTCGATTTTATTAACAAAAAGGAGAATTATACAAACCCCAGCCCAAAGCTTCTCCCCAGGAGTGGCTGTTCCTAGGGTCCTGCCATCAGGACCAGCGTGCCCCAGCCTCTGGTCTCCCCAGCAGTGGGCTACTCCCACCTTGCTTGTATGCAGGATACAAAGGAGCCACGATGACCTCAGTGAGTCAGCTGTGATGAACCAGCCGCTCTCTGCAGGGCTAACAGTAGAATGCCACTGCTGACCTACACTTCAGGCCTCCTCAAAGTACCAAGTGCAAGGGCATCTCCTACAGAAATTATCATTCCCTTCACTCTGCTGAGTCCGCTATGTAACCTTGTAGGTTAGGAAGAGGCTTATGGAAGAGACTCATTAGAGATTTGCCTGGAAGAGGTTTTAGAGGAGCTGCAAAGCTCATTTTCCAACACTGTCATGCTGTTTACCATGTCCCCTCCTGGATACCTCACTTCCCAGCCTCCCAACTTGATCCCTCATCTTCCCCCTGGCAACAAGCATTTGGAAAGGTGACAGGTACAGGACAGAACGAAGGACATAAGAGGAACATACTCTCATCTCAGTGCCATGTGATTCTTTTGTTCTTGTGTTGTTTACCTCCTTTCCCTGGCTGCAAGACTTCATATTTATCAGCAGCAACTCTGCCTTTGCTACACCACAGTCCCCACTGCTCAAATTTCTCCTGGTCACCTTACAACCCCTTCCAGTTCTAATACCAAACACGAGGCTGATTGTGTTTAAATTTACATCAGAAAAGACCAACTTGCTGCAGCAATGCAAGGTGCAGAGAGGGACAGGTGGTTGTTGTTTTAATTTACCTAATCAAAAAAGGTTTTGGAAATCCTATGAGAGCTCTGTGCTGGGCTAGAGCCAGCAGCAAGCATCACTGCTTGGCGACTGATGGATGCTTCACCATTATGACCGAGGCAGCTTTGGGAACCACCCAAGAGCTCAGAACCACTGAGCTGAGGAGCTGTTCTATTTCCAACCAGGTGTGCAACTGTAACTGCACATGGCTAGCAGGTGACACCAGGAGAAAGACAGTATGTGCCTGAAAGAAAAAAAAATATATAGCAAGTAAGTTCTTATTTCAATTTTCTCTTTCCTGCAAAGGAAGCTTGTTCTTTCAAGGTACACTTTGTCATTTTGGTCAATCTGGGCTCTCCGTAGCTTTCTCCATGGACGTTTTGGATTTTCTGTCCCCTGAAGATGGAGGCATAGTGTCTCGGTGAGGAATGATTCTCGTTGCTCTAATGTGCAGGCTCAGCATGTTCCTCCCGAAACTAAGACTGGGAAGAAGTTTTCCTGTGAGCTTTTCAGCAGGGAACTTTCCCTCCTTTTTCTGGCAGATTGAGCAAGGATCTTCCAGGAGGATCAAGTGTGTCAGTCTCTTATGATTGCAGGGGGTCCAGCACTTTGGCCTTTCCCATCTCTTCCTTTTGGAGAAAGCCTACCTCACCCTTTCTGGCAGACGGAGCAAGGATTTTACATGGGGATTAGGAAAGGTGGGTCCGTTTCTTGTGATTTCAAGGGTCTGGCCAGGACACTGAGACCTGTGGACTTTTGCTGGCAGATGCCATGGTGTAATTTGGGCATACATGTTTGAGTATTTTGTTAAAAATAGGTTTCAAATCATTCCAGGGCATACTGTTTCAGCAGCCATTCAGTGTCACAATATTGCCATGGTGTGGCTGTTATACCTTAGTGCTGCCAATGAACCCAAAAGGAGCACCCACTGGGCTATGGTAAAAGAACTTATCACTGTAACAGAAACAAACCAGACCATGAGGCCTTTACTTTGACATCTACCTCAGGAGCTGCGTGTGATAGAGAGGAAATAAACAGAAAGCCCTGGTGCATGGCACACTGATTCCACTGGCTGGTAACTCTCATTTTCTTGTGTTAGGTTATCTGAGCTTTACTCTGTCTCCACAGAGCCAGTTTCCTGATCTCCCTTCAGACTCTTGCAAGATACAGCTTCTTCCTTTCAGCAGTTCTGACCCAGTGTTCACCAGCTGCACCCATTCCATTTGGAGCTTTCCTTCCCTACTCCCTTCTGCAAATTGGCCCTTTCTGTCAATTACAATGAAAAGGAGCAAGAGGACAAAAGGATACTGGTTAATCGAGCTGCTGCCAACAGCCTAATGAGCTGGGAAAGCGGTGTGTGAACATCTCCTGGCACTTGAGACTCTGCAGCTCCATCCCGGCGCCAGCTACCAGAGGCAATTAACAGAATCCAGACACACAGGTCGGGGGAGGGGAGCAGAAGGCTCTTAGCTTCGGAGGGTTCAGCAAGTATGTGGGGGGGGGGAAGCCACAGGGGAAAAATCGGAGGAGCTATGACCTGTGGTTTGTCTCTTGCTACAAAACAAAGCACAAGTCAAGCTCTTCTTCTGGAATAATATCTTGCAACAAAGCAGTATGGTGAAAACAATGGGATTGTAAAGGGAAAGTGGTGAAAATCCCTCTCTTCTTAGAGGCATTTTTCCTTACTATATGGGTACCAAATCAATATGCTCTAAGGCCGTATCTATACTATGAGCCAGGGGGCATGATTCCCAGCTTGCATACACATACTTGTACTGGCCTGCTGATGACTAGCGCCTGTATAAATCGTAGTATAGCTGTGGTAGCATAGGCAGTGGCAGGTTAGGTGTGCTGAGCAGAATCCCGCCTGAATCCATGGGTTTGTACTCAGCATGGCTAAGCCATGCCGCTGCTTCCCAGGCTACCATGGCTACCCTACTCTGTATACTTGCAGTAAGTCTCATCGAGCTTCCCCAAATACGTGTATGCAAGCTGCGAATCACACCCCAGTGTAGACGTAGCCTTGTTTAGTTACTCCAATCTGCCTGCTGGAGGAGGCAAAAGAGCTTAGCAGGATAGGCGTGATTGGAAAGTGGAGCTGTCCGTTCAGCACCACCCACCGGCTATGGCTGGCCACCCTCTGAATGAGACAGGAACTGGAATGCATGCACTAGCACAACTGGTTCCCTACACCCACAGCTTTTAACTGAACCCTAAAAAGGGGCAAACTTGGACAGGTTCAGCCCAGTAGGGCAGGATCTGGGACAGTCTCTGGAACCAGTTGGTGGGTCAAAAATAATCACTTGTGATCTAGAGGGGATGTTCAAAGTCCACTATATGGCTTTCAGGCTGTCAGAGCGATACTCTACTCCTTTCTACAACCTTCTACCCCAGGCTCTCAAAGCCCTATACAAACAGTAACTGAGCCTCACTTTGGAGTTGCGCAGGACTATCCCCATTCTACAGAAGTTTGAAACGGAGACATAGCAACAGTAAATGACTTGCCCAAAGTCACACAAAGGTAGGAATAGAACAACAGAAGAGTCCTGACTCCCAGTCCTCTTCTCTAACCACTAGGTCACACTCCCATCCCAGAGCCACAAAGAGAAGGAAGGAGTCCAGATTTCTAGCCCCCATGTTATAACCAGCAGAGCTCACACAGCACTTCATCTCTTGATGAGGAGATGAATGCATGGGGATCCAACAAACCTTTAACTCTCATGGCTTGTGTTTGGTTATCTGAGCTTTACTCTGTCTCCACAAAGCCAATTTCCTGGTGTCCCTTCAGACTCTTGCACAATACAGTCTCTCCCTTTCAGCAGCAGTACCCATTCCATTTGGAGTTTCCTTCCCTGCTTTCCCTTCCACAAACTGGCCAACCCTGGCCTCCCAACTATTAGTCCCAGAGGCTGGAACAATTGCTTTCAGAGAGTCCTGACAGCCTTGAGGTGAAAAGACCTCAGGTGGGTAAGGGTACCACATGCTGACTGCTTGTTAACAGGGCAGAGAGAAAGGGGAGCTTACAGCAACATAAGTAAGCCACATCCAAATGAGACTGACTAATGATTCCAATGATCTTTGGAATCGAGAATGGCCTTAGTGTAAAGTCCTGGACTGCTAGGAGTGGGGTAGCCCAGACCCCTTCCTTGCCATGTGGCACATTGTAGAGGCAGCAGAAAGTCTAAGGAAAGTGCAGGAGGCCTGGAGCAGTGACTCACACACACCATCCTTCCCCAGCTTTTCAATGGGATTAGAAACACCTGAAGTTTAAAATTGGGTTCTTGTTTAAATTCCATTTTAAGGAGCCAGATTCTCAGTCAAGTGAATATTCCCTTATGGAACCTTTAAACTGATATAATTGCATCCACACTACGGTGAGTTGTACTTTTATTCCTCTAAGAATAAAGAATACATGTCCATAAAGGCAAGGCCAAGGTCTCCCAAAGCAGGAATATTTCTAATTCACATCTGTTCAGAAAGAACCTGTTTACATTTCCCAGGGGACCAAAAGACCAATTTTAAGTGCTAGCATAATGGAGTTACTAAACCTCATATTCTGATATAGCTGTATGCTAATTGGGACAGCAATTGTGCACCTACTTATTTGCATGTACAAATCCCCCTTTTGTGCACATAAACATGAGGTTTTGCGGGTATAACGAGCTCATACATTTTTTCTGGACATGCCTATTGCACCCACATTTGACAGTTTGCTGATCAGGGTACTGTATAACAAGCATGCACATAGTATTGTGTTAGAAGCAGATGGAGCGCTCCACTTAAGTCATTTGTATTTTCCAGCTTCCATTAGGTTTTGAAGGAATGACAAGGTCAGCTGAGTTAGCACTGATATTATATATGTGTACAAATTAAGGTAAGATAGCTTCCAGCCATTCACTTTAAATGCTTTTATAGATTTAAGGATCAGAAAGCCAATAACCGACTCAGAGAGGAGAAAATGCACACACACAAATTGCAGTTACTTTGTTGTGCCGCATTATCTATACCTATATAATTAAAGTGGTAAACATTTTGTGAGCAGACAAGCCCTTACTCTTCTCTTGGTGTCCCCTCCATGTCCTTCTTCTTTCCTATGTTTCATTCTTATGTGACCTTCTAAACTCTCCCGCTCATATGCAGTGGGACTGAAAGATGTGGAAGGACAGTGGAACAGCTGTTCCTGATATAAAGTTACTGCTCTCCAGCTCCTACTTCCTTTTTTTACAACAGCATCACATTGCTGATTCATGTTGAGGCTGTGATCCATCACAACTCCCAGATCCTTCTCAGCAGTGCTGCTGCCAACCCAGTTATCCCCCATTTTGTATTTGTGCATTTGATTTTTGAAGTTGCATTAACAGAGTCATAGCATGCAAGTCATGGAAGGTGATAGTACCACTCTACTTGGCACTGGTTAGGCCTCCGCTGGAATACCATGTCCAATTTTGGTCACCAATGTATGGAAAGGATGTAGAGAAACCGGAAAGGATCCAGAGGCTACTGACAAAGATGATCAAAGGGATAGAATCCAGTCCATATGAGCAAAGGCTGAAGGAACTGGGTATGTTTAGTTGGAAAAAAAAAAGGAGATTATGGGGGGACATGATAGCGGTCTTCAAATACTTGAAAGGCTGCCAGAAAAAGATGGAGAAAAGTTGTCCTGCCTTCTGAGGCAAGAGAGAACAAGAGGCAGTGGGTTCAAACTACAGCAGAGCAGATTTAGATTAAATCTCAGGAAAAGCTTTCTAACTGTATGAGCAGTAGGCCAATGGAACAGATACTGGGGAGGTTGTGGAAGCTCCTTTACAGGAGATTTTCAAAAGGAGGCAGGGTAGCCATCTGTCTTGGATGGTTTAGACACAACAAATTCTGCATCTTGCGGTCCCTTCTAACCCTATGATTCTATGGCCAGTCACCCCTTGGCCCCTAAACTAATTTGTTTTCCCCCTTTCCCTATCTTCCTTCTCTCTGCCTTGGGGTTTTTTTTTTAAAGGAATGTAAGCACTTCAGGGAAGGGATCAGGCCTTCTATTATGTTTGGAGAGGACCTAGCACATTTTGGACTGTACAAAAAAAAGCAAATTAATAAATAGTAATTGTTGTTCTCTTATAGGTGCTGGGACTTGATCTCCCACTCCACCTGTATTAGATGTAGGCTGGTGTCAAATTTCTCTCTCATTCACTCATCTCTCTCACACACAAACTCAATTCAGATGAATAGCTCAGTCTTCACAAACTGTTATTGCAGCCAAGGGAATAAACAATGCAGCCAGGAATCTGTAGCTCTCAATCCTAAAAAAAGGAATGGGAATCCAGTAGTCTGCGTCTCAATTAAATGATCTCCACTGCGTGATCAAATTTCTGGAGTGAACCCCTTCATACAGGTAGCTCCATTATTCAGTGTCAGGCTTTTTTGGAATATGTTTATTTCAGTGATTTTCAGCCTTTTTTCATTTGCGGATCCCCAACAATTTCAAATGGAGGTGCAGACCCCTTTGGAAATCTTAGACATATTCTGTGGACCCCAGGGGTCCGTGGACCACAGGCTGACAACCACTGGTATACATGATATCATGATACATCTCCATTAGTCAGCTGGGGAAGAATTTACTATTCACCAAACAAAAAGGAAACTGCCTCTCAGCCACTACTTAGGATACCATGTCCATAGAAGGCAAAGCCAAGGCCTCCAGGAGCAGGAATATTTCTAATTCACAGCTGCTTCAGAAAGAACCTGCTTATGATATCCAGGAGACTAAAAGGCCAACACTTCCAAATGCTAATGTAATGAGGGTTATACAAGAAACCTCACATTTTGATATAGCTATATGCAATTTGGGCAGGCAATTGTGCACCCACTTATTTGAATGTACAAATTCCCCTTTTGTGAACATAAATGTGGGGGTTTGTGGGTCTAAAGGGCACATACATGTTTTGTGGATACACGCATTGCACCCACTTTTGACAGTTTGCTGGTCAGGGTACTGTATAACAGGCTTGTTGTTTAAAATAGGATTGTGTGATTATAAGAGTGCATTTTTACACATTTTTAAAATAGCTGGGTAGAAGCAGGTGGAGCGCTCCAATTAGTCACCCGTTTGCATTTTCCTCCTTCCATTAGGTTTTGAAGGAACAACAAAGTCAGCTAAGTTAGCACTGATATTATGTATGTGTATAAATTAAGGCAGGAAGGCTTCCAACTGTTCACTTTAAATAGTTTTTATAGCTTTAAGGATCAGAAAGCCAATAACCCACACAGAGAGCAGAAAATACACACACCTGCAAATAGCAGCTCTTTTGGGACCTCATGCAAGAGCCTCACTCTGACTCTTGGTGAGATTGGAAGTGTCATGGAAGTGGCACCCAAGGGTCTTATTCTGATTAAAATGGAAGACGTTATTTCAAACAGTAGTTTGTAGATGCCCATCCAAGGCAGAAATAGCCAACATTTTCCTTTTCCTTTAGACAGACAGCTGCAATACAAGACTATGCAAGAAGTTCATTAAGACTGGCTATAAAATCTCTGGGGAGATCCACAACAAATACATAACTGGGATTCACCCAAACAGCTATTGTCCTATCCCAAAGCCTTTGGTATGTATAGGAAATAGTAGAGATAGCATGTTACAGTATACAAATATGCTGGACTTGGATGCAGATGACTATGGTTCTATTCCTAGCTCTGTCACTAACCTTCCGTGTGAACTTGGGTATATCACTTTGCCTCCACGTGCTTCTAATTCCCCTCAATTTTACTATTCAATTAAATATATAGGTTCTTCTACTGCTCTCATCACCATAGTATCTGAGAGTTATAAGTGCGTTAAGCAATATGACTAATGTCTATCAAGTGTTTGTTCTCTCATCCTCTCCCTAAGGGCCAAAGTGTGTGCAGGGGATAGGAGAGTTTTGTTTTGGAATTTATATATACACAAACACATACATATTGCTATATCTTTATGTTAGAGAAGGCAGGTCAAAGAAATGCACCTTGCATTTAGAGCAGATGGGGGTGAGGTTTGTGACAGTCTTTACTTCCTGAGGAAGTTCATTCCACAGTCTTGGGCCAGCCACCAAGAAAACCCTGTCTCCTGCACATATGTGCTTTACCCTTTTGTACAGAGTTCATACTGCTAGAGGAGTGCAGTTGTCACTCATGGTCTTCATCCTTTAGGCTCGTGTAGCTATTCAATGTCCTGGGTCCATGGTGTCTTGAAGATAAGGACCAAGACATTGAACTTGGGAAGCCAGTGTAGGATGTGAAGGACAGGTGTGACGTGCTCAAGGCAGCCAGTGTTGCCAAGAAGAAATGCTGCAGCATTCTATACCAGCTAGAGTTTCCAAGCTCTGAAGACTTCATGCCTAGGTATACAGCATTGCTATAGTCCAGCCAAGAAGTGACAAAGGCATGAATAACTGAGATTAGCACATCATCTGCTAGCATGGGACAGACTCTCTGAGCCCACTGGAAAGGACAGAAAGCATTACTTGCAGATCCTGCTATGCTAGAGTTTAGTGTCAGTGAGGAATCCAGGAGCACTACTAAGCTACAGACTGAGATGACCAATTATGAGCGTGTACCTTCAACCAAACAAGACTGCATCATGGATGCAAATTCTTCAAAGGGCTTTCCTCTGCCCACCAGCATCACCTGTTTTGCTTGGGTTCAGTTTCAACCAGCTGTTCTTCATCTGTGAGCTGATCTCATTCAAACACTGGGCCATCTTGATGGTAGTGATATGGTTGTATATGGTGAAGGACAGCTAGAGCTGTATGTCATAGAATCATAGACTTTAAGGTCAGAAGGGACCATTATGATCATCTAGTCTGACCTCCTGCACATCGCACGCCATGGAATCTCACCCACCAACTCCTGTAACAAACCCCTAACTTATGTCTGAGCTACTGAAGTCGTCATCTGCATACTCCTGGCACTTGAGTCCTTGTCATCTGATCAGTTCATCTAGTGGCTGCATGTAGACACCCTTTGTATGTCTAATCTCTTTAGACTGTAAACTCTTTGGGGCAGGGTCTCTCTCAATATAAATTTGTCCAGCTCCCAGCACAGGGGCCTAAGTTCAGCTGCTGCTTTTAAGTACTACTGTAATATAATTAATATTATTTATCCTCTCACCTTCATTTTTCTTACTTCTTCCTCTCTATCTGCAAAAGAAGGATAGTATTTACCTACCACTGCCCCCAGGATTAGTGAATGCAACCAAGTACTTTGGAAATACTAAATATTTTATCACCTTTTTTTGTCCTCTCCATCCTCTCTCCTTTCCCTTTTGCTTTTCCTCCCCGTCATTTCCAGTCCTTGTTTTTCATTTCCTTGGACCATCCTACTGTGCAATGGTTCAGGATAGATCTGTTCCTTTCTGGGAAATCTGAAAATGGAATTGTCCCATTTCCATTGACATTTGGTTATTTAGCTGCTAGGAAGGCCCTTCCTTTTTCTCAGAGCTCCGCAGTGCTCTCCGTTAAAGTCTCAGCTGCTAATTTCAGATTTCCACTGATTTTCCATCAGGCAATGGAGATGGATTCCACTCGTCACTTCCTTTTTTATTCTGTTTTAATCTATGTAGGTTCTTATCTTGTGTTCATCACCATAGTATCTGAGCACCTTCCAGAAGTGCATCTTTCACTTGTTTGTTCTTTCATCCTCTCCCCAGACAAAGAAGCACATGCACTGAAGTGTCTTGTTTTGGTAGGGTCTTTTGGGTGTGTTTGTTTTTTATAAATACATGTGTTGCTATGTATTTACGGTAAAAAAAAAGTTACGTTATGATACACATGGTGTAGTTACGATACCTTTAGGAATTACCAACACTTACTATTGGAGGGGAATCTCCTTATGATCCCTTTATTTTCTCCCCCATTTGTTTCTTCTCCATGTTAAACTTGGACTCTCTATATTAGTGGCCCTCCTTCCCGTTGAAGCACGCCCTTATTACAGCAGTTGGGGGATAAAGGAGGGGCAAAGTAACAGAGATCAACTCAATTCCACTTATTGAGCAACCAGAGGTTCTAGTGATGGGTTCTACTGATGGGTTCATGGGTGCGGGTGGGGGTGGAATAGAGACAACGCTCCTTCTCCCTTTCAGCAGCCAGAGGGGAAATGCTTCAAATTTATAAAACTCCTATTTGCTGCAGGCTGATACAAATGACAGAGCCACCAAGAAGAATCCAAGGACAGTATTTTGGTGGGTATCTCAACACCTTCTTCTTGGCTAGAAGATGGAGGATTAGTGGGGATTGGATTTCCTTGGAGGTGTTGCACCTGGACATTGGGGTGCTCCATCTTTCATATATTAGTCAATTTAGTTCTCTGGCTATTGGGGTGTCTGGTAAAATTAGACTGAAACCCTTAAGGGCAGGGATTGTCTTTTTGTTATCCAGCAAAATGGGACTGGGGTCTCTGGGCACTACGTCAATACAAGTTAAATAAATAATAGTAATAAATAAATGTTATAGGCCTAGGTAATAAATCTAAGTCATGTGAATTCAGATAGTTAATAAATGGAAGAAATAGAGATTGAATATTTATGGTATAACTGATAACAAAGTCAAAGCCAGGTTATTACAAATTGACTTGACTTTGCAAAGAAAAGCAGGGCTAATGAAAATGGTGTTTTCCAAAGAGAGTGTTGACAGTGAAAGAATAAAAGTGCTTCCAGTTAAAAGTGCAGACTAATGCATAAACACAGAATAAACAAGGGTAAACAACCTGCAGAGACCAGGAACCATCTGCCCAGGTTGTGTAAACTGACATAGATCCATTTTAGACAATGGAACTGCACTGGTTTATACCACCTGAGAATCTGACCCCAGATTTGTTTGACAGAAAGGTGTATAGCACAAAGAGCGCAGTGTCTTGAATGCAATAAAAGCAACCATTCTGCAGAAATATGCTGCTTTCAGCGCAGACTATAAGGAAATCCAGAATGCAAAAACACATTCATCCATATAAACACAAGGACAAAGCTTTGATGGAGAGGATGATGATGCAGAAACAGAGTTCGTTGTTGGGTCTCTCAAGACATTTATAAAAAGCAAGGTTCTGTAACAAATTGACAATGATCTTGGAAATCAAAAAGTTGATTTTAAAATCGATACTGGGAGATCATGTCATAATATCACAAATCATGAGATCAGAAATGTTAAATATAATGCGCAGTGCCAATCTGGGCATTGAGAAGTGTAAGAATGGAGTCTGAGATATCCTTTTCTGTACAGGTTTGAATACTGTCATATAAGATAATGGTCAGATCTTCAGCTGCCAATCTAGCTCCTTTGCATTGCTTCTGTGACATCTATGCCAAAAAACAGCCTTAATAGGCAAGCTGAGGATTCCCTGTGCATAGGGAAATTCACAAATCACAAGCCAGCACAGCCTCAAGGCTTCCCCAGACACAACCAGAATTTAAATACAACTAGTTTAAAACTATCTTCACTTCCCTCTCCTCCCTTCCTGAGGTGCACCAGGCACACCTGCAGCTCTGGCCTAACACATTGTGAAATCCAAAGGAAACAGAATGTAAAAGAACTAGTGAAACCACTGGAGATTCCTGATCAGCTCATAGGCCAAGGCTGACACAGATCTATTTGAATTAAACAGGAAAGATGATCTGCTTTAATGGACTACTACTACATCGTGTTCTAAAGTGAGCTGTTGCACAACACAAGAAGTAGCAATGCAACAACACCTGGTAAATTGCAGTTTGCTCACCTTGAGATTTCAGATGAGGTAATGACAAATAATGATTCACAGCTAATGAGTATCTTATTTAGGCCGTTCTCTTTCATATGTGAATTCAAGAACTCCACACCAAACTCTCATTATGCACAGCCAAGTGGCTAGCAGAAAAAACAGTGAAAATAGCAAATAAAAGCCCTGGTGAATGCAAGAGATCGATATTTAGTATGGTTAGCATACTGCAACACAACTTGCAATGCTTTATTAGGATCATGAGCCCAAGAGGGCCTATAATGCATATGTCTTAACCAGTCCCGAGAAGGAACCGTTTTGAGAACAAGAAATGGTCATGTAATAAAAACAATCGTTGAGGTTCAAAGGCAGTAGTCATGACAGATGTCCAATAAGGGGCAGAATGATCCTCTCACTTGCTGGGGTTTTGGGTTGCTTCTCCTGATATTTCCATGTGTGTGTTATTACTTGGCTGCATGAGTAGTGTGTTATTTTTAGACAGCATAATGTTTTGTTTTATTTGTGTTTGACTTTCAAAAAGAAAAAGGGAGATGTAACAGTGTTGGAAGATTTTGAACCGTGCCATGTAACAAGGGTATTCATAGCCTTTTGTAGCCCTTCAGGAGACTGGCCAAGCCATGAAGATCAGTCTCTTCCCAGCACTCCTTGTTTGAGTATTTAGAAGCTCTTCAATTACATTTTTGTAGAGCAGGTTTTGCTGATATGGGGCCAGTCGGACGGGCCCCATTTGGATGTTCAAGGAGGAGAGGGCTCAAGAAGGCTTCCCTCAACTTCTGATCCCTGCCCAGGAAGCCAGCAATATAGCAGTCACTCCTAGCAACTCCTCTGCTTGTATCATAGTCCCGCCCACTTCTGCACCAGCCAGTAAAGCTGGCTAGGCACGGAGAAGGGATTAGAGCATGCTGCATTGTTCTAAGGGACAGTACGCCAGATATGATTCCCCTGCATGCCTGTGAGGTCCAGAAGGGGCTGAGGTTCCCAAGGCAATGTAACTCTGCACCACCCTAATGCAGGGATGTGCCTATCAGGCACAAGAAAACCCATGCAGTGGAAGTAATTTATTCAATGCATTGGAAACATGGATTTCATATGTAATAGCCATATACTTCTGAGACTGCATCTGCCTGTCAGGAGCCTATTTAAGATCCCTGGGGAAAGTCTGAAGAGTGCCACCCAGGAGGCCAGCTAAAGACTCATGCATACTAAACATGATTCAGGAAGCAGGAAAGACATTAAAATTACCCATCCCCCAGCAGAGACATAATGCAAAACAGAACTGTCATGGGAGTTGGTGAGAGACAGAGGAGGAGGGAGAGACAGAAAGAAAAAGAATATAAGAGACAGAGACAGAGCTTGTGGGGCCACAAGTAAGAACTTGGGTCTACGTGCCCACATAATGCGGGGGCCCATGCATTCACTTACTTTGGGCTTAAGGCCTTCCTCTCCATTTCTACGTTTAGGGGTATAGCATGGATCAGAATGTTATCTATCTCCCCCTCCCCTCTGGTTCTAATACCAAAAGTAGGACTTGGACAATGCCATTCTGTGACTTCACAGGGACCAAGGTAGTTGACTGAAGACATCCCTTGAGAGAGCAAGTAGTACAGTACCATTTGGATGAAAAGCAGGAGAGGTGTAATAATGAAGGACAGTCTGGACTCAGGGTAGGAGAGAGCAGTTTGGGCCATCTAGAATACTTCTTTTTTTGTTCTGAGTGATGGGAGAGAGAGAGCAGCAGAACACAAGCTCCCGTGCAACACCACCTAGGCCCTCCCAATAAAAGAATTAGTTTGTGCCTATCTCTCAGTGATGCCATGGAAGGAGGACAGGAGCGCTGAGGCCCAGGTCTGGTGGACTAAGTGGGCTGGATGCAGCAGCTGCGTCAGTGAGAAACCACAAATCTACTTAGCGAAGGGGAGCTGGGAGGTGAAGAGGGAAAGAGGCTATTTGGGGGTAAGGTGCTTGAGAAAGGAAAATCAACATGTCCAAGTGGGGGCAGGTGACCAAAGTACATATGGTACTTTGGTACATATGAGACGTATTTAAGACTAGATTCTCAGCTATAGCTGAGATGGGGTGACATCCAGGAGCCTAGAAAGGAAGGATATTCCAGCGGGTAGGTTGTTGGTCTGAGATGGGGGAGACCTTGGTTCATGTCCCTGCTCTGGCACAGACTCCCAGTGTGATCTTGAGCAAGTCATTTAGTCTCTCTGGACCTTGGTTCCCTATCTGTACAATGGGGATGATAGCACTGACTGACCACACAGGGTGGTAGTCAGGATAAGAATATTAAAGATTGTCAGGTGCTCAGATACTAGGGTAATGGAAGCCATATAAGTATTTAAGGTGGATAGGGGATTGCTCTGAAGTACGCCTGCTGATAATGGACTTTAAGGAGCTGTTACCCAGCTGGGAAATGCTGCAGTGCACCAAAAGAGGCATGTAAGAGCTAGCTACTTTTTAGCCCTTTTGCACGCCCAGATCCAGCTGAAGATGTGGTCCTAAATTTAATCCTGCATTAGATGAGACTCTTGACAGAAACCTTGCCATGAACCTAAAAGGAGGCATGATATCACAAAGGGAGGGAGAAGATCAAAGGGCAGAACTCAGAAAGGTATAGAGTTTCCAATGAACTTCAGTAGAACTGGGAGACAAACTGTTTGAGGCTTGCTGAGCTTCACCAAATTCCTGTAACACCTTTTCAGACTGACTAGTTCTCTTGAGTTTCACCCAAGAGTTAGACTCAACAGCCCTTAGACCCAGTTAACACCTGGATGGTCCATAGTTGTCTCCTGTATCTGAGAAGAAAGTGGTGGGTTGGACACTTGTGAACATGCTGTCTGGGACTGGGCACAACTGGTGTTTACAGAGCATTTGGGGTTGTTCTAGATAAGGTAAGTGTGGAGCAGGTAAGTCCAAAAGCTTTTATTTCACCTACAGCCTTCCTTCTTTGCCCTTCCCAATTTCAGACTAAGTCACCTATTTCTCCCATGTCCAGGGAAGTGAGTAAGGAGGAGTAAGCATTCCATACTAGAGGCAGTAATCAGAAAAGGATTTCTAAACTTCATGGAATGCAGCTTGGATTATTAATCAGGGGTTTTCTGGGCCTACCCAGAGCAGGAAGGCAAAACTTCTGTGCATTTTGCTCCCTATCTCCAAAATGGCCATTCCCAAATGCCACTGCCTATACCAGTGCTACACCATTCCCATATTTACTCCTCAGAAGAAGAGTTCACAGAAACTTCCCCAAGGTCCATGATGCCACTGAGTCCTCACTTTTCCTTTCCAGAAGGAGAGTCTATTCACTTCATTAAAACAATACATTCATCAAATCTGTACCAGCACCTAGATACCTCAGAGAAGGTTCCTTAGAAATATCTGAGGGATTTCAGAGGCTCTGCAATATGTCATCGATGGAGACCTGGTTTATAGACTGAGAAATAACAAATATTTTAAAATGATTTGGAATCCCTGGTTGGGTACAGTGGTTTAAAAAGACTATTCCTTTCATTGTACTCCTTAGGTTTGTAAAATTGAAGTCCTGCTAGATGTAATGGGAACATCTAAAATAAGCCTTGTACACTCAATTCATTAAAGAAATGTTTAAAGGAACTAAAGAGATACCTTGGAGATGCATAGACAGGATGGGTAGGAATGAATCTGATTGGGGCCTCTGTGTGCTATTTACAACATTAATACTAAAAAAAAAATAGATATATGCCAGTGCTACAGAGTGTCCACTAATAGAGTCCAGAAGAAGAAATCATGGGGACCCACCAGTGCCATATAAAGCCATATGATGCCAACATCCATCTAGTGAGGAGAAACCTCTGGGATTTTCCAGGACCACATAGTGCCATGTGGTGTCCACTTGTGCATACCAAAATGAGAAACACCAGTGATTCAGCCTGGCTCCACCACACCAGATGCACTCATCTATCAGAAAAAGAGTCCATAAGGCTGTCACAATACTACACCATTTCATAATCCCTAGGAGAGGTCACAACTATTCCTTTGCATGTTCATATGCCCAAACAAGACTTTCAGTGATGGATTAGTAGACACAGTCATGTGTCCTGGACTCTTTCTTTAGGGGTATACAAAAAGGTGTAGTTACATTAGACTTGAATAAAGACTGGGAGTGAATGTATCATTACACAAGTAAAACTATTTTCCCATGTTAATTCTGTCCCCCTCACCCTCCACTGTTCCTCACACATTCTTGTCAACTGCTGGAAATGGCCCACCTTGATTATCACTACAAAAGGTTTTTTTTCTCTCCTGCTGGTAATAGCTCACCTTATCTGATCACTCTCATTACAGTGTGTATGGTAACACCCATTATTTCATGTTCTCTGTGTATATAAAATCTCCCCACTCTATTTTCCACTGCATGCCTCTGATGAAGTGAGCTGTAACTCACAAAAGCTTATGCTCAAATAAATTTGTTCATCTCTAAGGTGCCACAAACCCTCCTGTTCTTTTTGCGGATACAGACTAACAGGGCTGCTACTCTGAAATTTAGTCACAGTGACTCTCTAAGGATTCACCAGAGCATGTGTGAGGGCTCCACCTCTGTCAGCATAGCATGGCCATCACCGCAGCTGAGCCTGCACTGAGCATGTGCTGCTGCTTCTCCTGCTTTATCACTAAAGTTGACAATCATGGCAAGAAGAAAGTGCCTGGAGAGTCTGGTGAGAAACTGAAACAAACTGGTGAAGCAGGGCATGCAGGACTGGTTTCCTTTTCATCTGAGGGATTTGTTTATTTTAACAGACCCAAGGAAATCTTCCCTAGGGATACAAGCCCTTGGGCACTGGTTGCAAACAATTACAGCTGCTCTGTCTCCAGCACTGATTTGTTTTTGCACGGGATACAGAGAGAAATAAAGCAGAAAGAATAAAGGAAAAAGACGTCTCTCTTTCATTTACAAAATCCGCCTGTTTTTCCTGCCTTTGCAGCCTTCATTCTATTCCTATTGTAAGTGCAACATTGAATAGAGAGCTGACCCCTGCAAAGTCCACTAGCTGAGACTCAGCCCTGCTCCTTGTCATATACCAAGTTTCCATTTTCTCTCTTCTCCTTCGGCTATAATAACTGCTGTCTCTTGATTCCTCTGCTTTGGTACTTATGCATGTCACACCCACCATCTCATTTGTGTCAGGTTGAATGTAATCTTGGTTTAGACTGCTGAGCTCCCTGCAATTCAAATTAGAACAGAACCAATTTTGTAATAAAGCAAGATGGATGGGTGGGGCCTTCAGAATAAACACTAGCACACATTCAATGACACAGGCAAAAGGGTGCTCTTTCTCTCCCTCACACATTCTCTCCCATGCCTGCAGATTTTCTAGCATAAGGGCAAACATTTTTAACAATGGCTAGTTTTGGTTTCCTAATCATATACAAAGCCTGCTTTGGATTAGCTGCATCCCTACACACATCCCCCAGTGCCCCCTCCCAGCCCTCTTTTCCTTCCCCCCTCCCGGCTTTAGTGGTCTTTTTAAAAGGAGAAAAGAACAGAAAATGCACTGCATGGAGCACAGGGGGGAAGCTAACGAATGCACCAAGTAAGGCTGCTCTGTCTTTCTTTCAGCAAGTTTCCTGGATGGGAGAGGGGTGGAACGGAACACACCTTGCCCTTTCCTCCTCCATTCCCACCCTTTATGATTATTTTGCTTGTCCCATCTTTCATAAAGCCTCCTCCTCTTTAACGCAGCATAGAAGGAATCAGAGCTGTTTCAAGATAGGGACTTTTTTCGGGGGGGGGGGGAAGGGGGACTCTCAACAAGCATCCATTGTTCAGGTGTAAATCAGCACTTTCATTTTCTTCCTCACTGAGCTCTAGTTCCATCCACATGAACCCTTCCCCATTCCCCCACCTGCGCAGCTCCCCAGCAAGGTGCCGCAAGACCCATCTCTAGGAACCAGTTTCACAGAAAGGGTGCACAGCAGCCTGACATGCTGTAGGCTAATCTGAATGTCAAAACCAGATAGTGCCTAACCTGGGAAAACAAAAGGCAGCAATGGTATTATTCCCAGTGTTACTGCAGGAAGGAGGAAGGGCTTCCCTTGCAGCACTGGATTTCACTCAGCAGCATCAGAGGACCACTCCCCTACAGCACTTTGTAATGGAGCAATGCATCCTGGTGGATGCAAGACTCTGGGAATGCACAGAAAGCAAGCTCCATTTTTTTTTTTAAGCATAATTTTCTATTTCTTGCTTATGTCTCTTTCCTTGACCCACTTATACATTGCCTGGTCTTTACTAATGTAAAAATGCAATTCCCAGCCCCTCCCCATCCCTTCTTCCAAAAATGAACAGATTTTTTTTTAAATTACCATGTGATGTGACCACAAAATATAATTTGACAGGCAATATTATTTGATATGCACTAAGCATATCTCAAGTGTCACATTTTAAGGTCAGGAATTTTTTAAGTAGGCAGGTTTAACTACTGTGGATAAAAAAAATCCCACCCAGCTTTCATACATCAAATGGGGGAAAAAAAGACAACACTGCCAAACCAGCTCTCTGTCCCTTGGAGAACCCTCCCAGCATGAAAGCAAAATCCACACTGGAAACAATAATAAATAACAATAATGATGTTTTAAATGATTGATTTAAAAAAATCCATGCTGGTCCTACCTGACACAGTACTGGCCATGGTGGCGAGGTGGGTAGTAGAGTGGATGCTGGAGGGGAGATGCAGTAGTAGGGAGGAGTGAAAGAACGCCTTGCTGGCTTTCCGCTGAACTGCTGCAATGCTGTGGAACAGAGGAAGATCTGACTCAGCTGTAGGGGGCTGCAGCCATCTGAAGGGAGGAGAGAGAGAGAGACTGAGAGAAGTGGGTGGAAAGAGACGGGGGTCACCAGTTCAGAATATTAATTAGTGAATCTGGCCTTCTTTCCTGGGTGGCTTTGATGTCAGATTCTTCCCAGAGCCACAGTTTTACTGCTATAAATACAGAGAGAATAATTGAGGGAGGAGGGCAAGGAGCTACACCCAATCTTGGGCTCCGTAAAAGAGATTTTTCTCTCTCTTTCTCCAACCCTCCCTTGTCTGCTGTAGATGGACTAGCCTGGCACTTTTTCTCTCTTTCTCTTTAGCTTTCAATTGACCAAAAAAAAAAAATGTATGCAGATTCATGTAATTTATTTTTTCTTTTAAAACGGAAAAACTCTCTCAAAGCCAGAAACCCCTTGAGGGGCCGTGGCTGGTGTCCAGGAGAACCAGGGGGAAAAACACCAGCTGCTTTACACAGACAGGGAAGGGGAAAAGTGACCTGAGAAAAATGGAAATCTATAGGTCTGATTCTCCTCTGACTTGTAAACCAGAAGTTCTACTAGAGCCAAGGGGGCTACACTGCTGGGAAACTGATGTGAGGGAGAGGAGAATCCAGCCGGGCTTCTTTTTTTTTCTTCTGGGTGTTTGGGCTTTTACATTTTGTATCATCTCCTCTCTGGTGTTTGTTGCTAGGGGATGATATACTCTATGGTTTATGATGGTTTCTGTGTCTATTCCACACACCCATTCAGGAACCAGAAAAACACAGCTTCTTTCACATTAAGAGCCGCAGGCAGCCCTGTATTATTCATCCAGTTGTGGCAGTATGCTCTTCACCGCATTATTTTTTAACCACCGTTAACCTCATCAGCTTTAGGTTCCTCACACTATCCTGCCAGCTGCATATATCCTTCATCCTCAAACACCCCAAAATTATCCAGCATGCTGCAATATAGACACTCCCAACCCATACCAGCAGCTGCAGGAAATTACAGCTTGTTCAAGCAGCCACAGACATCCCTGCTTAGCACAGAAGTCACAGACAATACCCGCCTCTCAAAGGAAATTGAAAAGCCAGAGATTTTCCCCTTCAGCTAAATTCTACCTCCAATCCCTATTTGTCCTAATGCCTTAAGATTGGGAGGAAGGGAGGGTCTCTGTCATTTGGAGGAAAAAAAGTACAAATTAAAATTTTAATTCAGGAGAATAATATTATTAATATATCCCCAACTTTAAAGAAACCTGGACAACAGTGGGTTATGGAACAGGTTTCTTTGTGGCCCACCTGGACACTTTGTTACCCTCCTTCAAATGCCTATTTCATGGCTGTAGCAACTAGTTATCCCCACACCCACTTCCTGGGCCAAAGGTCCTCAGACTTAATAGGTAGTCCCAAGAAATCCCCCCAAAAGCTTGTAGCTGAGGCCTGCAGCCTAAACTTAGACAGGCATGCCTTACAGCCATCGACAGTTCATTTCCCTATTTGCAATGCAGCTGGGGTAATTTTTGCTCTTTACTTGATAATAATGCTTTCTTTGATTTACCCAACCAATCTGACAGGATCTATTTTCTTCTTGCCACATCCTAGGCTTATGACTCCCTTTACTCTGAAAAGCATAAGGAACACTTTCAACCTGGTAACCGTTAGGTTTGTAGCATGTGCCTTAATTACAAAACATTCTGTGGCACACAGGAGGAGAATGGGCAGATTAACTAGTGCCTGTGCTATGATGCTCCTTCTGAAAGATTGGGGAGTTGTGTTGGTGGCAACAAAGGCTATAGAGATATAGATGGCAATATAAACCAGTGGATTAGACAACAGACTATGACTCCAGAAATTTGGGTTCTGTTTCTGGCTTGCTGCATGATCTTTTGCAAGTCATTTCATCTCTCTGTGCTTTTTTTCCCTTTCCATGTCTTGTCTATTTCAAATACAAGCTCTTTTGTGCAGGGACTGTCTCTCACTATGTGTCTGTACAGTGCCTACCACAATGGGGCTCCCATATTGGTCAAAAGCCTCTAGGTACTACTGTTTATATAAATAATATTCAAATAATGACTGTAGGTAGATGTCTAATGTTCCAAGTTATTTTTTCTTCCCTATTTTAAACTTAATTTCTTTTCCAAGCTGCCCCTGATTTGGGGCAGGACAAGTTTGAAAGAATCAGGCAGGAAAATGTCTGCAATATTTTATGAAGGGATTCAGGAAAATAGGTGTGTATATTCCAATGATGTAACTGGTCCCCCTCTGCCTCTATGACATGTGATAACTAACCAGGCAGATTATCGGGAATGATAGGTATTCAAGTAGAATCAGCAGAGAGACTGGTTTGTGGCATGCATGTCTTTCAGACTTTTCCATTATGAAAAATGTGAACTTTTTTTAAAAAAAATCAGAATTAAAATTTCCTGGACTTTTTCCCCTATGGGAAGCTTTTCTCTGGCATGTCATTCTTTCAGTGGTGCTGAAAAGAGCTCCCAACTATGCACCACATGAAAGGTGCAGATCATAAATGGTAGGTCTCCGATTCCCTTTTTAGTCTATGAAGCTCAAAAGGTCAATTTCAGAAGAAAATTCCACCTGAAATTTCCCATCCTTCCTCCTGACAGAAGCCTCATCAATACATTCTGCATCTCAATAGGAACCCACAATAATCTCCTTTAAGGCTTATTATCTTATATGATACATATGGTGCTGGTTGCCTAGGATCTGGTGAAACCAGATACAAGGATAGAAACCATTCAGTCTGTGAAAGTAGAGAGTACATATTCTAGTCACTAGCATGTGAAATACACACCAAGCAAACCAAAAACAAAAAACTTAAAATAATATTACAAATCCAAATTCACATCACAGGTACTAAAAGACACAAAATTAAAAGTAGGCTATAGTAATCTTCTATCATGGGCATCAGAATGATAACAGTCTAATGTTCCTGCATTTATTTAGTACTTTCCCTCCAGATCTATCCCAGCGGGCTTTACAGATTTTAGCGTCTCATTGAATTTACATAAATACTAATCTTTTCCCCAACACTGAAGGGCAGCCACCTTGGGGGGGGGGGAAGGAGGGAGGGAATACAACAGCTGTTTAATCAGTGGAATGTAATTACACACAGTTGAATTCATCCATGACATTGAGGTTAATTCTTGGCACCCCAAGACGTGCAATCACGCCAAAGTAGAGGAATGGTGGACATGGACCTCAGCACTGGCCTGCAAAGTTAACCAGGCAAGTCTGTGAAGCAGGCTGCAACATTCAAAAGGATAGTGCAGTGTGGGTATTATCCCAGATCAATGCGGTTCTCCAGAGTCACAATCTCTCTCCGAGTTTCATGTGGGGCAGTGTCTTCTTTGCAGCTCGGTGAATAATGGATTTTTCGGTTTTCTGGCAATTCAAAAAAGTCGGGGGGGAAAGGAATCATGTTGGTTTTGAGCATTTTTAAAGGTTTTTAAATGTTTAAAAATGAAATTAAACGATATTTCAAAACAAGAAGTTGTTTTGAATTGAAAAATAAAATGTTTCATTTTAGAAAATACTGAAACAAAACATTTCAATTTTAATTTTTTGCCTTTTTTTTGCCTTTATGTCACTAAAGCTAATATCAGTGCAGCTCCTTTCAGGCTTCTGTCTTCCAATCTGACTTAGCCAGTGAAGGTTTGTTTGATCTGTCTGTGGGGGATGCAATGCACTGGCCAGGACTGCTATGGTATAAAGTAATTGTGCGGATAAGTAGTATAGCTTCAAGTTAGAGAGGGCTCTACTACTATATACACAGTAACTACAGTTTTGATAAAAACGAGGAGTCCTTGTGGTACCTGAGAGACTAACATATTTATTTGGGCATAAGCTTTCCTGATACAGTTTTGATGGCACTTAGAGCATCCCAGAAGCTGTCCTAATTTGTGCTGACAGTCAAACCAGCACTCAGGACTAGGGGGAGAGGTGAAATAACGCATCTTCTGCTGGGTGCACCAGGGTTTTGGCATACCTGAGAATCTAGCGCTCGATCTGTTCATAACAAATGGATTTTGAATTAATGGATATCAATTAATCTTCATTTATCGCCTCAAAGTTAAAATTCTGACAGCCACAGGAGCTTGGCCTACACTGGTGCTCCTATCCTTGGTTTTAGCTTCCCCCTCACAGTCTTCTTTTGTACAGATCAGACACATTACCTTCAGTCCATATTTTTTTAATGACTGCTTTTCAGGGTAGTCTGTAAATGTTGATTTTAAAAATATCAAGTTTGAGCTTTTATATCTCCAGGGATATTTCAGAATTTGTCTCCTGAAAATTCCTGACCATCCCAGATATTATCATGAGATGGAAGGGGACAGTCCGCCTTGTCTGGCATGAAATTCAAAAGTACATGGTACTCAGGCAACAGCCTGAAATTAATAAATAATACATGAGAAAGTTAGAAAAAGGATGCGATTGTCTAGCAGGAAAACCAACTGAGGCCAGCCTGCAGGTACCGCTGCAAATTTTAGCAACTGAGAGAGAAAACCCAGCGATAGCAACATCATCACTAAATCCGAAAAATGTCTCCCTAAAGGCAAAAGAAACAAGTGGGACATCCTGACTGATTCCATTTTGGTGCCTGTCATGTGCACTTCAGACAGGAAAGAATATGAGGCCAAGTTGTATAAAAGATCAGGAGGAACTGCATCAAATGAATCAGGTGAAAATGTGAAGGGAAGCCTGGATTCTGGCCATCTTGGAGTCTCCTTCCAATAGTCTTGCCGGTACCAATGACAAACCTCAAGGAAGAGACTACAAGCTGCAGGCAAAACCCACCATCTCATCTTATAGTTCAGTCTGCATAAACACCAAGCTAACATGAAATGCTCCAACCTGCCTTCTCTTGTAAAGATTATAATGTGTTACAAATGCAGCATCTGACTCAGAGTGGGACAAACACATCTAAAATTGGTTAAGGGCCTGTTTAAAGAAGACAGTGGTCCTGACCTTGACCATTACATCTAGAGGCTGCAAACAATAAAATGATGCATTGTTTAATAGCCTGAGCACATAACTGAAAGCCAGAAATTTCTTCTATGGGTCAATCCTGATTCCAGCACTGATTACTGTTCAGCCTTAGCTTCCTCTCTTATGAAAAAGGATCAGTTTCCTCTTTTGCAAAAATGGATAATATTTACTTATTTTATTTAGGAAGGTGATTTATTGCAGGTACTTCCTGATAGTCAAAAAGACAAAAGGACTCTGGCCCCATCTGGATCTCAAGGAATTAAATAACTATGTGGTCAAACAAAAGATGTCTTTTGAAAATGGTTTCCCTGGGAACCATTATGCCTCTTCAAGAGGATGGTGACTGGCATCTTTAATCTGCCCTTCTATCTATAAAGAAAAAAAATTACCTTCACAATATTGGCATTGACCTGCTTTATGGATGATCTGATCTGTGCTCTCATTTTCATCACATCCCAAGATTCTTACTCTCCAGGAGCAAGAATCTTGTACAGATATATCTACAGCGAAGGGAAAATGACTTATCTTGTAACTATGCTTCTCCAAAGATGTTATTTTGCATGATCCACTCACTCATCAACCTCCCCTCAGAGTTTGAAGGTTTCTTTTTTTGAGGTGTTTCTCTTGCACCTGTTTTTTTATTTTTCCCTGAAGTCAAAGTTTTTATTTTATGTGGACCAACTTCAATCAAGACATAGTTCTTCTGAGAGCTTCTCATTTGAAAGAACTACCTGGAACATTTAAAAGCTTCATTTATACTTGGCAGAGGTGCCACGCAAAGACCATTAGGGGCCTGACTTATGCTCTAGACTTCTACCACTACCCTCAAGAGTAAAAAAAAAAAAGCTTGAAAACTATTGAAGTTCCTCCACTCTTGTGCTAAAGAGCTAA
Source organism: Dermochelys coriacea (assembly GCF_009764565.3). NCBI lineage: Eukaryota > Metazoa > Chordata > Testudines > Dermochelyidae > Dermochelys > Dermochelys coriacea. The sequence goes on from NC_050080.1 coordinate 3,934,839, forward strand.
ATTCCAGGAATGAGAATCTGGGAGTGAGAATCCTGCTTTGATAGTATTTTAAGCACATATTTCCTACACACATCTCCTGCCATGTTTCTATATGCCAGTGATACACAGACCAGTTATTTGAATCATGCATGAGATTGCAGAAGATTTATCTCATGCTCAGTTTCCTAATTAGATGTACCAGGGCTATGTAGCTTAACGCAATGGCATATATTTCATGCATGTCTCAAGGGATCCCAGGTTTTGTTTCCCATTTAAAGGTGGTACAGTGAGTGATTACCTTTAATCCTATTGGCATATAACAACAAAAAATACCTTGCATTTATATACGCCTTGTCTTTCTTATGAAAAATGGGGGAGGTTTAACCATTTGTTAAAACTACAACTATCCTGTCCATGGTAGGATTTTATCTCTGATGGGTTACCATATGTTAGTGAACACATTCTAAAAAAGCAATTTTTTTCTTAATGAGAAAAAGGAATACTTGTGGCACCTTAGAGACTAACAAATTTATTTGAGCATAAGCTTTCGTGAGCTACAGCTCACTTCATCGGAAATGCATCTGATGAAGTGAACTGTAGCTCACGAAAGCTTATGCTCAAATAAATTTGTTAGTCTCTAAGGTGCCACAAGTACTCCTTTTTCTTTCTGCGTATACAGACTAACATGGCTGCTACTCTGAAACCTTTTTTCTTAATGTGGAGGTAAATAAGTGCCATTTTTGCAGATAAGAAACTGAGTCACAAAAGTTAAATGACTTGCCCAAATTTGTATGGTGAACAGAGTTGGGAATTCAACTCTAGTCTTTGGATTTTCTGCTCCCTGGGATAACCACTTAAAAATATCATCTCCCCCGAGTATGTTGCCCATAAATATAAGAACGGCAAGTATACCAGGCCCTATTTCCTATTTACGGATATTAGTGGCCTTATTATGTTAGTCCTAAATGTGTTTATTCCTTATGGACAGCCCGGAAATAGATCCCAAGCTCTGGTATAACATAAAGGCTCCATCTTCAACGTTCATGTGTTGACTTTAAATGCACTAAACTCACCATGTACAAATACAGAACTGTTTTCTGGCACAAGAAAACCAACAACATACACATGGGCTCTGAGGTTATTAAAACACTTTACTAATTGTAATTACTGTAGCTGTACAAAATCCCTGTGATATAGGTAAGCACTATTATTGTTTTTAACAGATGAAGAAACTGAGGCAGAGAGAGGAAGAAACTTGCCCAAAGTCATTCAGTATGAGATGATGCAGATAAAACAGGGGAGCTGGCAAATGGAGCAGAATGCAGTGATTCAGGGGATTAGCAAGAATCTATCCCTCACATATTCCCCCTCCCCGTCCCAGCACCGATACTGTAGTTGGCATAGGTATCAGACATTTTAAAATGAGTCTTGTGTGCACAGCTAAGCCAATAAGATGTACAGCTCCATATAATGGTGCAAAATCTATAGACTAAGTGTTAGCCTTCATCTGAAATGCACAAATCTGAGTCTCTGATTTGGAGTAATAGTCAACAGTATCCATTCTTTAAATCTTCTGCATTATTATAATCTCCTGGAGATATACTTTGGCTTTAATAAACATCTATGGTTCTCTTGTGAAGGGCATCATAATGAGAAACAAAACCATCTCCCATAAACTTCTGAGGTTTTGTTTGTTTGTGTTTATTGTTCCCAGACATCCCTTTACAGTTCTTGGGAAGAAAACGGGAGTAGCGGGGGGTGGGGAGAATAAACCTGCCAGTGCTAAGCTGCAGAGTTGGTCAAATAAGGTAAATGGTGCAGACAAATAATTATATAGAAAGATAGAGAGCATCCAACTAATGCTGAGTCACATCAGCCCCTGAACAAGAGCATAAGCTGACTCATATTTCTGTTTGTGCTAGGACTGCAGTAGCTACTATTATGTTAATGTAAACTGTAGCAAACAATAAAATATAATTCAACAGAATGTTTATATTACTTTTCATTGTACAACAAAGAATAATTACAAAGAGATACAGTGTATGTGATAATGATACTGGATTTCTCCCCCCCACTCAAGATAGAGATTGAATTCTAACCTTCACTCTCCACTGTACTTCTTCCTCTCACAATTTTCTGTAGTAGCTCAGAGTTTTCCCAAACCCATTTGTTTTATGCTGATATGTTGTGTTCTTGGGTTCACCCCAAAGGGATCACCTTTTCAAGAACGTCTGAGCAAAAGCAGTTGAACAACTTTTGAGTGGAACATTGGGAGGGATAGCAGGAACAGGCGGGAAAAGAATGTTTTGTTTTCTGTATGTTCCATATACTCAAGAGGTGAAGCGAGAAATTTTAAATCTGACATATTTTGTAGATCTCATTAAGACTTAAAAGTCACAGCAAATTTAAATAGTTTGGTTGGTGTAATTAAAATTCAAAACGTTGTGTATCTACATTAGATTTTCTGTATTCACCCTAATGATGCATTCTTTAAGAATTCCCCAGTTAAAGATGCTCAATTCTGCAAACCAAGTATCTCTGCTTCATGAAACATACAAACGCTGTTAAGGACGACTGAATTACGGAAGCTTGAATTATTGAAGGCTAAATTAAGGACAGATAAATTAAGCACGCTCTATTAAGTATAGCTTTGTTATGACTGCTGAAGTTGGGAAACTGGAGTTTTTAATGACAGGTTTCAGAGTAGCAGCCGTGTTAGTCTGTATTCGCAAAAAGAACAGGAGTACTTGTGGCACCTTAGAGACTAACAAATTTATTTGAGCATAAGCTTTCGTGAGCTACAGCTCACTTCATTGTTTTTAAGTTCTCTATGAGAAACATTTGTACAGACCCAGCCTTAAAGTGAACTGTACATAGGTAGTTCACTAACATAATAGCTAAAGTTCAGGCAATTTATAGGCCAGATGACTTCAATACAAAGACAAGCTTGCCAGGCAAGGCTAGCCGAAGCTGTAATCTCCCCTAGTTGAATACCTCCAGAAAAAGAATTTTACTGACTCTACCACAAAGAGGTCAGATCTTGTAATATACTCAAGCTTGTTTGCTTTTAGCTAGAATATTTTCAAATATTTGATGAAGCATTATTTAGGGTACTTCTGTATAGACAATACCATCTGTGTGATTGACTACAAATTTAAGGCATCTGTAAATTCTGAAGCACCTGTGATTGGCTAGAAATGGATGGCATCTGTAAGTTTGTGTGGCACCTCTATGTGAGACCATGTTCTGTTTCTTGTCTATACAATAGCTGTCTAGTAGTATGGGGAAATGCAAAAACATCAGAATTAGTAGGATGATTTACAGGGAGCTGTACTGGATGAACTCATATTATCTTCCTGTATCTAGCCTCTATGGGTACATGAAATATAACAGAAGGATCTGGGAATCTAATTAAACCACATCTCCTTTTATTACATACATGTACAAGGCGCTAGAATCTTACTGGCCTTGGACTAACCCATCTCTCCGAAGTGACTCAGGAATTCATTGTGAACATCGACATCTGGGGAAAGCCCTTGGTCTGAAAAGAAAGGAAAGGAGTACTTGTGGCACCTTAGAGACTAACAAATTTATTAGAACATAAGCTTTCGTGAGCTACAGCTCACTTCATCGGATGCATTTGGTGGAAACAAACTCTTTTTTTTCCACCAAATGCATCCAATGAAGTGAGCTGTTGCTCAGGAAAGCTTATGCTCAAATAAATTTGTTAGTCTCTAAGGTGCCACAAGTCCTCCTTTTCTTTCTTTTTTGCGAATACAGACTAACACGGCTGCTACTTTGAAACCCTTGGTCTGAGTAATTGAGCTTCCGATGCAGGAGGTCCTGGACACGTGCAGTGACGAGGAGCTAGTGACAGGGAACTGAAGGGAAGCGGAAAACAAAGGAGTTCTGCATCCCCCACTAACACAAGACACCTGGCAGGTCGCATTAGCATTCTTGCTGCAGACACCACACAGCTGGAGGTGATGACATAACACGATACCTGGAAGAGGGAGAGCAAGGGTCCTGCACAGCCGGATACTCGTCACACGTACACCCCTAAAACTCAGCTACCCGAGAAGGGCCGGGAGCAGCCACCCGACCCCAAGCAGAACCGCGCACGGGAGAGACATGCTGGCCAAGGCCACCGCCCAGGGTGACCAGACAGCAAGTGTGAAAAATCGAGACGGGGGTGGGGGCGTCATAGGAGCCTATGTAAGAAAAAGGCCCCCAAAATCAGGACATCTGGTCACCCTACTACCACCACCTCTTACGAAGAGTTTCGGGGGCCTTTAAGGTAGGGCTTGAAGAGCCGCTCAACCGCGCTGGGGCTCGTCAGGCAGCCGCCTGAGGGGAGCCGAACCGCCTTTGAAGGGCTCGGATTCATTCAAACACTTGGCTCCCCTCACTGAGGCGAGCAAAGGACACCCCCAAAATGGCGTCGCTCCGCATCCCGCGGCCCACGACCCCCCGTTACAGCCGCTCAGGCACGCGGCGAAGCACTCCGCCCCGCACGGCGAGTTCTCGCGAGAGCTGGCCTGGCGGGCCGGCGGAGGCGGAAGTGACGTACGGGACGAGGGCGGCGGGCGGGCTCCGGAAGTGCGTCACGGTTGCGCCAGCGGTGGGCGGGCCTGTGAGTGCCGGGCGCGGGTCTTGCGAACGCCGGAGCGGGCGGCGCGAACCGTTGCTCCGGGCTTGGCCTCTTCCTTCGGCCGCCGGAGCGCGGGCCCCGTGTCATCCTAGCCCGGCCGCTCGGAGCCTGGGGGCTGCAGCGCCCGCGGTGTTTCCATGGTAACCTGGGGAGTAGCGCCCTGGGGATCCCTTCACAGCCCCCGACCCTCCTTAGGACCCCTCGGGGCCGGGCCGCCGCGGTTCTGCGCCTCTGGCCGGCTCATGCGGGGAAGGCAGCGTGTGCGGCCTTCCGCCCTTGGGGGGGGGGCTGGGGGCAGCGCGACTGGGCGGCAGCGTGTCCCCCGTCTGCGGGCGGTGATCGAGCCTCCCCGCGATCTCTGGTGGCACCGCGCGGCTTCAAGGGACCTGCGCTCCTCCTTGGCATTGAACTATTTCTTCACTGGGTGTACCAAGCCGCTGCGTGGATCTGCTTATTTCAGCTCCCCTGTGGCCCATGGTGCCTTAACCTGACTCCTAATCAGCTTAGGTTTTCAACCTGTGGGCGGTGGACCCGAGGGTCTGCAGACTAGGGCTGAGGGGTATGCAGAAGGCTGTCCTTGCCATAGAACAGTGGGTTTCAGTCTGTGGGGGTGGAGGGTGGAACCCTGGGGGTCCACAGACGATGCCTAAAATGTCCAAAGGTCCAAATGTCCACCTCCATGTGAAATTTATTAGGGGTCTGCAAATGAAAAAAGGTTGAAAACCGTTGTCTTAGACTGACTACACTACAGCGGCTCAGCTACGGTGCTGGGGAGGCCACTTGTCTGATTTTATACAAGACAGTTCCTTTTTTAGGTGGTTTGCCCCCTGTCCACTACTGGGACAAAACTGGACAGGGCTTTGTTGATATCATTTGGGGGAATGGCATTTTGAACAGTACTTCATCCCCACCGGCCTGACCTTGTACACATTTCTGCATGCAAGGTCAGGTAGGTGGGGCTGGCAGGGCCAAGGTCATGCAGGCAGGTGCACTGACACTGTTCCTGGAAGTGCTGAAATGTCCAGTATTCCGGGAACATGTGAGTGGCGACCCTGTACTGTGCTAAAGCTGTGCTGCTGCAGCACCATAGGATAGATACTTCCTACATCAATGGAAGGGTTTTTCCATCAATATAGTTAATCCACCTCTGAGAGGCACTAACTAGATCTTTGGAAGAATTCTTCCCTCGATCTAGCAGTGTTTGAGATGTAAATAGCAGAATTCTTCTAGAAACAGATCTTTGAAGTGAACAGACAGAAGGGACTCATCCCCAGTCCTGTCAAATCTCCATGCTTTGGGAATTTGAGGTGACCAAGTAATTTATGCTCTCTATGTTTAACATTAAACTACATGCATCTCTCCCATGCTCTGGAGATAGATATATAGATATATACATATAGATATATACTATCCAGAACTTTAAATTGATAGTATCAATTTATTTACAGTTTCCAATGATGGACTGCCCATTCTATTCCACTAAATGCCCCCAACAAACACAAATAGAATAATAAATGTGGCGTATTCCGTGGCTGCATTAATGGTGCGATTCTACAAAGATTGACGTTTGTGAATAACTTTACTCCTGTGAGTAGTTGCATTGCATGCATTGGACTACTTACAAGAATGTGCTTAGATCTTTGTAGAATTGGGCCCTAAATCCTTGAGAACTTTGTACCTGTTGTAAGTTGTGATTTGTTGGGAATATTGTCGCCTAAAAATGAAATGACACTACTCTCCTCCCATGTAAGTGTAATTTCAATTGATTTTAATGAGAAGTTGCAGTATGTACATATTTAGCATATATGCCTCTTGTTGTGTGCTGTAAATTATACATGATAAAGCACACTCTTGGTTTCTGTGCTTTCAGTGTGTAAGATCAAGTATGCCCAAGATAACGTTAAATGGCATTGCAGTGGACTTTCCTTTTCAACCATACAGATGTCAGGAGGAATACATGACTAAAGTGCTTGAATGCCTCCAGAAGGTAAGCACTGGGAGAGGTTACAGTCAATTTCCAGAACTGGTCATGTGGATTCCTTTGGGATTCATTTGTGTTGGGGAATGGGTGGGAAGGGCAATTTAGGATTTGGAGTATCAGTGTTTCCAAAAAGAAAAGGAGTACTTGTGGCACCTTAGAGACTAATGCATTTATTTGAGCATAAGCTTTTGTGAGCTACAGCTCACTTCATCGGATGCAAAATAATTCCTTCTACCTACAATGCAGATTTTACTGTGTCAGGTGACAGGGTTTTACCTGTGATCATGTTGAATTATAACCATGTTACAGAGCCTGCTCTTTATAGGGCTTTCGCCCAGGGTTCTATATTGTGTTTATAACACAATCTGATTCTGTCCACAAGCAGTACCAGGCCATGATATAACACCGTACCTCAAGAGGGTAAAATTTATAATGTAGATTTTTTTGGTGGGGGTGGGGGAAGAGGCTCATAAATGTGAGGATCTCTCTGTCAAAGGGGGCCAGGTCCGAGCGCAAGAGCAAGCCCTTTTCTTTATTTAAAAAAAAAAATCAGTTTGGCGCTTTTAAGCCAAACGAACATGAAAATAAATAGATTAGCATATCAGATGTTTTGAAGGTATTGTAACATTTAAAGGCTGTTCGTGTAGCACAGCGGATAAATGTTTTTTGATAATGTGAAAAAAATCTTTTTTAAGAAAGAGGCTGTGCAATTTCCTTTTCCCTGGTGATTTACTCTGGAATTTTAATTCTTGTCTTTATCACAAATCACAGTTTGTAGAAGCTAGATTGTAATTTATGTAAAAGGTTATATGTAGGGCCCTACCAGTTTCATAGCTGTGAAAAACATGTCACAGACTGTGAAATAAGCTCTTTCCTGTGAAATTTGATCTCCCCGAAATCAGCAGGGCTGGGGAGGGACAGGACCTATCCTTCTCCTGCACTGCGGTTATGGGGAGAGATCAGACCCACTTCCACAGGCAGCGCAGAAGTGAGGGTGATACACCCTCACTTCTGCGCTGCAGCAGCTCCAGAGCTGGACTCTGGACTGCTGGCCCTCATGGCTCTTGCCTGGGCTCAGGGCACCTGAGCTCTGGGGCTTCTGCTCCCTTTCCCACATGGCTCCTGCCCAGGGTGCTGCCTCTCTCCCTCCCCCGACCCCACAGCTCCAGCTGGGGCTTGGGGCTTCCACCCCCTGCAGCTCCAACGTGGAATCAGGGACCTGGGTTGGGTGCTATCACCCCCCGCAGCTCCAGCTCCTGCTTGGGGCTCCCCCCCCCACCCCAGATCCCCTGTGGCTCTGGGTGGTTGAGCTTGGGGCTGCTTCTCTTCCGCTCCCCTCCCCCCTCAGTGGCTCCAGCCAGGACATGGAGATTCTACCCCCTGTTGTGCCTGCTCAGGCTCAGGGACCTGGGATGGGGGAAGCTAGCACCCACAGCTCCACCCCCCCCTCCCCATGGCTCCAGCTGGGGTTCAGAGTGCCTGGCCTCAGGGCTGCTGTCCTCAGTGGCTTCTTCCCGGGCTCCGGGCCACCCAGTCTTGGCCCCTTCCCCCCCACCTCTCCCATGGCTCCTGCCAGGGCTGGGGCAACCATTTTTCAAATTGTCCGGGGCCCCTGGGCACGAGCCCCATGGGCCCATGCAATAATCCACCACTGGCCAGGAGCCCCTGGCTGGGGTGCTCTTAGCAGCACTGGGGAGATCGGACCTACCTCCACCTCCGGGAGGCTCCTCCAGCTGCAGGAAACTCTGCAGCTGCTGCTTTCAGAGCTGGGGTCTGAAGGTAGCACGGTAGTGAGTATGGCAATCCTGCAAACCTCCCCACAACAGCTTTAGAACCTCCCCCATGATCCCCTTTGGACCAGAACCCCCACAGTTACAACACCTGAAATTTCAGATGTAAACATCTGAAATCATGAAATTGACCAATTTTAAGACCTTCATGGCTGTAAAATTGACCAAAGTGAATTGTGAATTTGGTAGGGCCCTAGTTATCTGGGTTGCAAACTGCGAAAGGTGACTCTTACAATTTAAACTACTAATGAAAAAATACCTAGTTTTTTCTCCTTCCTTGTCCATATACTCTCTGCTTCCCACTCCACTAGACTTTATTTTTAATTGTACATATTTTTTAGCATGCAATTAAAAAAAACAATGCCAGAAATGTTAGTGTTAAATCTTTTGGGCAGAAATGTAGGTAGGTTTTTTCTTCCCTCTCTCTGAAACTTGAAAAAAGAAAACTAAATAAGTAGTCCTTATGTTCATGCAATCTGTCCTTAATTTAAAAAAAATGATGGTGTACTTATGGTGGTATCTACTTGGCATCTCCGCAATATAGTTTTAGTGAATGTCAAACAAATAAGGAAACACGTTCCAAAATTATTATTCTTTGCCTGGAGTGCCTAAAGTAGTTTTTCTGAGATTTATGTTATTTATTCCACCCTATCCAAGACCTGAGCTCTTTTGTGAAAGATGTGAAGTTTTACTCTCCATGACACTCCAGCATTTAGCCTCATCACAGCTGCAGTGTTAGTTGCTCAGTCGACCCCCCCCCCACTGATGTTGGGCTGTAAAAGCAGATATAATTTTAAAGCTGTTTTATGAAGGGCCTTAATAGTGTTTAGACATAATTTGCCCTGGCCAATGCATAACCCAGGCATAAAAGAATGTAATTTGTTTTAAAACTGTAATGTCTGGTCTACAGACATAAGATATTTAAAAACAGGTCACGGGCACCGTTCTGTCCCTGGTGTAAACCATCTATACTGCATGATTCAATCTTGTGATGTGGAGTGTATGTTTAAACTATTAACTTGCTTAGCAAATCAGTCTCCATCTACAGTCTTTATAATCATTTCCAATTTTAGCCTAAGGCAGCAGCTTATAATATTTTCTTTTATTTTAACCTAAAATTTGTCATGTGTTAAGCAAAGTATGGAGAATTTATGTGCGAATTAAAGGATAAAATAGTCCATGAATCTGTGTTTTAGGTTGACCACTCCACCCCAGGCAGTGGAGCTCTGAAGAAGTGTTTTTTTACTCGCGTAGTGCATCTGAAGAAGTGTTTTTTTTATCCACGAAAGCTTATACCCAAATAAATCTGTTAATCTTTAAGGTGCCATCGGACTCCTCGTTGTTTTTGTGGATACAGACTAACATGGCTACCCCTCTGATACTTGACTGGGGTATCAGAGTAGCAGCCGTGTTAGTCTGTATCCACAAAAAGAAAAGGAGTAAGTGAGCTGTAGCTTACAAAAGCTTATACTCAAATAAATTTGTTAGTCTCTAAGGTGCCACTAGTACTCCTTTTCTTTTTGACTGGGGTAAAGGCTCTTACAGGTTGTACTTCTATGCGTCAGCTTTTACAGGCTTATAAGCATGTACATATGTGTTTCTAGTGGAAGGTATATCAGGCTACATAAACCTGTACAGTGATGTGGTTATTCTTTTCCTGGGAAAATACTGTACTATACAGTGATCAGTGCTAGGCAAATTTCTGAGTTGTCCCCAGATTTTCCTTCCTTCTCCCTCTCTTTTTCAACATTAAAGAAGGTGAATGGCATTTTGGAGAGTCCCACGGGTACAGGGAAGACATTGTGCCTCCTCTGTGCCACTCTGGCTTGGCGAGAGCATTTTAAAGATACCATCTCGGCACGGAAAATTGCACAGCGAATGAATGGAGTGGAACTCTTTCCTGACAGACCCATGTCGTCCTGGGGTGACGCTGGCAAAGATGCTGAAATCCCAGGTAAATGTCCCAGCAAGCAGACTTTGACTGTTATACTTGATTGGGAACCTTGAAGGAATGACGGGATGATTAGTATTTATTTTTCTTTTATCCTTGTCATTTACCTGTGAATGCCACAATGGCATTATTTAGCAGCTAAAGCATTATTTCACACTTACCTTTTACTGATGTAAATCTAAAGATGCCCCACATAACCTTTCTCCTTGCTACAAGGCAGTAAAAATATCCACTTAGCTCATTTCCTGTAGGTGAATAGCTGGATTGTAAAATTCCTTGCTGTCTCCATAAGTCACGCTGTTACCATGGCACCAGCTGGGGAAAGCAAGCTAATGATATCTTTAGTTTTTCCTTCCTTCTGTTTAGTGCTAATAATTTTTTTTCTTTTTTCTCCCTTTGGCAGCTTATTACACTGATATTCCTAAAATAATTTATGCCTCCAGAACCCATTCTCAGCTTACTCAAGTCATCAGTGAGTTAAAGAGCACAGTCTACAGGTAAATACAAATGAAGAAAATGCTTTTCAGTCAGAGTTAAAGAGTAGGAACCCAATCTTTTCAGGGATTATTTGCATTGCGTTGGATGACTACATACCTGATGATGTAGCCCTTGGAGCGCAATTCTCATAATGCAGATGGGTGGAAACGGAACTTCGCTGGCTCACTGTGTAGCTTTCTCCCATGCTGAGGATTGGGCTTCCCATTTCTCTTTTCTCACTCCTATCCCAAAGATTCCTGTATATAATCCCCTTTACTTCAAACGTTCCTTTGAAAAAGTGTGGTTTTCTAGATGGTTTTCCAGTCAAGCCTGTAAACTTTTTTGTGTATGAAAAGAAATGTGCTTTATATTTTTCTTTGTTCAGGGAGAGATGGATTTTTCAGTTTATCTGGGTTAATAGAATATTTTGCTTATATTCCTGCCAATGGTGCTGTTTCATGTAGCTCCATGGTTCTGATTTTTGTAATTTGTCAGTTAGTAACCACTTGAGTATCTGTATGGATATATCTTTTCAATGAACAAAGCTATTTTGAATGCTTGCCTTCAGCCACAGCTTCTGCAGTAAATTATCATTAATCCCATCTCCCTGCTATCTCAAAAATAGATTATAGCGCAAGAGGGTTCTTTTTTAGGTCCACGATATTTAGATGTGGGATGCTGTGCCATTTTAACAGGATATATGTTTTGTGGGGGTGCTTTTTGAGAGAGTTGACTAAAGCTACTGTTGATTACTCCCTGCCCCATCAAAATAATTTCATTAATGCATGTTTAAAATTGAGAATTTATTGCTGCTACAAAAAAATTTACTGTGATGTTATAAATGAGAAATGTAGCTGTTGAAAAGCCTTGAGATTCCCAAATTTCTGACACCCACTTTTATTCTTCCCAGCCAACTTTCACATTTGAAATACTTGACTCAAGCTAGCAACATATGTGTTCAAAAGTCTGTTTTTCTCTCTCTTGTCACCCCCCCCCCCTTTTTAATACCAGCTATTTGTGTGTTTTGTTTAAATAGGCCAAAGGTATGTGTTTTGGGCTCCAGAGAGCAGCTTTGTATTAACCCTGAAGTTAAGAGGCAGGAGAGTAACCACGTGCAGGTAAGAACGCAACAGTGAAGTTGTGCACAGCTCATACATGTAAGTGACCATATCTTGACTTTAGGGCATGTAATTCCTAACGCTGAAATTCATTACAATCCTTGGCAAAACTCAGAGGTATTAGTTGACCATACAGTTGGAGTGCTATAGAAAATTTGTGTTCTTGTCCTGCTCTGTTAGTGAAGAATTAAATTCTGGGATTTACCTTTCCAAGAGCGGTTGTGACTGGTGAGAGCGTGTGAATTAGTTTTCTATTGTTCAACTTCCAGTCCTGCCACTTGCTTGCCAAGTGACCCAGGGCAGGTAGTTTAAAAGGACGCCATCAATTTAAAAATCATGCTCCTGATTGAAAATGTCTTACCTGCTATTGTCACATGTAATGTTAAGGACTCCCATAGCTGAAAAAATAATAATGGGGGGAAAAAAAAACTGAGTAATCTGTCACTTTCCCCCTGTTTGTTTGGGTGTTTTACATAGCAATAGGGAAGGGAAGATCATTGAGAGGAAAATGTGATTGTGAAACTGCAAACATTGGACCAGGGATTTGTAGGCAGGTGTAGGCCCCGCAATGGTATTTGATTCATTACCTGAAATTGACCAAATTTCAAATGGCTGGTGTCCATTTTCTTTCTGCCTTAGTTTCCTTATTTTTAAATTGGGTTCAATGTTACTTCTCTTACATGGCCTAATGTATGTAAGGCACTTAGGTCTTTATATAAAAGGTACTGTAGAAATCCAACATACTGGTGATGCTTAGAGGGTATTTTCCCCTTTTTCTTTGACAGGACAACTTGTTGGTATCCCCCTATTTGATTATCATTATTGATGATCTGGTATGCATTGCCTCTAGCTTGGTGCTCAAAGGGCATGCTGCATTTTTGCAACCCCTATTGGTAGCTGAATGAAGAGGCAGTATTAGAAGGGTCTCAGAGGAAGGTTTGGCTTCTTCTTCAGGCAGGTGGATGCCCCATGGGGAGGGAACCTATCTGTGGGGAAGTATGGACGCTTAACGATGGATGTACAAGTAAAATCCTAGGAGATGAAAAAATTTAGGAACAAATGGCAGCCTCATTATGAAGGAGTCCAGTGAAGCCACATGTTTTGTAGGCTGTGGATTATAATCTGATCCTCTGTTGTGCTTGGTTGGGATAGATGCTGCACCGTGATCAAGGTCTGTAGAAAATGTGAAAAGAAAAGGGATTGGTGTTTTAGAGAAACCTTTCTCCATTTCTTATTATGCTGAGCTAGTGTCACTGAATATGTTCATTTACCCTGCTTCTCTCTCCACAGCCGTGGGCGAGTTGTGCCTTTGTGCCCTGAAATATGCTTTGTCTTGCAGATCCACATGTGCCGAATGAAAGTGATGGCTCGTACTTGCCATTTCTATAACAATGTGGAGGGTAAGTTTGGCTATGGAGGCAATGCCCTGATTTTGGGCAGAGAGATGCCTGGCAGGTAGATGGGGAAATTGAAAAGGAATGAGAGAACCCTTCGGCACCTGAATGTATGCATGTACATTTACTTTTGATAGGTTTTTAAGCTAATGCTCAGAAAAGGTACTGGATCGATATCCCTGAAGGCTGAAATCCTTTTAATTTGTCCGCAAAACAGAGCAGGAGCAGCAGCAGTACAAATTATCTATATAATCCCAGCAATATGCTTCACCCCTGCCGTGGTGAGGCCCTTCTAGGAGTGAGAGGGTATTTCGTTCTACATGCCCATTCAGCTCTTGGCCTCTTTGCTGTGACTGCTAGCAATTGAGCTAAATGAGAAAGTGGGTTTTGGGATTTGGATCAGACCACAAATTAATTTCGTGTTAGTCACCAAACAGTTGTCAGCACTACTGAACTGCAACTCAGCAAACAACCATCACGCTACATGATACACAGTTTGAGGGAACTGGGAGGAAGTATCCAAGGAGTCTGCTGGTGTGGGACGACAGACCCCTTGTCTTCAAGTGCAGGTGGTTTTAAATGTCCTTGCAGAACCCCCGTTCAATAAACTGTATTGTGCTTATTGTATCCTCTGAAGGATGATGGGCTGGGTTTACTGGGCTGGGGTTCAAACCTGTGGTTCTGTATATTTTAAGATGAAGCTTAGACCAGTAAACTGTCCTCCTGAATTTTTACTAATATGTGTACACACACACACACACCCCCTTCTTCAGCACAAGGCCAAGTTAAGGAAGGGATAGCAGTTCCTCTTGCCTGTGTGAATTATAAGGCTTTCAGGTCATTAAATTTTGGGCTGGAGGAACTGAGCAAATCAGAAATTAGGTTAATCAAGACAAGAGACTTTGATAGAATCCATTGAATGCGGAGCGAAGTACAGTCCCCACATGTGATTGATTTTGTGATTATTTGCTTCGATTTCTGTAACTGTTCATTATCTCCTTCGCAGAAAAGAGTACAGAGAAGGAACTGATTAACTCCATCTTGGATATTGAAGATTTGGTTAAAAATGGAAACAAGCACAGGTAAAGTTCCTCAGTGTCCTTCTTGTTCTGGGGAATGCATTTGTATGAACTTGACACACCTAAAAGTTCCAGATGAGCAGCAATGACTAGAGTTGAGTAGTGACATGTTGTTGTGCAAACAATTCTCAAGAAATCCATCTCTGTGATGAGGCCTTAGTGCCTCTTCCTAGAGCTGATGGTGTATTTGAGTCCAGATCTGCTGCAGAGACCAAATACTGATCATAGGCAGGTATACCTGAGGAGGAGCTGCTGATTATGCAGGTGATGTGGTGGTTTTATGAGGTGGATGAGACCACAAAATCTCTTACCACTAGAGATTTAATGATCTAATCCAGCATTGAATCCAGGTCTCCAGGGGAGAAAGATTAGTGCATTAATCCCCAAGTCACCTCATTTTTCTCTTGTTTGGTATCTTGATCTGTGTTTTGCTGGACTGCGCAGTTAGGTATTAGGTCTGGTGTTCCTTTTACTGAAGTGTAAATAAGAAGGGCCCACATGGATAAAGTGAGGCATCTGCCTTAAGATCTAATGTTCCAGGCAATTAAAAAGCTGATTAGAAACCTTTGAGAGCCTGAAACATAATAAATGAAATCAGAGTGCACTTTAGTATTTCTGTGGATATTGTTTTATAGTTCATACTTTTTTTTTTTTAACAGAGTTTGTCCTTATTATCTATCTCGGAGCCTGAAGCAGCAAGCAGATATTATTTTTATGCCTTACAACTATTTACTAGACTCAAAGGTAACATTTTTATTTTTAAATTCATTTTTATTGATTTTTTTTTAATCAGATTCTAGTGGATATGCCAAAAAGAATGTGAATAGCAAGCAAACTCCCGAGGTGGTTCACTTCAAAACTAGCTAATACACTGCCCAGAGTACATGAGGCAAGACTCCATAATCTAATTCAAATCAAGAGCCTTAAATATGGTTCACTTGCACATCTTGCTCTTTGAATTTCCTTCTCTCCTACAATTAAGGAGTATGGGTTTTTTGGTTTTAACAGGAGCTCAATATCAGTCAGTCAGTGGAATTCATCCTGCAGGGCACAAAATTCCCTTATATTTGTGTTGGTCATACAGTAAACCATAATGAAAACTAAATTATATCCTGACGGTCTTTTTGCCACTTGTGGCATACCTTGAAATAAGTATCTTTTGAAGAGTTGAGTTACCTCTATGATGGTAAAAGAGACCAATCTATGCTATTTACATGCAGTATGAAAAGTGATGTTTGTTTACATTTCACTATTAAAAAAGACACCTGTGCAAGGCTCTAGGTGCCCTAACATTCAATTAATATTATGACATATCCTCAGCAACTTTATACGATCTGACAAGCATCTCAAAAATAGCTCCTTTCCACCCCTCTTTTGGCCCAGGATGCATACCCTCGGTCGTCTTCAAAAATCCTATTGAGTAGATGTCTTTTGCAGCATGACCAGAAGGTCACCAAACGTGGGCAATTTCAGATCAAGGTAGAAAGCAATTTCCAGTGTTCTGGGGCCCACATAGAATGCCCTGCCAGTAGTCTCCTCTCTTTATAATGATGGGAATTCAGCTTGAGGCATCTCTGCTGACTGCAGTTGTTACAGTATGGAGTGAAAAGAGAGGCAGTCTTTCAGGTAGGCAGCCCCCAGGCCTTTCCATCTTAAACTCGACACAGAGATCAGTGGGCAGCCAGTGCAGATCCCAGAGCACTGATGTCTTGTGCTTCCTGCAAGATGCTCTGTTCAATAAGAGAATGTCTGTTGCTTACTTACTTAGTGCCTTCATAGAAATCTAGGGCTGGAAGGAACCTAAAGTGATCATCAGGTGCAGCCCCCTGTGCTGAGCCACGACTAGGTAAACCTAGACTATCCCTGAGAGGTGTTTGTCTAACCTGTTATTGAAAACCTTCAGTAATGACAGTAATTCCACAACCTCCCTTGGTGTAACCTATTCCAGTGCATAATTATTCTTATAGTTAGAAAGCTTTTCCTAATATCTAACCTAAATGTCCATTGTTGCAGATTAAGCCCATTATTTCTTGTCCTGTCTTCAGTTGACACTGAGAACAATTTATCCCCATCCTCTTTGTAAGAGCCCTTACCATATTTGGAGACTATCATCAGGTCCACCACAGTCATCTTTTTTCAAAACTAAACATGCCCAGTTTTTTTAACCTTTCCTCACAGGTCAGATTTTCTAAAGCTTTTATCATTTTTCTAGCATTCCTCTAGACTTTCTCTAGTTTGTCCACATCTTTCCTAAGGATAGATATCCAGAACTGGACACAGTACTCCAGTTGAGGCCTCACCAGTGCTAAATAAAGCAGGCTGGTCTGTAGGCTGTCGCAGAATATCAAAGTGAGCTAAAGATGAAGAGGATATTAGGAAACGAATTGAACTTTATAATTATACTGCACATAATACTGTGGGTGTGTTCTCTTTTTGCAAGGATGACAAACAAATATATGTAGAAAATACTAACGACAAAAAGAGAAATTGGAATGAGTTATAATACGTTAATGCATCCCTTAAGGTATTCGTGTTATCTTCTTTCTTGTGCATGTGAGTGTCTCTCAGTTTCACCTTTTGGCCCCCAATCCCACTCCTTCACAAGACAGATTGCTGTTATTCATAAGACGGACCCATGATGTCATCTAACTTTCAGCACAGGTATATGGCTTTGTTCTTACCTCTGGAGGACACCTTGACAGTCTCCATTTCAAGAGACTATGTTGCAGTGTAAGCAGCCAAAACTGTTTTGCTTTCCACATTCCATAGTGAATTATATCCTGTCCAAACTCTCTCATGGTCCAGTTCACCAAGCTTGTCTGAAGGCTGTGTTGCTATCTCACCCATGTCCCCTTTGTTTTTGCTTTTAGAGTCGGAGAGCACACAACTTAGATCTGAAAGGGACTGTGGTAATACTCGATGAAGCTCACAATGTGGTAAATTATATCTGATTTTTCCCCCCCACCATTTCCCCTTCCTCACCCAAACACAAAGTCTGGCCCTTGTAGGGTTACTTGTAACAAGCCGAAAGCTACAATAAAAGAAATTATTTCAGTGACTAGTATGATCAGTTTAGAAAAGTGGTTATTAAGTATACATTTTTGACTCCCATCTATGTTGAAGTGGGTTTGTGTTCTGCATGAAACTTAGCATTAGCTAAACCAATATCTGTAGCAGTACACCTTCCATTCTCCATCTATAGTTGTGTGATCAATTAGGAAGCCAGAATTCTGATATTGTTCCCAGTCTTCTTCTGTCATGGGCTTCACATTTCTGGTAGTAATTGAATCCCCAATTTCTGATATCAAGGAATTAAATAGATATAATACAATCAGTGCAGCTTCTTACATTGTGTCCTTCACTGAAGGTGTATTGGATATAGAGCAAAGAGAACACGTGTTACAGCAGTGATACTCAGATGGAGGCTCGTGAGCCACAAGTGGCTCTTTAATGTGTCTCCTGCGGCTTTTTGCAGCACATGATATTAAAACTGTGTGATTTGGTTATTAACCAGTCTAAGTTATTAACCGATCAGGATGCCTTTACTATGTTATTAACCAATTGTGGTTGATAAAATAATAATACTTGATCAGTCATTTTGCTGTGAGAATTATATATACTCAATATGTTCCCTGTCCTACTGTTTATATATAGTACTATAGTAAACGAAACAATGAAGTCACACTACTATGGCTCTTCTGGGTAATGTTGATTGTTGATTTGGCTCCTGAAGCCCTGAGGACTGAATATCCTCGCATTACAGGTAAAACTTTTACATAATGAAGAAGTAGGATGAATTATTCAAACCAGTGATTGAGCCCAGTGAGCACCCCGACCTACTCAGGAGTTTATACTCAGTGCTAGATCTTGGAAACGTACCTGAAAGACCTACATTTACAGTACAGCAGAGCCCCCGAGTAATACTGTACTTGGCAGAACTGTTTGTTTAGTGTTCTAGTGGAAGAGTTTCTTGCACAGCCTTATCGCTTCTGAGTCAGGCTTTCCTGAAGTAATCCTGGCAGATCTTTGGATCTGCTGGCAGCTGGCACCAGGGATTTAACCCCTTTTCTGCTGGAGAGTGCAAGTAATCAGTTTCCTATTGAATGTTGTTCAAATGACTTCAGAATCAGGATATTGCTAGCCCTAGAGCTCCTGTCTTGTTTCTTGTATAGTTGGTGATTAGAAGTGAAGATGTGATTATTAGTGAACAAATTGTCCAGTTCTTGCCATAGTAGTCTGGTCCAGTTCTGGTTTTTCAGGTGTTTGTGTTGCAGTTGGGAGAGATGTGGAATTTTATTTGCTTACTGAATAATTAACCAGATTTGATCATTCTGGTTCTTATTTTCAAAAGTGCACAGAATTTCTGTGATTGCACACTCAGGTATTGCTGCATTTAGATATTTAATTATATGCCTAACTAATACCTAAACTGCCTAAACTAGTCACTTTGACATACAGCTGCAGTAGCTGCACATGCAAATTAGGTGGACAAAAAGCAAACTTTTTGGAAATAAGGATTCTAGGTTCAGAACAGTTCAGCTTCTGTTGAATGTGAGCTCCATGATGAAAGTATTGAGTCTCTGCTAGCAGTGAGTACTCCTACCTTGTAGATTTGTAGATGGAACCTGGAAAAGCAGACTCTGATGTAGTTTCATGTACTTTTTTACAAACAGACAACTAAAGAGCCACCCCCAGGCACCACACCCCGTTGTATTAATTCTGCTCTGACATGGGCTATCTCATCTTTAAATGCTGGATAGCATGTGAGTGTCTCAGCAATGACAGAAAATCACAAGCATATTTGTTGAGTTTTTTTTAACAACAAAGAAACAGCTGGTGGCCTCTTTGAATAGGAACTCTGTAAAGGGAAGATTGGATTCCTGCCAGAGCCCCCTCCTCCTATCAAGAAGATACCAGAAGGTGTTGCATTACAAGATCATACCCCTAACTGGCTCAAACACTAGTTTAGTGTTTGGATAATGAAGTACAAAGGAACGCTTAAAATGTGTCTCCTGATCTGCCAAATTACACCGCTTTGAATTTCTCTCTGGCAGAGACAATGTTTATTTTCTAGAGTGCCTGTTCTTGCTGTTGTCTATTTTGCTGTAAAATGGCTGCTAGAAGTAGAGGATGTTTGGCCTGAGGTAGGTATAGAAATTATTTTTAGTGTTGGAATATTTGCTGCCTTAATCAAAACAGTCCTTTCCATTAAAAAGTGAACCCATTTCCCACAGAGCTTTTCCTTGTCACAGCACCTTATAAGTCTTAGCGGCTTGTCTACACATGGAAATTGACTGAAATAGCTATTCTGGAATAAGCTGTTTTGCTCACCTGGTAGACACTCTTTGCAGGGCCTTTGGGCAGTGGTGCCCCTCAATCCCTCTTATTCTTTTCCTGTTGAACATAATAATCATATCCCCAGCAGGCTGTAATACTTTGGTCTAATTTTGGTTGATGGGTTTAGTGTGCAGGTAGTGTTGGTGACTTTTGCTATACAGGAGATCATACTAGATGATCTGGTGGTCCCTTCTGGCCTTAAATTCTATGACTGTATTCTAGAATAAAAGTGACTTTTATTCCAAAATAGAACATCCATGTGGGAAGCTATTCCAGTATAGCTATTGTGTAATAGCTTATTCTGCATCTCAATTTCCCCATGTAAGCAAGTCCTTACTATTTCTCACAGCTGGGAGGAAAGTCAATACTATCGTCATTTTATGGATGAGGAAACTGGGGCAGAGAGGGTTGTGACTTGGCCAGGGCTACAGAGAAGTATTGTCAAAACTAAGATCTGAATACTTTGCAATTCTACCCATTAGACCACATTTCTTATGTAAGGGTATTCATTTCCCTTCTCCATAGTTAATACTTATTTTCTGTGTGTGTGTGTATTTAAATCTAAGATGGCATGTATGTATGTATGTTGTATTTTATCCCTCTACCTTAATTCATTACTTGCCATCTTGAGTTCAGGGGACTGCATCTTCATATATGTGTTGGTCTAGTGGTATGATTCTTACTTGTGTGAGAGGTCCCAAGTTCAAATCCAGAAGAAGTCCTGCAAAGGGCAGGAATGGTTTGGGTCCTGTAAAATTTTGCAGAAAGAAATATTTGTGGTCTGGAAGGACAAGTGCATAAACCACAGATTTCAGAGTAGGAGCAATGTTAGTCTGTATTCGCAAAAAGAAAAGGAGTACTTGTGCACCTTAGAGACTAACAAATTTATTTGAGCATAAGCTTTCGTGAGCTACAGCTCACTTCATCGGATGCATACACCATAGAGTATATGAGAGGCTGGTGAGTTATTGGACATCCAGATTCAGGAAGCATTGCCACCCCAGATTCAAGAAAGGAAGAAATTGGTCACCAAAGGAGATTGGGAACCGGAGAGGAGAGTTGGCAGTTTGTAAGCATCAGAGGCAAGAAGTTCAGGTGCATTCTACATGGCTGGAGGCAGGAGAGGAGGGGCAGGCCATGACCAGCAGATAGAATCAGTCCAGGAGGAATTCCCCATAAGTAGAAGAATCTAATAATAATCATGTTCTTAGCATAGAAACTGAGGATATCGTCTGTGAAGATTCAGCTGGTCAAATGAAACAGAGCTGGACAGGATGTACCTGTAAGGTTGGCTACTCAGCCCAACCCACAAAACAATCAAATGTACCCACAAAGATCTCCAACCAAGGAAGACAGAAAATCCTCGTTGGGGATTCTGTACGAAGAAGAAGAAGAACATCCTTTCCAAAGGAGCAGGCAGAAAACAGGATTGTGTTCAGTCTTCCTGGAGCAAAGACACCAGATGTGACTTGAAGGCTGGATAGGCTTCTGAACTCAGCAGGCAGAGATCCACTGGTAATGATGTGTAAGGCACCAATGATGCTGTTTATCCACCAGGATACCTCACAGATCATAGATGACTTTAGGGAACTCGGAAGGGTACTGAAGGAGAGGAATGTTCTAGTGATCTTCTCTGAAATCCTTCCTTTGCCATGAGCAAGGAAAGGCAGAAGACTTTAGAAGTAAACTGCTAGCTAGATAAATGGCAAAAGGATTAGGTTTTGTGAAACATTCGTCCACCTTCTGTAGGGGCGAGAGAACTGTCCACTTTGCATGGCCTCTATCTCAGTAGAATGGGAACCACTCTCCTAGGGTACAGGCTGGCTAGACTTGACAGGGAGGGCATTAAACTAGCAACAAACGAGATGGTGAAAAGAGAGAAGAAGTAAGCACTCAGTTACAACAAACCATGATGTTGAGAACAAAATTAATCAAGGTACCAAGACACGTGAAGTGAAGAAATTCTTTAGTTGTCTATACATCAATGTTAGGAACCTGTGTAGTAAACAAGAGGAATTGGAATTGCTTATTTATGATCATAAATTCAACTTAGTAGGTACTACTGGAACTGGGTGGGATGGTTTGCATTATTGGAATGCTAAGTCAGTGGTTCTACCCTATTTAAAAGGTTCAAGTGGGCAAAAGGGGAGGAGTAGTGGCAGGCTGTCAGAAGTGGCATTACCTGTTTGAGTCACTGACAAGTCAGAAGCAAATTATCTTGAATGCTTATGGGTCAGTGTCCTAATAGATATAGCACAAGATGGGGTACTAATTAGGGATGTAAATATTGTTTAAAAAGTTAACAATTTAAACTATTAAAATTACATCCTTTAACCGATTAAAGGAAGGGGGGTTGGGGCCGCTCCAGCCGGCCCAATTGGCCCGTGACTGGGAGTTAATGGTTAGGGTAGATTAACGGTAGGACTAATGCTTACCAGTTAACCATTTAATATTTTACATCCCTAGTACTAATTGTGGTCTGCTAGAGACCACCAAATCACCCTAAGGAACAGGATGACCATAGTCTCGAGTACCTAACTATAATGCGTAGGAAAAAAATTGCATTATCATGGAGGACTTCAATCTGAATGACACATCTTGTGCCACCAGTACTAAAATGTCTTCAGAATTTATAAATATTATAATGACAATTTGTTAACTCAAAACATGTTGCATCCCACATAGGGGAATTCAGTATTAGACCTCATCTTGACAAATAGAGAGGAATTGTATTTAGGAGTTTTAAAGGAGCTGACTGCGGAGCTCTGTTGGATCATTAATATTGATTTTCAATAACTCTTGGAACACTGGGGAAGTTCCAGAAGACTGGAAGAAAACGAATGTGCTAATATTTAGAAAGGGTGAAAATGATGACTGGGTAATTATAGGCCCATTATCAGTCCCAGGCAAAGTAATGGAAAGGCTGATACAGGACTCAATAAAGAATTAAAGGAGGGTAATATAATTAATGCCAATCAGCATGGGTCTATGGAAAATAGCTCTTGTCAAACTAGCCTGGTACCTTTCTTTGAGATTACAAATTGATAATAGAAGTGATATAATATATTTAGACTTCTGTAAAGCATTTGACTTGGTAACACAGAACATTTTGATTAAGAAATTAATTATACAAAATCAAATAGTACACATTAAATGGATTAAAAACCAGCTGTCAGGTCCCAAAATTTAGTTGTAAATAGGGAATCATCCTCAAGCATGTGGATTTCTAGTTGAGTCCTTCAGGGATTCATTCTTGGACCTCTGCTATTTCATAGTTTTATCAATGACCTGGAAAAAACATAAAATCATCACTGATAAAATTTGCAGATGAGACACAGTTTGTAGGAATTGTAAATAATGAAGAGGACAGGTCCCTAATACGGAGTGATCCAGATCATTTGGTAAGCTGGGTGCAAGCAAACGATATTTGTTTTAATATGGCCAAATGCAAAGTGATACATGTAGGAACAAAAAATGTAGGCCATAATTTCATGTTTGAGGAGCCTATCCTGGGAAGCAGTGACTCTGAAGAGCGAAGGATGTTGAAAAATTGGAGAGAGTTCAGAGAAGAGCCACGAGAATAATTAAAGGGTTGGAAAATATGCCATATAGTGAGAGACTCAGGGAGTTTAATCTATTTAGTTGTTGAGGAGAAGAATAAGATTACCTATCAGTGCATGCGTTGAATGGAAATTTGATAATAGAGGGTTCTTCAGTCTAGCAGACAAAGTTATAACACGATCCAGTGGTTGGAAGTTGAAGCTAGACAAATATAGGCCTTCTCTACGCTACCATGGTAAATCGACATAATTTACACTACCTCAGTTACGTAAATAACGTAACTCATGTCAGCGTAGCTCAAGTCGACTTACCATGGTGCCTACTCTGTGCTGTGTCGACGGGAGACGCTCTCCCGCCGACTTAACATATTCTTCTTGGGGAGCTGGAATACCGGAATCGATGGGAGAGCGATCTGCCATCAACTTAGCTGATCTTCCGCAGAGCTGCTGAATTAACACCAATGCATCGATTGCAGCAGCTCCTATCTATCGGTAAGTGTAGACATGGCCTAGGAGTGGAAATAAGTAGCAGTTTTTAATGGTGAGGATAATTAACCATTGGAACAATTTACCAGGGGTTGTGGTGGATTCTTTGTCACTGGAAACTTAAAAACTAGACTGGATGTGTTTCTAAATGATATGCTCTATTCCAAATGGGAATTAATTCAGGCAAGTCCTATGATCTCTGTTGTATATGAGGTTGGACTAGATGATCACAATGGTTCCTTCTGGCTGTACAATCTTTGAAGTGCCCAGCACACGCAGGGGAGTACTAGAATCCAAATAAAAATAAATTCTGTATTTTCTTGGAATTTCAGGAGAAATTGTGTGAAGAGTCATCTTCTTTTGACTTGACTCCCTACGACTTGGCTTCAGCCATGGATGCTATAAATGTGGTACTGGAAGAACAAGCCAAAGTAGTTCAACAAAATGAAATCCGTGCTGAATTCAATATGGAGTTTGCCAGCTCAGGTGTGTTGATAGCGGGAACTAATGGTTTGCAAGAGATGTGGGGGGTGGCAGTATCAACAAATTTGGAAAATAACGGTTTTCCTTAGTCAGTCCCTGGAAGGTCAAATGTGGGCGGTAGATAGATTAACTTTCTACTTGGCCAACATTGTTGCTGTTCTTCTAACCTATGGTAACCAAGCACATCAAGGTTTAGCCAAACCTTTTAACATGATATAAGGAATCAAGAGGAGAAAAGTAAATAGAATACAAAAGATGTAGTTATATGAACACTTGTATCCAGAAAGGCAGTTGGCAACAATAGTCTGATTTGGAGAAACGAAAAATGCAAGTTGAAAAATTAATGTGAGAAAGTTGGGATTAAGATAAGAAACAGTTGCCTCAAATGCTGAACACTTCATCTAACCCCTGTGCGATTAGGAGTGAATTGTTTTTCCTTCTCAAACAGGGCTGAGCATGGAGCTTGAAGATATAGCAAAGATAAAGAGTAAGTACCATTTCTTTCTGTGTTAAATTATCTCAACAAAATTGCTATTGATACAATAGGGAAAAAAGGTGCTCTGGGAAATGATTGTAAATCAACCTCTTTCCATGGCACCCTTTGACAGCTGTCAGGCACATAGTTGAAATCTTCATAACGGAGGGTCTTCTGTTTATTTTAGAGAGAAATTTTGTCAAGTGTTCTTGTCCTTTGAGCATTCAGCCTTTTTCAGTATAGTTGAGAGGTTTGTATAGCTGGCAGAAGAATGCCTCCTACAGCTAGTTATTTTCACCATTACAAGGAATTTCCAAATTTTGTAGTCCATCTCTCTTTTGGTGGTGCATTGGTTGTACCACTCCGCTGCAACGACAATTCTGCCAGCCAACAGCTGAATTTGTACTAAAGAGTTTGACCTTAAATAACATTTTTCATCCCACCAAAAAAGAATACATGTTAGAATAGAAAAGAACTTTGCTGGCAATAACAGAGCAGCTTTTTGAAAATTGATCCAATAGCACCTTGATTCTGGGAACACTTCCACAATGTTTGAGGAAAAATGGTTAATTTGCAACCCCTGCAACAATGATCTGTCTTCTGATTGCTCATGTCACTTGGGCAGTGCAACGTGAGTTTGAGATCTGTAATCCTGGGTTATGGCGTTAGGAAGTAAGTACAATGGAAATCTTGATAATGTTTTTAAACTCAGCAGGCCAGAAAACTTCAGGGTCCCATACATTACCAAAGTGACTCCAAGGCTATGTTAAATGCGGGATTTTGAATATTCTTGTTGCCAGTAAATATTTTCAAATGCTTAGTTCCACAGTTCCGTCCTACAGCTTCAAATTAATCACAGAAATTACACAGCATGGGCTAGACAATATTTCAGCTTTTTGGATGAGCTGTTCATATTGCTGGTTTTGCCTGTTCATGGGGCTCTCACTTAATCAGAATACTTCCTTCTAGTAAGCCAGCAGGAGATCAGCAACAGTAGTTCAGAGTGTCATAGAATAAAGTGGCATGTAAAATTTCAGTTTACTGTGTAATGGGATGTCCTCAGTATAAAGTTCACTGTTATGAACAGGCAATATGGGTCAGTGGATAGAATGCTGGAGTGAGACTCCAGAGAGACATGAGTTCTATTCCTGGCTCTTCCACTGGCCTGCGGGGTGACCTTCAGCAAGTTATTTCATCGCCACGTGCCTCAGTTTCCCCATCTGTAAAATGTGGATACTGACTTCCTTTGTAAAGTGCTTTGAGATTTACTAATAAAAGGTGCTATAGAAGAGCTAGATATTATTATGCCTTGTTTCTCTTACCTGTTAACTGTCGATGCTCCCCTGGTCGCATAACCCTCATCTTCTAGGTTCAGCTATACAAGAATGGTGACCTGCCACTGAATTAAAGAGGTCTTTAGTGAGAGAAATTTGCGAAGGTGTCAGACTGAGTGAAAGATTGTGTATTTATTAAAATCTCACGTAGTAGCCAATTCTCTTAGGTGTGGAAGTCCCTTGTAAATGCAAGGAAATAGGCAAAGGTACATATATTTTACTTTCCTACATAAATTATATCTCACAGGGATGTTGTGAAGCTTAATAAATGCTTACTAAGGGCTTTTGGATGATAGGTGCTCTGTAAATATAAATGGTTAGAGGTTTTAAAAATTAAACATTTGAAATGACTTAAAATGTATATTTCAGCAGTTTTTAAAGTATTAGGTTGGTTACTCAAACAAGATAATAGCTAGGTTTAGGGGGAGTAACTAGGTGACTATCTTTGTAACAAAGGCCATTCAAAAGAGCTCATTTAGATGAGTTCTGAATTTTTCGTTTACTGAAAATTGAACTATTTTCTCCTTTGATTTCCTTAAAGGAATTCTTCTTCAACTTGAAAATGCTATTGATGCTGTGCAGCTGCCAGCTAATGGAAATGGAGTCACTAAAGAAGGGAGGTAGGTGCCAGTTGGTGCTCTGAGATTGTATTCTCCTCCTCATTAGAGTGTCTGTATGTTAGGAAAAGAGACTTCTGGCCTAATGAGTGTGTCTCCAATCTGAATTTCTCCTCCAAAGTTCCATATGAAAGCAACACAATTCTCTGAAATAGGAAGCCTCCGGGACAGCAAGTAGCAGTACGTGTTTAAAAGGCATACTAGCTGTTAACATTAGTAATATTACCCTAGCTCTGGGAACCAACTTTTATTACGTAACTGTTGTTCTACACACACAGTATATTCAGTGGGTCCCCTTGAAACGTTCCCCATTTTACTTGCTTACTTTCATGGTATTTCAGTAATTTATATTTTTAGACTCTGAAGAGTCTTTTAGCCTCAGATTATACTAATTATGAAATCTATCAAATGTGATCCTAAATCAGTTGACCCCATGCCTTTAGGAATAGCGAGTAGTTTATTATACAATGCTTTGAATACAGTATTATCCTACTGTGATTGGAATTTTACTGTTTAGCCTCTTACTATTTAGTAATGGCAAGGTCCAACCATGTTGTAAGCTGGAGACCACAGCTCCTATAAAAATAATAAATTAAAGTTTGGAAAGTCTGGCATGGAGTGGATGGGTGAATAATAGGGTATGTTGAACTGGACAATGGTCTTTATTTGTTTCCGTAAAATGCTGGCTTGTGAAATACTGATTCATATTAAGGTACCAGTGTAACTATGTTCTGGTTGATGTACTTCAGGCTCTACAGAACTGTTTGTAAACCAAAGAAAATTGTGTGTTGTAATAAGGTGTGCATGAAAAGTAATTGCAAATGATGTGGTGGTGAAGGTCATTAAGCTTTCAAACAAAAATATCCCAGCATTATCTCAGTTAATCTTGTAACAAAGTAGTTACTATTTTTGTTTACCCTTATTACTCATGGAGAAGGGAATACCGTGAACTTCAAGGGCAAAGGTATTGCTGTTATTAAATAATGTAGGGTTATTTGTAAAGTTTGTCCAATTGTATTTTTCTTCTTGGATTGCAGCTACATCTTCGATCTGTTTGCAAAGGCCCAGATCACATTCCAAACCAAAACCTCCCTCCTGGAGTCGCTGGAACAGATTGAACAATTTCTATCAGGCCGTAAGTGTAAGCATGTCACCGTGGCTACTATGTATAGTTCTGTAAGTTATAGACAACGGCAAATGGAAGCGTCCATATTTTGCGGGCATAATGAGAAAGGGAAAATGAGCGCTATTCACATAATGTTCTTCCTGTATTCCCTTTGCATGGGAGCAACATTAATTGTGCCACAAGCTTGTGAAAAGGCAGTTAAAAGTGAAAAGGCAGCTTTCATAGTTTCAGCAAGTGGAAAACTGACAATTTTCAAATTGTCAGTTCTCAAATACCTGTTTACGTGCATAGTCTGCAGGATCTCTCAAAGTGCTTCACTGATATCAGTAAAGTGATTTTGCAGAACTATATACGCTACCGTCTTAACTGGGCAATAATACTCAGTGGGAGGTGGTCAGGTGCCTGTCAAAGGGCAGGAAGCCTTACTACTCCTAGAAGAGAAATGACATAAAGTTCTCTTTTGAAATATCTTATAAACAGCTAGTATCCATTATTTACAAAACTCCTGACTCTCAGTTTAGAGAACCTCCACTGAGATTTTGTCATTGATTATTAATGTATGTGAAGGGTATGAAAGCTAATTTACAATAGAGCTTCTCAGTGCAGGGTGGAGATGGGACAAAATACTTTGAAATCAAGTCATGCTCTTGTTACACACCAAACTGTTGGCAATGTTCTGGTTTCATTTATTTTTTGTTATCCAATGATATTTGTAAGCCACTTTATTCATAATTGTGGTAGTGAGTGAGATGTAGATGTGTCCAGTGCACATTTATGTGTGTTTGTGCACGCTCAGGTATGGGTATATATAAATATGTACATTTGTCTACATAAAAAGTTAATATACTGTCCTCTCTAGGTACTGGGATATTTACCAACACAGCTGGATTACATAAACTTTCAGACATTATTCAGGTAAATAATTCTGTGCTGCTTCCTCATTATAATTCTAAAAGATTGAAGAGGTAGTGGAGGATGTGGAAAGACACCAAAGGGGTCTTTTTTTTCTTTTTAGAGTGCATTTGTTTAACTCTTAATGTGCTAGACCCATGCCAGTTGGGTACAGCAGAGTAGTCAAAGGCAGATATACTGGCCACTGGATAAGCAGTTTTCTGTTCTCTGACTGAGCAGAGCAGGGGTGGCTCCAGGCTACGGTGGACACCTGACTCCAATTAGCCTGCAAAGAGTCAGTTGAAGCTGTTAGGCAAATGAGAATACCTGACTCTAATTAACCTGCAAAGAGTCTGGTGAGGCTGTTAAGCTAATGTGAACACCTGAGTCTAATTAAGGCCCCTCTGATAGTATAAAAGGGCTCACTCCAGTCAGGCCGAAGGGAGCCAGAGGAGAGGAAGTACAGCTGAAGGGCTGGGTAATGAAGATGCCCTCAAGCCACTGGAAAGGGAGCCCTAAGGTAAGGGTGAAGAAGGTGTTGAGAGAGCAGTGGAAGAGCTTTGAGGAAGTGGCCCAGGGAAATGTAGCAACTCTGGCGGTGAAAGGTCGGCTGCCAACAGCTGTTGCCATTAGGGCTAGAACCCGGAGTAGAGGGTAGGCCTGGGTTCCCCCCAACCCTCCACTACAGAAACACCTCCTGGGAGGGGAAGACAGGCCCATCTCAGTACAGGAAGCTAAACTGTTCTGGAACAAGCCCCTAGGAACAAAAGAGACTGTGGGAGTTCTCTCACCAACCTCCTTGTTGGCTTATGATGAAAAGGTCTCAGTAGACTGTAACCCTGGCCCTAGAGAGAGAAGGACTATGTGGAGGGTTGCAGGGAGCCTCTGAGGCTAGCATAAACCACCTGGAAGCGCAGGACCCATGGGGACAAGGTCAGAGCTCTGCCACATTTAGCACTGATGGGAGTTGGCATGCTACTGAGGGAAGAATTTCTACCTGACTATAGACTCAAACAGAGCTTCCTCCATGTATAGAATCATAGAATCATAGAATATCAGGGTTGGAAGGGACCCCAGACGGTCATCTAGTCCAACCCCCTGCTCAAAGCAGGACCAAGTCCCAGTTAAATCATCCCAGCTAGGGCTTTGTCAAGCCTGACCTTAAAAACCTCTAAGGAAGGAGATTCTACCACCTCCCTAGGTAACGCATTCCAGTGTTTCACCACCCTCTTAGTGAAAAAGTTTTTCCTAATATCCAATCTAAACCTCCCCCATTGCAACTTGAGACCATTACTCCTCGTTCTGTCATCTGCTACCATTGAGAACAGTCTAGAGCCATCCTCTTTGAAACCCCCTTTCAGGTAGTTGAAAGCAGCTATCAAATCCCCCCTCATTCTTCTCTTCTGCAGACTAAACAATCCCAGCTCCCTCAGCCTCTCCTCATAAGTCATGTGCTCTAGACCCCTAATCATTTTCGTTGCCCTTCGTTGTACTCTTTCCAATTTATCCACATCCTTCCTGTAGTGTGGGGCCCAAAACTGGACACAGTACTCCAGATGAGGCCTCACCAGTGTCGAATGTGGCTTGTAGTTTGGTAGTGTGTTTCAGCTGAGATTTCATACCTTTCACTGTAAGCATTAAGGTGAGAGTATAGCTGTTCTGGTTAGTTTTCTCTATTGAGAAATTGCTTCTACCTATGTAATTCAGTGGGGCATATGGAATATGGGTGAGAATCTACTTAAAAACATCTAAATGGACACTATTCTAAATTTCCTCTGCATACAGAGAATAGTCTCTAAAGGAAACCTCTTTGTGAGTTTCATTTTTCAACTTCCAGGACCAGACTTTCTTGGCATCTTGTGGACTGAAAGTTCATTTACAGGAAATACAGAATTGATTTGTGGCATTCAGAAGCCAGCTATAAAAGAGTTAGGCAGCTGTGTACTTTTGATATTTGACATAGTAGGAAATAAAGGAAAGTGAAAATCTGTTCATATTTCTCTGCACTATGATGAGATGGGGAGAGGCAATCTTAAACTTTCATATAGATATATAGATATATATAAACGTCCCTTTTAGAGGTGTCAGATTAAAGTATGGTTCAGTTGTTTCTAACCTCCACCAGGAGGAGCTGGATTGTTGAGTTGTGCAAATAGCATGTTCAGCCAGCAGTATTTGATTAGAAGAGAGATTCCCATGAGAGAGTAAGCTGCAGTTGGGCGGGGGGAAATGTAGATAATCTTAACTCTGTTCTTTTTATTTATTGAATATAAGGAACTTCTAAAATAGAACAGCTATACAATGTTTTACAGCTACAGCTCAATAATACATCAAAAGAACATGGTTGAGTACACTGCACTAGCAATCTCCCTACTGTTGCAGGACTAGAAAATATAAATATGTCTTTGAGGAAGGAAGTAGTTGCAAAGAGCTTAGAGGATACTGTGGATTGGTGAACTGAAATTCATATCCTAGCTGACCTCTGAATTTAGCCAACACTCCTGTTCTGAGCTATACCGACAAAGTACACAATGAAGTTTGGAGAGCTGAGAGGTCCAACTGAATAGCATCATAACTGTAATGTTTTAATTTTGGAACAGTTGCTGACATTTCGGATGGCTTCACTTTGTTTCCAGACTTTGACGATTTCAGGGCAGTCTCCATGATTGCGTCACTGTACGTCAAATTTAATTGGAACTTTCCCTGAAAGCTTATAGTGAAATTTGACTGAGCACTCTCCCAACTTTTCCTTTTCCTTTTGGATCAGAACAGATTTTCCTCTGGCCTTTCATAGAGAGATGGTGGTAATCCCTATAAAGATTTGTATATGTGTCTTGCTGCTTCGTTCTTGCTTGTTGCTCTATTGTTTAATATATAGAAATCATTGATAAATTCAGTGTAAACATTTGGACATCCAGGTAGAGATTCAAGAAATAAATTCAGATTGATGAATGACACTTAAACTAAATGAAAAATCAATGAAACCAGTGACCGTGTATAGTCAGTAGTTGGCCTACTCCCACCTTCCACTCCAATAATGCTAAGGACTGCTGTAGTTGGTTGAGACCCCCTGACTCCCTTCATTCAGTGTAGCTCTATGGACTTTCCCTAGTGGCTAGTAGTCCGTCCCCCCCCCCCCCCCCCCCCCCCCAGCAGTTAACTTTCATTCTTTTTACTCAGAAGGCATGTGCCACACAGACTTTTTTCTGGGAGAAGATGCTGCTTGTAAACGTGAACTAAATTGTAGGAAGAGCAAAAGTGCCAGAAATACTAGTAAAGACAGGCAGGAGGGGGATAGTATTTCTGGCACTTCTGCTATGTCAGAGGGGAGTAGCATGGGGGGCAACAGAAACATTTAACAAATTCTATGAAATTCGCTTTATCTGAAAACTGAACTGGATAACTGTATGCACTGCTCTGCATTTCGTAACAGCATAAACCACTCTTATGTGCTTTTTAATTACCAAAGCACCTTAATATGTTAACAGCCTTCTAATTCAAATGGCCTTCCCTGTATTTTCTGTCTGTATATAATACCAGCAGTTAATTTTTTTTTTTTTTTTTTTTTTTAAATCTGGGGAAGACAATATGTCAGTCTGCAGTCTCCCTTCTTGCCAAAGACTTTATATGCTATTACTTACTCTCGTCTTTACTGGGAATAATGTTACGTTTTGTAGGCTCCAGCATTCCCTATAATTACACCAGATACCGTGCTCTTAAAAAGAAAAGGAGTACTTGTGGCACCTTAGAGACTAACAAATTTATTAGAGCATAATCTTTCGTGAGCTACAGCTCACTTCATCAGATGCATTTCGGAAGTGAGCTGTAGCTCACGAAAGCTTATGCTCTAATAAATTTGTTAGTCTCTAAGGTGCCACAAGTACTCCTTTTCTTTTTGCGAATACAGACTAACACGGCTGCTACTATGAAACCTGTGCTCTTAAACTTCTTGTTCAGTGGCACACACCATCAGGGGCTTGTTCACCTGCACATCTACCAATGTGATATATGCCATCATGTGCCATCAATGCTCCTCTACCATGTACATTGGCCAAACCGGACAGTCTCTATGCAAAAGAATAAATGGACACAAATCTGACATCAAGAATTATAACATTCAAAACCAGTAGGAGAACACTTCAGTCTCCCTGGACACTCAATAACAGACTTAAAAGTGACAATTCTTCAACAAAAAAACTTCAAAAACAGACTCCAATGAGAAACTGCAGAACTGGAATTAATTTGCAAACTGGACACCATCAAATTAGGCCTGAATAAAGACTGGGAGTGGATGGGTCACTACAAAAACTAATTTCCCCCTGCTGATACTCGCATCTTCTTGTCAACTGTTTGAAATGGGCCACCTTGATTACATTGGCCTCATTAGCACTACAAAAGTGATTTCCTCCCCTTCTTGTCAACTGTTGAGAATAGCTCACTTCCACCTTAATTGAATTGGCTAGTTAGCACTGACCCCCCACTTGGTAAGGCAACTCCCATATTTTCATATGCTGTGTATTTATACCTCCCTACTGTATTTTCCACTCCATGCATCTGAAGAAGTGGATTTTAGCCCATGAAAGCTTATGCCCAAATAAATTTGTTAGTTTCTAAGGTGCCACAAGGACTCCTCTTTTTGCTGATACAGACTAACACGCTACATCTCTGAAACCTGCAATGTTGCTGTTTCCAAGTGATGTACCTGAAATGTATTTTGTCACCTGTCCTTGGATCGTTTGGCAGCATTCAAGTAGTTAATGTGTCTTCACTTCACTGGTGATTCTTGGAAACATAAGTGGTAATAGTGAATTTCCCAACAACTGTTTGTTAGTTTTTCCATCAAGAATTGCCTTCTTGGCAGCTGAATAAACTCTCCCCCTTCTTCTAGAGTTGGAATTTGGCAGGAAGGAGTGATCTTGTTTTCTATTCTGTATTTTTCTAAGAAAAAAGAACTAGCTTCGTACAACAGAATACGCAGCTCATTCATCACAGTATCTTTCCTCCCTCTTCCACCAATTGATTCACCTCTTACCCTAAAAGGAATTAGCTTTTCCTCCTCCCAGCAGCCATTGTTTACTGGTCCTGCTGTGTGGTCAGCTGTGTTGCCAGAAAGAAAACGTCCAAAAGCATGTTACAGAAAATGCTCTCCCTGGAGGTCACTTGAAAGAGCAGAATTAATGTATTAACCCTTCCTCTTGCATGGCAAAGATCGGAACAGTGGTTCTCAACCTGCTGGCCACTCGCAGCTTTATAAGCACACAGCTGTGGCCCATGTGACATCCTGAGGGCTATACAGGTAATATATATATTGTGTGGATGCGGCCCACATAACAGAGAGCTGCATACGCGGCCCACAATGGGTTGAGAACCACTGGGATCAGACATAGAGCTGTATTCTGATCAGTCTGCCAGCTCCAAGCCATCAACACCTTAAACAACTTCTATCTGTACAACCAGATTTGGGATCAAAGTACTGTCACACTGAGCTTCAGGTCAAGTGCTGTTCTGAATCTTAGAACCCTGCTCAGTTGGATGTGTGGTATGAACGCGTCTTGGTTTTGGTCAGCAGCACTGAGCTCAATGCCTCCTCAGCAGATGAATCAGGCTGCCTTTCAGACAGCAGTAGTGGGTCTCTTTCCTAACAGTCAATCTATTTGGGAACGCACAGTTCAGAAGCTCGGCACAAAGAGGAGGTTTAGTGGGGAGTCTATGGGATTTATCAGGTCAAGTTTTACCCATGTCAAAAGTGCACCAGTACCTTTGGGTTGAAATGAGTCTGTTAGGCAAGTGCCACCTCATCCAGAATTTACTCAATTTTGAGCAACTTAGAACCATTCTTTGCTGCTACTCATCCACTCCATAGGAGTTGCTACTAACTCTCAATGTACCCAGCTGCTCCTATCATGTCTGGTGAGATGGGCACTCCTAAATTCTGGAAGCTCTAAAAATGAGGCATTTGAATTCTGGTCCCTCAGATCACTGGGCCAATAGAAGGTTGCTTTGTAAAGCTGAGCTGTTCATGCATTCATGTGTGTGTTAAATGTGCCCAGCTGTGTAAGCGTTGTTGTATTTCTATATAGATTCAATAGATATCATGTGTATGCTCTGATATAACGGTAGCACTTTATATCCATCTGTCTCAGTGGTTTATAAAGGAAGGCATGTGTCATTATCCCCATGTGGGGAAGATTAAGGCACAAAGGTTGAATTGCTTGCCCAGTGTCCCACAGCAATTGAGTGGTAGAACCAGCAATAGAAGCTGGGATTCCTGACTCAGTTCAGACCCTTATTCTCTTGGCCTCACTGCTTCCTTGTCATATGACCCTGTTTTCAGAGCTATAACTTTTCAATTTATCATGTTTGTTTTTGTTTGGGAAAACAAAACATTTTTAAAGACATTTGCTAAAACCCCTTTTGGCCATACTAAGGTTAATTTTCATCGATTACGCTTTCCAGGAATGCTGCTTTTATTTTTTCTTCACTATTATGGGAAGCGCCTTCCTTTTACTGTGAACTGTATTCTCATGAGCACTGTTAGTGCCTTTTAAATATCTCCAGAAATTTGGCTTACAAAATTACACAGTTATTCACCAGTGTTTATAACAAGCAATTTTTATTGAACTGATGCTGACCATCTATTTGAATTTGCAATCCCATATGTTTAATAAAAGCATTGTCATTTAATAAAATACATGAAACATAGGAAGAGTAGAGATGCACAGTCCTTTCAGAGCAGAGCTGATACTACTATTAGTTTTGCACGTGGCATTTAGAGACTATACTAGGTGTGCAGTGCAAATGGAGAGGTGGAAATAGGTTTGATAGCAGCACTTATTTTGCTTTTTTCTGAAAAGCGAATTGTTAGGGCAGTATTTTGTGGCTGAAATTTTAAGCACAAGTCAGGAAATTCAAAGGGATTTTTCTCAAAGCAGCTGTAGCCTGCATCATTGCCAGCTTGTATATTTGTAGAGTGTTTCTACTCATCATAAAATTAACCAAAATCATATTCAATTGTGTATAACGTAGAATCGTAGAAATGTAGGCCTGGAAGGGACCTCCATAGGTCATCTAGTCCAGTTCCCTGCACTGATGCAGGACTAAATATTATCTAGACCTTACACATGTACTGTTACTTGTGTTGCTTGCGTAAATTTGGAATTTGTTCACACAGATCTACTAGTTCTGTAAATATCCATTTGTGCTTGCAAATATGTGTTTTGTATACTCTGGTGCTGTAATTCTGTTCGTAAAAATAGACACAATGGTGAAAGTATCGTTGACAATCAGGACAAATTTGTTTAAATACTAGCAAACCCTTTTAGATTCTGGTTACACATTTTAATACTTATTTTTCCCCTCTACTTAAATAGTGTCACAGGTACTTTCAACTCACAGTGAATAAGTCCATATGGGAACCTAAAAATATGCTAGTATTTAAACATATTTGTCCTGATTGTCTAAGATATTTTCACCATTGCATCTATTTTTGTGAACAGAATTACAGCACCTGAGTATAAAAAACAAATACTGAAAGATATATTTTAAAGTTATTGCAGCAGCAATCATTTTGCATAATTGTTTGACACATTACTGATTTTGCTGGAGGCATCTGTTAAAATTTTCTGTGCTTTATCCATCTGTTTCTTAGATTGTTTTTAGCATTGATCCTCCAGAAGGCACATCCAGCTCCATGCCAGTTCAGTCAATATCCAAGTATTATAAGGTATGGGATGTTTGATGTGTTTTGGCACTTTCTCTTCCTTTCTGGTGTTTCATGGATGGGCTGTTGTAGTCAAGAGCAGACAGTGCAGAAATCAGTGGGAGTGGGCAGTGTAAAATCAAAGTATGTTGTTGAATTCCAGGAGATGAGGATGTATAAATCCTACAGGCGGGAGCCAAGTGGATTTCAAGTCTTTGAGTACTGCTTGAGATTAGAATCCATTGCTCAAGTTCCAGGAAGAAGGGAACATCTGATTTTTAGCTCTTAAATTTCTCCTAAGAACCTAGGAAGCATGAAGATGCTGCAATTGTGAGTTATGGGAAAACTTTGATGCCACATGTTTTTGTTCGAGAATTAGGCCAGGTCTACACTATGAGTGCTACGGCGGCACAGCTGCAGCACCATAGCTATGCTGCTGTAGCATCATAGTGTAGATACTTCCTGCATTGATGGAAGGCTGTTTTTTTAAATTGCTTAGGAACTCCATCTCCCTGGTCCGCAGTAGCTAGGTCAGCAGGAGCATTCTTCCATCAACCTAGCTGCATCTAAAGCAGGGGTTAGGACAGCACAGCTGCAGTTCTCAGGGGTATGAATTTTTTACATCGAGTGTTGAACTAACTTTTAAGTATAGACTAGGCCTTAATATATTCCTAAACTAATCTCTTGGGTGGCTCAAGTTTTGCAGCCCCACTTATAGTCCTCTAAACACCTATTTTATTCACAAGGCCCAGAGTGGATTTCATTCGAGCATAAGGAGTCTATGCATCAAAGTGCATTTGCTTTGAAAACAGGACACTCCTCTTCCTTCATGTTTATCTACCAAGACAGAGACATGCTTCACCAGTAAAACTGTGTCAGATCCCCCCACCCCAAAAGAATTGGACATGTGCATGGAAAGGTTTGAAATGAACTGTCCTACACATTTTGGGACATGCTAAACTTGATTCCCGTGACAAAGAACTGAATTAACTATTACACTATTTATTTTTCTTTTCCCATACTAAATACAGTAAAACCCCGTCTATCAAAAGAGAGGAAGAGAATGTAATTTATTCTGATAAATGGAGATGGGATACACTTACCTTTCAATGCAATACTAAATGTTAGGACACCTCTTAATTTTGGATAAATGGGTATTTTTGGATGAGGGGTTTGCATAAACCAGTTTCCTACTGCATTTGGTAAATTGAATTGTGTTTAATCTTGGCAGATGTTCTGAAGGTATTTTGGAAAGGGTCTGATCTTTTGAAGCATTAGATCTCCTTTCTTTAGA
This sequence comes from Dermochelys coriacea, assembly GCF_009764565.3. Classification (NCBI taxonomy): domain Eukaryota; kingdom Metazoa; phylum Chordata; order Testudines; family Dermochelyidae; genus Dermochelys; species Dermochelys coriacea. The sequence goes on from NC_050080.1 coordinate 3,972,561, forward strand.
CTTTGAGGATTGCATACATGAACACTTAGCCTCCCTGTTGTCTGGCATCACTTTCTAATTGTAGCACGCAACTCCCAGGCCCCTTTCCCACCTGCATTCTCTGTCCTACAGACCCCTTTTGGTAGAGAAATGTAAGACATTAAAATGGTAAGGCTGTGGAAGAAATTCTAGCCCAGTAAACCTGCCCTCTTTTGGCTGATCTTAACCCTACCTTCTTGCATTTTTAACAGACCCCCCCCTCAATCCTTTCCTGCTCCAGAAAGAATGTTTGTCATTCATACTTTTAGCATCAATCACTTTCCTTGACAGTTTACTCCATGGGTTTACTCCACATTTGACAGGTTTCAGAGTAGCAGCCGTGTTAGTCTGTATTCGCAAAAAGAAAAGGAGTACTTGTGGCACCTTAGAGACTAACAAATTTATTAGAGCATAAGCTTTCGTGAGCTACAGCTCACTTCATCGGATGCATTTGGTGGAAAAAACAGAGGAGAGATTTATATACACACACACACACAGAGAACATGAAACAATGGGTTTATCATACACACTGTAAGGAGAGTGATCACTTAAGATAAGCCATCACCAGCAGCAGGGGGGGGGGAAAGGAGGAAGACCTTTCATGGTGACAAGCAAGGTAGGCTAATTCCAGCAGTTAACAAGAATATCAGAGGAACAGTGGGGGGTGGGGTGGGAGGGAGAAATACTATGGGGAAATAGTTTTACTTTGTGTAATGACTCATCCATTCCCAGTCTCTATTCAAGCCTAAGTTAATTGTATCCAGTTTGCAAATTAATTCCAATTAAGCAGTCTCTCGTTGGAGTCTGTTTTTGAAGCTTTTTTGTTGAAGTATAGCCACTCTTAGGTCTGTGATCGAGTGACCAGAGAGATTGAAGTGTTCTCCAACTGGTTTTTGAATGTTATAATTCTTGACGTCTGATTTGTGTCCATTCATTCTTTTACGTAGAGACTGTCCAGTTTGGCCAATGTACATGGCAGAGGGGCATTGCTGGCACATGATGGTATATATCACATTGGTAGATGCGCAGGTGAACGAGCCTCTGATAGTGTGGCTGATGTGATTAGGCCCTATGATGGTATCCCCTGAATAGATATGTGGACAGAGTTGGCAACGGGCTTTGTTGCAAGGATAGGTTCCTGGGTTAGTGGTTCTGTTGTGTGGTGTGTGGTTGCTGGTGAGTATTTGCTTCAGACTGGGGGGCTGTCTGTAAGCAAGGACTGGTCTATCTCCCAAGATCTGAGAGAGCGATGGCTCGTCCTTCAGGATAGGTTGTAGATCCTTGATGATGCGTTGGAGAGGTTTTAGTTGGGAGCTGAAGGTGATGGCTAGTGGCGTTCTGTTGTTTTCTTTGTTGGGCCTGTCCTGTAGTAGGTGACTTCTGGGTACTCTTCTGGCTCTGTCAATCTGTTTCTTCACTTCAGCAGGTGGGTATTGTAGTTGTAGGAATGCATGATAGAGATCTTGTAGGTGTTTGTCTCTGTCTGAGGGGTTGGAGCAAATGCGGTTATATCGTAGCGCTTGGCTGTAGACAATGGATCGAGTGATATGATCTGGATGAAAGCTAGAGGCATGTAGGTAGGAATAGCGGTCAGTAGGTTTCCGATATAGGGTGGTGTTTATGTGACCATCGCTTATTAGCACCGTAGTGTCCAGGAAGTGGATCTCTTGTGTGGACTGGTCCAGGCTGAGGTTGATGGTGGGATGGAAATTGTTGAAATCATGGTGGAATTCCTCAAGAGCTTCTTTTCCATGGGTCCAGATGATGAAGATGTCATCAATGTAGCGCAAGTAGAGTAGGGGCATTAGGGGACGAGAGCTGAGGAAGCGTTGTTCTAAGTCAGCCATAAAAATGTTGGCATACTGTGGGGCCATGCGGGTACCCATCGCAGTGCCGCTGATTTGAAGGTATACATTGTCACCAAATGTGAAATAGTTATGGGTCAGGACAAAGTCACAAAGTTCTGCCACCAGGTTAGCCGTCACAGTATCGGGGATACTGTTCCTGACGGCTTGTAGTCCATCTTTGTGTGGAATGTTGGTGTAGAGGGCTTCTACATCCATAGTGGCTAGGATGGTGTTTTTAGGAAGATCACCAATGGACTGTAGTTTCCTCAGGAAATCGGTGGTGTCTCGAAGATAGCTGGGAGTGCTGGTAACGAAGGGCCTGAGGAGTGAGTCTACATAGCCAGACAATCCTGCTGTCAGGGTGCCAATGCCTGAGATGATGGGGCGTCCAGGATTTCCAGGTTTATGGATCTTGGGTAGCAGATAGGTAGCTCTATACGGCTAAATTCAGTGCCTTGCATAATGACGGGTTTCAGAGTAGCAGCCGTGTTAGTCTGTATTCGCAAAAAGAAAAGGAGTACTTGTGGCACCTTAGAGACTAACAAATTTATTAGAGCATAAGCTTTCGTGAGCTACAGCTCACTTCATCGGATGCATTTGGACTTTACAAAAACTAGACAAGCCATTTAGAGTGGAAATCTGTCAACTTCATGAAAAAACTCGCACAGATACAGACAGACATCATCTTCCTCTCCAAATGCAAACAGATGGACATCATACCGAAAGGACTGAAGGTAAAAAATCCATTACAATCTACATACCACACAGACTATGCTGACAGCTTGTGCCACACACTCTCAAGGAAACTGCGGAACCACCTGATTAACATCCTCTACAGCAAACAGGGAAAGATTAAGAATGAGCTCTCAAAACTGGATACTCTCATAAAGAACCAACCTTCCACACAAACTTCCTCGTGGCTGGACTTTACAAAAACTAGACAAGCCATTTACAAAACACACTTTGATTCTCTACAAAAGAAAAAGGACACTAAGCTATCTAAACTACTATATGCCACAAGGGGCCACAACAATGGTTCCCGTAACCCACCCAGCAATATTGTTAATCTATCCAACTATACTCTTAGCCCAGCGGAAGAATCTGTCCTATCTCGGGGCCTCTCCTTTTGCCCCTCCACCCCCACGAACATGATACAGTTCTGTGGTGACCTAGAATCCTATTTTCGACGTCTCAGACTCAAGGAATATTTCCAACACACCTCTGACCAACATATTAACCCACAGAGACCTTCCTGCCAACACTACAAAAAGAAGGATTCTGGGTGGACTCCTCCTGAAGGTCGAAACAGCAGCCTGGATTTCTACATAGACTGCTTCCGCCGACGTGCACGAGCTGAAATTGTGGAAAAGCAGCATCGCTTACCCCATAACCTCAGCCATGCAGAACACAGTGCCATCCACAGCCTCAGAAACAACTCTGACATCATAATCAAAAAGGCTGACAAAGGAGGTGCTGTCGTCATCATGAATAGGTCGGAGTATGAACAAGAGGCTACTAGGCAGCTCTCCAACACCACTTTCTACAAGCCATTACCCTCTGATCCCACTGAGAGTTACCAAAAGAAACTACAGCATTTGCTCAAGAAACTCCCTGAAAAAGCACAAGAACAAATCCGCACAGACACACCCCTGGAGCCCCGACCTGGGGTATTCTATCTGCTACCCAAGATCCATAAACCTGGAAATCCTGGACGCCCCATCATCTCAGGCATTGGCACCCTGACAGCAGGATTGTCTGGCTATGTAGACTCACTCCTCAGGCCCTTCATTACCAGCACTCCCAGCTATCTTCGAGACACCACCGATTTCCTGAGGAAACTACAGTCCATTGGTGATCTTCCTAAAAACACCATCCTAGCCACTATGGATGTAGAAGCCCTCTACACCAACATTCCACACAAAGATGGACTACAAGCCGTCAGGAACAGTATCCCCGATACTGTGACGGCTAACCTGGTGGCAGAACTTTGTGACTTTGTCCTGACCCATAACTATTTCACATTTGGTGACAATGTATACCTTCAAATCAGCGGCACTGCGATGGGTACCCGCATGGCCCCACAGTATGCCAACATTTTTATGGCTGACTTAGAACAACGCTTCCTCAGCTCTCGTCCCCTAATGCCCCTACTCTACTTGCGCTACATTGATGACATCTTCATCATCTGGACCCATGGAAAAGAAGCTCTTGAGGAATTCCACCATGATTTCAACAATTTCCATCCCACCATCAACCTCAGCCTGGACCAGTCCACACAAGAGATCCACTTCCTGGACACTACGGTGCTAATAAGCGATGGTCACATAAACACCACCCTATATCGGAAACCTACTGACCGCTATTCCTACCTACATGCCTCTAGCTTTCATCCAGATCATACCACTCGATCCATTGTCTACAGCCAAGCGCTACGATATAACCGCATTTGCTCCAACCCCTCAGACAGAGACAAACACCTACAAGATCTCTATCATGCATTCCTACAACTACAATACCCACCTGCTGAAGTGAAGAAACAGATTGACAGAGCCAGAAGAGTACCCAGAAGTCACCTACTACAGGACAGGCCCAACAAAGAAAACAACAGAACACCACTAGCCATCACCTTCAGCTCCCAACTAAAACCTCTCCAACGCATCATCAAGGATCTACAACCTATCCTGAAGGACGAGCCATCGCTCTCTCAGATCTTGGGAGATAGACCAGTCCTTGCTTACAGACAGCCCCCCAGTCTGAAGCAAATACTCACCAGCAACCACACACCACACAACAGAACCACTAACCCAGGAACCTATCCTTGCAACAAAGCCCGTTGCCAACTCTGTCCACATATCTATTCAGGGGATACCATCATAGGGCCTAATCACATCAGCCACACTATCAGAGGCTCGTTCACCTGCGCATCTACCAATGTGATATATACCATCATGTGCCAGCAATGCCCCTCTGCCATGTACATTGGCCAAACTGGACAGTCTCTACGTAAAAGAATGAATGGACACAAATCAGACGTCAAGAATTATAACATTCAAAAACCAGTTGGAGAACACTTCAATCTCTCTGGTCACTCGATCACAGACCTAAGAGTGGCTATACTTCAACAAAAAAGCTTCAAAAACAGACTCCAACGAGAGACTGCTGAATTGGAATTAATTTGCAAACTGGATACAATTAACTTAGGCTTGAATAGAGACTGGGAATGGATGAGTCATTACACAAAGTAAAACTATTTCCCCATAGTATTTCTCCCTCCCACCCCACCCCCCACTGTTCCTCTGATATTCTTGTTAACTGCTGGAATTAGCCTACCTTGCTTGTCACCATGAAAGGTTTTTCCTCCTTCCCCCCCCTGCTGCTGGTGATGGCTTATCTTAAGTGATCACTCTCCTTACAGTGTGTATGATAAACCCATTGTTTCATGTTCTCTGTGTGTGTGTGTGTGTGTATATATAAATCTCTCCTCTGTTTTTTCCACCAAATGCATCCGATGAAGTGAGCTGTAGCTCACGAAAGCTTATGCTCTAATAAATTTGTTAGTCTCTAAGGTGCCACAAGTACTCCTTTTCTTTTTCCACATTTGAAATTATTCTACTGGTGTTCCTCCTTAACTCCAAACTGCTAATTTTTAGGTTGCCCTGTAGTTTTTGAACTCTCTACCTACGTGAACATTTTCTTTTGGCTTTTTCCTTTGCTTTTATCATTTTGAAATCATCTGAGGTAGAGTCACTTTTCACCTCAAATGAAGAACAGCGAGTCTTTCCTCCTCAGAAATTTTATCCTCGAGACTTAATATTTTTGTTGCTCTATATACAGCATCTCCTTCGAATAATCTTCTCCTTGTAAGTCTGTACACTGCATTCCAATGGGAGGTAACAAGAGCCATACTAAATAATTGTATTCTTTGCCTTTGCTTTAGTCAACCCAGGAAATCCTGCTCTAACAAATTGGTTCAAAATGGCAATGTTCCTGTAGTTCTTGTTGGGTGGTTTTTTTGAGGGGGATGGGTGGGAGAGAAATGAGGAAAGGCAAATGCCAAACACTGTAAGCATTCTGAGAACTGCTGGTGAACCTCAATTATCCAGGGCTGGACCTAGGCTTATGGGGGTGTAGATATCTAATTTCTGCAATGGTCTGTGGGAAGATGTTGTCATGTACCTATTTTTTCCACAGGTGCACATTCATATGGATACCAGTAATCAGAAAAAAACCCAGAGGACAGACCTATGGAGTTCATCAGTAACAAAAAAAGAAGGTGCAGGAGTGGGCTGTGATGGGAGGTTAATACAAAAGCCGGTTAATGAGGCCTTCCCTGACTTAAATACTGGAAACTGTCCCAGTGGTTGAAAATGCTAGTACAGCAAGTATTTCAGTCTGCAGTGTCTCAGGTCACTCAACGGGGAGTTCTCTGGCAGGTTAGGGAGTGCCATCGCAGGGCTGTGCATGAAGTTCCATCTAGTCTTCCTTGAATGTAAAAATGGCTGTGCTGGGTGGGAAGGCGAAACAGAGTAGCTCCTTAGGGAACTTTGTGGGCTTGCCTGAACACAAATTGCACCGCTTTAACTGTATTAAATCAGTTAAATTGATATAACCCCTCTAGTGTGGACACAGTGAAATCACTTCAGAGGTGCTTAATACCAGTACACCTATTCCTGTAGAGGAAGGGAATAAGCTATACTGGCATAAAGCACCCTCCTTGCTAGAGATTGAATCGGTATAACTATTTTAAAAAATCAACCCCTTAACTGAAATAGTTATACCCATACAAAACTCTGTTGACTAGCCCTAAGTGGAAAAAGTACCCATGGTGGTTGGGGGGGAAATACTAAGATTTTGCTCTTGCCTTTAGTCTTCCTTGTTGCATGCTTTTCTGCTGTTAAAAGGTTGATTAAGACTGCAGCACTAGCTTTGTAAGACTTAACTTCAGGAGCCAATAAGGTGTGAGGTTAATTGGCTCTTTGGAATCTTTGCAAGCCAGTGCAGTTATTTGTCTTTTAACTGTCTTTGTAGCATAAACCGCTGCTCAGTGAGCCTTGAAGGTTCTGAATTATAGTCACTGTCCTTCTGTGTAAAGCCTGGTATTAAATAACAGGTCAGGTAGAGTTGTGATGTCTAAGTGGCAATGGAAGCACATTACTGGGGCATTGTCTGCATGGGTGAAAACACAGAGAACTGGGTTTGCAAGCTTACTGAGTGGACACACTTTTGATCTAACAAATAGAAGGCAACACCTTGGTCTCTTTCTATGTAAAACTATTTCTAAGAATAAGTTAGTCTTTATATAGAATATGTCTACGCTGCAGATAAAACCCCACCGCTGGCTCATGCCAGCTGACATGGATTTGGGCTAAGGGGCTGTTTAATTGCAGTGTAGATGTTATTGGGCTGCAGCCCAAATTCTGGGACCCTCACAGAGTTTTAGAGTCTGGGCTCCAGCTCAAGCCCAAATGTCTACACTGCAGTTAAACAGCCCCTGAGCTTGAGCCCAAGTCAGCTGGCACAGGCTAGCTGCAGGTTTTTAATTGCAGGGATAACATACCTATAAATGTTCTGAGTTATCTCAGTAGAAACCTTTCAGTTCTGGCTGCGGAGCTGTTATTGGTTGTCTCGTTCTAAGCACCTATCATCAGGCTCTTACAATGTGCCAGAAAAATTATCCTTTGGAATTAAATCTCCCATGCTTATTTTATTAGAGGTGCCATGCCAGTAGCAGCATCACAGTATCAATATGCTCTATGAGGTAACGCTATTGTGAGACCTCCATACTTAAGCATAACTGGGTGCTGTCATGGTGGAGCTTCAGCCTTAACTGTAAATTTTGAACCTTTCATGATTAATTAGGGTTTTCTTCTGTTGTTGTTACTACCGCTCCTTATATCTTGTATCTGGCACCACCTCCAGTATAACCCTGCTGCAGAACTAAACACAGAATTCAGAAGCCAAGTTTCTCTCTGAATTTAAGGCTTTCCCCCAAGCCACTAAACCAGCTCCAAGTTGGATTTAGTGAGGATATAATCTCCCTTTTAAAAAAAAATTATGTATATCCTTTAACCAGAGCAAACAGAACAGACCTTTTGACAATCTCTGGTTAGAGCATTAAGGTTCAGAAGTTATGTTAGGGTCCCTGTATTTAAGTTTCCTACAGAAGATGGTACACAGTGCTAGAAGGAAATAATTTGGTTGTCTGGAGGCCTCTCTAAGGATACATCTGTGCTGAAATTGGAAAATGTAATTTCCAGCTCGAGGAAACATACCTGCACTAGCTTGATTAGGACTAGTGAGCTAAAATTAGAAGTGCAGCCTCAGTAGCATCAGCCGTGGGAGGGGTAGCCACACAAGTACATACCTAAGATCACAGGTGGAAATGTACTCTGGATAGCTAGCCTGTCCCCCCACTTGCTGCGCAGCAACTACACTGCTATTTTTAGTGCACTGGCTTGATAAGTGCTAACACATGTTTCCTTGAGATGAAAATTACACTTCCATTTCCAGTGTAGACATGCATTAAGAGTTTCTTGTTTTGTTTGTCGGTATCTGGTTTCATGATTTTGGCACTTAACTACTGGAGGCTGTTTGTTTTTTCTACATAACTATTCATCTTGAGGCCAAAACCAACTTCTTTTTAGGAATATCAGTAGTCATAGCACTTCAGCTAATGTTTTTGGACTGCCTCTAAGTATTTCAGTTAAATAAGTGTTGACTTTAGCGATGTCAGTTCTAAATGTTATCATGGTTCTCTGATAACTTACACATTTTGGTTTCTTCGGATGTTGTGTAATCTTAGTTTTCTATTACAGGAATTCTCCTGAACAAACTTCATTATGGGGGGGGGGGGGGAAGCGGAGCAAACAGGGCCATTTGTTTTGGTTTTGGTTTGGTTTTTTTACATTGTTTGGGTGTTTTGTATACATCAGCCTTGCAAAGTTGTCACGAAAATCTTCCACAGTTTACCAGGGACAAAATATTTTCTTTACCTCTTGTTCAAAACAAAAAAATTGCTCTTGACAAACTAGTTAGTAGACGTACAACATATACAAATTCTACAGATGGCAAAAATAGCCAAAAGCAAATATTTCCTCACATAAGTGCTGTAATGCTCCTGTTAGGATAGTCTGTAGGAATACTGTCAGGTGCCTGAAAAGTGTCGCTTTGTTGTGGTTTTACGGGGATCTGTCTTGGCTCAGCTCACTAAAAAGAGTTCAACACCTTGAGCTAAATTCTGGCTTTGGGCTAGCCTTATGCTCAAAAAGTCGCAGTCAGTTGAGGAACCACAGGCTGTGGCTGTTGTGGTCCAATCCTGGCTCCTCCAGAATCCGTGGAATTGACAGTCTGAAAGCCCCCTGCATGTTCAGAGAGAGAGAGGATGTTTCAGGGTGGCCTTAAGAGTTGAAAGGGGGTGTTTCCTCTCTCTAAGCCTCCCTTCCTCACCCTCAGCGTCCTTCTCACCTGGGATTACCTGTGCTCCTTCCGTGAGTGTGTCTACTCACCTTGTGTGGGCACGCTCCCAGACCTATCCAGATACAGGTCCAATTAGAGACTGACTCCACCATGCTAATATGCACCAGTTTTGGTGTGTAGTGAAGAGATTTGCTCACAGTCAACATAAATCTCCAAGGATTTCAGTATCTTCTGGGTGTGTATGCCCAAAGGGCTGTGTGTGGGAAGGAGTGCGGAGAATAAAACATAAATTTAAAATAAGTTTTCCCCCTCTAATGATGGGTACTGAGTGACTCACTTGAGAAGAACAACTTGATCAGGGTTGGAAGAAGTTTTCAGTTAGCTCCCCTACAGATGTAGCAATTACTGTCTTTGGACCAGAAGGGCCTAATTTAAGGTTTGTGTAATGGGTGATGTATTTGGGCTCCTCCATGGTCTCAGGCCTTCCTTCAGTCACTCCTTATGTTCAAAAATGGTGGTCGTTATATTCAAAAGTGACGTTGCATGCTTTTCCATCGTTGCCAGGATGGATAAAAATATCTGAGCACACTGTGCTCCTCTCGCACTCTCCATCAATGTATGAAGGGGTGCACATCTTGACCCTTCCTGATGCTGCCTGTGGGGATGCCCCAGAGATCGGTGGATTCATAGGATTGAGCCAATTCTGGGAACTTCTCTATACATGGTGCCTGATGTGATCCATCAACCTTGATTCTCTGGCTAGCAGATTCGTCCTTAGTAGACTGTGTGTTTGATGAAGATGACAACAGTCTCTTGTTGAAATTAGAAACAACGGAAATTTGGGTGGGCGTTGACCTTTCAACCCTGCTTTGAATTGGCAGACTTAAGTTCAGAGACTAGCTGAAACACAAACCCCAGGTCCAGACATTCCTAAACAGGTATGAAAGCTTAGCTCTAGGTTCTGGCTTTGTTGTTTGTGCCCATCTCTAGTTATAGAACCTCAAACTCTGGTTTGCGCCACGCGGAACTCAGACACATGGTCTTCACTGTATAGACAGACCTCGGTTCTTAGCGTTTTATTTTCTATTTGATACAGGAAAGATCTTGAGCTACTGGTGTTTTAGCCCCGGGTACAGCATGCATGAGCTGGTCCGTCAGGGAGTCCGGACAATCATTCTCACTAGTGGGACCCTCTCCCCACTCTCCTCCTTTACCATGGAAATGCAGATGTAAGTTAATTTCTTTGTGTGCAAATAAAGTCATTAGATGGCATTATTTACTGTTTGTAAGGCCTGGTCTACACTGGGTGGGGGGGATCAATCTAAGTATTCACGTAGCTGAAGTCGACATACTTAGATCTACTTACCACGTTGTCTTCACTGCGGTAAATCGACGGCTGACGCTCTCTTGTCAACTCCGCCTTCGCCTCTCACCCTGGTGGAGTACCGGAGTTGATGGGAGAGCGCTTGGCGATCAGTTTATCATGTCTAGACTAGATGCGATAAAGCAACCCCCACTGGATCGATCACTGCCCGTCGATCCAGCGGGTAATGTAGACAAGCCCTAAACCAATCTCACAGGACTTCTCATGATTTTTGAATGCTTGGGGTTGGAAATGAAGTGATGGCTTAGAACTGGTATGAAGAGGATGCAAAGTAATGCACATTGGAAAACGTAATCCCAACTATACATATAAAATGATGGGGTCTAAATTAGCTGTTATCACTCAAGAAAGAGATTTTGGAGTCATTGTGGATAGTTCTCTGAAAACATCCACTCAATGTGCAGCAGCAGTCAAAAAAAAAGCTAACAGAAATGTTGGGAATCATTTAAGAAAGGGATAGAAAATATCATATTGCCGCTATATAAATCCGTGGTACGCCCACATCTTATATACTGTGTGCAGATGTGGTTGCCCCATCTCAAAAAAGATATATTGGAATTGGAAAAGGTTCAGAAAAAGGCAACAAAAATTAATAGGGGTATAGAACAGCTTCCATATGAGGAGACATTAATAAGACTTGGACTTTTCAGCTTGGAAAAGAGACGACTAAGGGGGGCTATGATAAGGTCTATAAAATCATGCCTGGTGTGGGGAAAGTAAATAAGGAAGTATTATTTACTACTCCTCATAATACAAGAACTAGGGGTCACCAAATGAAATTAAAAGGCAGCAGGTTTAAAACAAACAAAGTTTTTTTGTTTTTTTTCCACACAACACACAGCCAACCTGTGGAACTCTTTTTTACCAGAGGATGTTGTGAAGGCCAAGACTATAACAGGGTTCAAAAAAGAACTAGATACATTCATAGAGGATAGGTCTATCAATGGCTATTAGCCAGGCTGGGCAGTGAATGGTATCCCTAGCCTCTGTTTGCCAGAAGCTGGTAATGGGTGACAGGGAATGGATCACTTGATGATTACCTGTTCTGTTCATTCCCTCTGGGGCACCTGGCATTGGCCACTGTTGGAAGACAGGATACTGGGCTAGATGGACCTTTGGTTTGACCCAGTATGGCCATTCTTATGTTAGAGATCATATCTCTCTCCTGTTTCTTCAGCCCTTTCCCCGTTTGCTTGGAAAATCCACATGTTATTGATAAACACCAGATCTGGGTGGGGATAATTCCCAAGGGACCAGACGGAGGTCTGCTCAGCTCTACCTATGAAAAAAGGTAAGCAGCTCTTTCATTTAAATACTGCTGTGAACTCTTGGGTATCAGTGTATCAGTTTTTTGTTTAAAGGAGAGTGCTTGTGGAAAAAGTCATCTGCAAAGTTGACTTCTTAAATAAACAGGTTTCTAATTAAAAAGAAAAGGAGTACTTGTGGCACCTTAGAGACTAACAAATTTATTAGAGCATAAGCTTTCGTGAGCTACAGCATCCGATGAAGTGAGCTGTAGCTCACGAAAGCTTATGCTCTAATAAATTTGTTAGTCTCTAAGGTGCCACAAGTACTCCTTTTCTTTTTGCGAATACAGACTAACACGGCTGCTACTCTGAAAGGTTTCTAATTAGTAACAGGAAGCAGCAGAAGGTGAGGTTATAGAGAAATGTTATGCTGCTTCTACATTTCAGTTTGTGCTTAGCTAATCTGGAAAAAAGCAGAGAATTTCTATGCTGGAGAAAAAAGAAACATAAGTGCTGTTGCCTAGAAAAGTGAAAACCTGAAATTAAGGTTCCCCCTTTTGTTCTGTTTCCATTCTGTAATGTCATTTTTTGCTTAAAAACCTGTTTGTAGAACTTTAAGAAGTAATTTCATGCTTCGAGTGCTTTTTGTATTTATCAATTCTTTACAAAAAAGTTATTTACCTAGCAGAGTAGCACAGTTTTTTGGCACCATTATATTCACCTCTGTGAATGGGTGTTTAAAGAGGTAATCCTTTTGAAGTTTCTGGGGTGAGGGAGAAGTTTTTCTGCACGTCATACATATTTTCCTATTTTAATTGCCTTTCAAAAATATTCAAAGCTATTGTATCCTGACACTTTTTCATCCATTTTAAGTTCAACTTTATATATACATTCCCCTGGTTAAGACTGCTTTTGTTTGGGTTTAGCCAGGGCAGATGTAGCCTTTTTAGTGACACTCAGTAAACCAAAACCACTACCTATCGAAGAGCTTTTACCATGTAAGAGGAGATGTGCCAGAGTCCATGAAGTTTGCTGTTGATTTTATGTGGAAGGCACTCAGATACTACAGTGATGGATGACAATATACAGTCCTATGATAGTGTATTGCTAGTCCAAGAAATTTAGTTGGCCTGCCATTTAAGTTTATTTTGATGTAAGATACCACTGGGGTTTTTTCGTTTCCACAGTGTGTTGTGTGGAGTAAGTGAAGCATACAATGTAATTACCACGATTTCTCAAGGGTAAGAGTATCAGAATTTGTAGATCTTGTGAAAATAGTTCGTTGAGTGCTTGGTCATGTCCATTCCAATCACGTGTGTGTACATGCACAGTGGCTGGAAGATTTTTTCCCTTAGCAGCATCCGTCAGGCCGGCCTGGGTGTCCCCTGGCATCATGCCTTCATGACGCTCAGTATAGAGCCCTGCCGACCTGCCACCCCTTCAGTTCCTTCTTACCGCCAGTGACCGTTGGCTGGAACTTTCCTTAGCCCTTGCTTAGCAAGCGCATTCTGTACTTGTATATAGTTACCTTAGTGTCTTCTTAGTATTAGAGTTCTTAGTAGAGTTCCCCCGCACACGTACCTGCAGCCATGTTATGTCATGGTCCCCAGGGTTTAAAAACTGTGTGGCCTGTGCGAAGTGCATGCCAAAGAGCCATCCACATTCATCATGTTTACAGTTCCTAGGGGAGGTCCACCAAAAGGATCGCTGTAAGATCTGCCGCGAGTTCCGCCCTAGAACTCTAAAAGAAAGGGAACAACAGCTTAAGGTGATCCTTGTGGAGGCAGCCCTCCACCCCCACTCCAACCCGGGCTCAGGGGACCCGGCTCCCAATGCTTCGTCCTCGGAGTTCCCTGGCACCGTTGTCAAGCTCAGCACTGAGAAAGGACTCATTCCGAGACGCTCGGCACCGACAGGCACCTCACGAGGCCCAGCTGAAAGCAGGCACCGATCCCACTCGCTGGTGCCTTGGAAGAAAAAGAAGCCGGACAGCTGCTCTCCTCCGGCTAAATCCAGAGACGTGAGACCCCAGGCGGGCCACAGCTCCAGATCCCCTGCAGGGACCATGTCGACTCCTGCCCAAGTGAGGCAGTTGAGTCTGGCGCCCCCCCCCTTCGGTCGCAGCTATAGCTCCCTTCAATGCCAGAAGCTTACTAAGCCGCTCGGGACCTCCTGCACCTTATGGCGCCATTCTCGCCCCCCAGGAGGAAAGAACCTTCAGCACTGGCGGACCCGCCCCGTGATGCAGTCAAAAGGAAGCCGGCTATGATTTTGAGGTGCTCCCCCTCTCCATGCCCCTCACCGCCAGCTCACTCAGACAGAGAGCCTACCCGCTCCCTGAGCTCTTGACGCTTAAGTCACCGAGGCTCGGCTCCCCTGTGGTCTTCAGTCTGAGACCTCTGAGTCAGAGTCCGACTCCTATCGCACCAGGAAAAGCAGGAGCCATAGATCGAGGTCCGTGAGAGACAGGAGGGAGCCCCAGGCTTGGCCTCCGCAGTGGCAGAACCCACCTCAGTGGCTCTTCTGGACCCCCTGGGCCTTTCACCAAGTACAGGGAGGAACCCAAGGTCACCACTCCGTAACTACTTCTGTGGCCTCAGCCACCATTGTCCCGCCATCGGCTACGCATCTGCCCTCGGCGCCTGCCCACACTTCAACGCCTCTGACAGCAGTACCGACCTCGGCAGCGTCCTTGTGCCCATCTTCCACACTGGCACTGTTGTCGACGTCGGCTATGACGCAGGCACTGACGGCCCCGGTGCTGATGTCGGTGACTGGCCCTCCGCCTTCATTGGCACTTGCAAGCAGATCAGCACTGGCTCTATCGACAGTTCTTCCCATCATACTGATGATGGCGCCAACTCTCGGTCCAGCGTCTGCAGCTCTGGCACCGTCTGGCACGCCACTAGCACCAACACTGCCCCAAGAGTCTCAGGACCCCCGGGGGGGGGGTGGCAGGGAGCATCCGCTCATTATAAAAGCTTTCTCCTCTTCGTCACTGGATGAAGCATTGATGGGTACAGCTGTAGCCCTGGCGCTTGAGGACAACAAGGTGCTGCAGCAGTTGCTGTGCAGCCGCTCAGAGTCTGGGCATTAAGGCTGAGGAGGTAGTCGAGGAGGCTGATTCCATGGTGGACATCCTTGCACCCTCAGGACATTCACGTATTGCCCTTTCACTTATTAAAACCATTGTGGACACCACCAAGACCCTGTGGCAGACCCCAGCTTCCTTGCCACCCACTGCCAAGCGCAATGAGAGGTGTTATTTTATGCCCTCCAGAGGATTCGAACATTTATACTCCCACCCCCTGACTCTTGTTGTGGATGCTGCTAACCAGCATGAGAGAGAGGGCTTCCAAGGGATCCCCAAAAAACAGGGAGACTAAGCATCTATACCTTGTTGGGAGAAAGGTTTATTCTACAGGAGGTCTGCAGCTCCATATCTCGAAATGACAGGCCGTTCCTCTTCAGGGATCCTTCTCACGAGCATCTACTCATCCAGGAGGTGCAGTTGCTTCTGTCGCTAGGGCCAGTGGAGGGGGTTCCTCTAGAGCAAAGGGACGAGGGTTTCTGTTCCCGGTATTTCCTAATACCGAAAGCCAAAGGTGACCTCAGGCCCATCCTGGACCTGCGAAAATTCAGCAGGTTCATGAAGAAACTCCCATCATCCCCTCACTAGATGCAGCAGATTGGTATGCCGCCCTCAACTTGAAGGACGTGTGCTTTCAGAACGCAGTCACTCAGCCCCACAGGAAGTATCTCAGGTTTGTGGTCAACCGTACCCCCTACCAATTTACTGTCCTCCTGTTCGGCCTGTCAGCAGCACCTGAAGTATTCACCAAGTGCATGGCAGTTGTTGCCACGTTCTTGCGGAGGCACCAGGTACAGGTGTTCCCGTACCTCGATGACTGGCTGATCAAAGGCCGCTCCAGGACCCAAGTGGAGTCTCGGGTCACATTTATCAGAGTCACCTTTGAGAGCCTGGGTCTACTCCTAAACGAAGCGAAATTGACTCTGTCTCCTGTCCAGAGGCTAGAGTTGATGGGGCAGTACTGGACTTGACCCAAGTCAGGGCATACCTGCCACAGGCGAGGTTTCAGGCCCTTAATGACATAATCTGAGGCATCGGTGCAGTTCCCCATCACTACAGTGAGAAACTGCCTGAAACTTCGCAGGCACGTGGCAGCCTGTACCGATGTGGTGCATCATGCCAGACTCAGGCTTCAACCTCTCCAGTCATGGCTCTCGTCTGTGTATCGCCCAGCCTGGGACAGCTTGGACAGGATCATAACCCTGCCTCGCCTGGTCCTTAACTCCTTCCTGTGATGGCTCGATGCTCAGGAGGTGTACTCAAGGGTCCTCTTCACTGCCCTACAGCTGTCTCTGTCGCTGTGACAGACTCATCAGACTTGGGCTGGGGAGCGCATCTGGGAGACTGCAGAACTCAAAGCCTCTGGTCGCAAGCAGATCTGCGTGTCCACATCTATGTCAGAGAGCTGAGAGCGGTGCGCCTAGCATGTCAGACATTCTGTCCTTACCTAACCAGGCAATGTGTATCAGTCATGACAGGCAATACGACAGCAATGTTCTATATCAACAAACGGAGGTGCATGCTCCTCTCCCCTATGCCAAGAAGCCCTCATGCTGTGGGACTTCTGTGTAGAACATTCAATTCACCTGCAGGCATCATATCTCCCTGGGGTACAGAACGAGCTGGTGGACCACCTCAGCAGGTCCTTCCACAGCCATGAGTGGTCCCTTCACCCAGACATTGCAATCTCAATCTTCCAGAGGTAGGGTTTCCCCATGAGACCTCTTTGCCACGCGACGCAACAGGAAGTGCCAGCAGTTCTGTTCCTTCCAGAATCACAGCCTGGGCTCCAGCGTGTATGCGTTCCTCCTCTATTGGGGAGGTTCTCTCCTGTACGCCTTTCCGCCCATACCCCTGCTCATTCACAAAGTGCTACTCGACATCCGCGGAGATCGAGCTCATGTCCTACTGATAGCACTGGCCTGGCCCCATCAGCACTGGTACACATCCCTCCTAGACATGTCCGTGGGAGCCCCGATTACCTTGCTGCTTTCCCTGGACCTTCTCACACAAGATCATGGATATCTCCAACATCCAAATCTCCAGTCACTCCATCTTATGGGGTGGAAGCTCCATGGTTAAGTCTGTTGGAGCTTTCTTGCTCAGACCAGGTTAGACAGGTCCTCCTTGGCAGTAGGAAACCCTCTATGAGAGCCACTTACCTTGCCAAGTGGACGAGATTTTCAGTCTGGTTAGTGCAGCCTCATTCGCCCTCAATGCTGGTTTCAGTGCTGCACATTCTGGACTTCCTCCTCCATCTGAAGCAGGAGGGTCTCTCGTTGTCTTCTATATGGGTGCACTTAGCAGCCATCTCGGCCTTCCACCCGGGTGTGCAGGGCTGCTTGCTATTTGCTAATCCCATGGTCAGCTGATTGCTAAAGGGGCTTGACACGTTATACCCTCACGTCTGTCAACTGGTTCCTGCCTGGGACCTCAACTTTGGTCCTTTTTGGCTCATGGGGCCCCCTTTTGAGCCTTTAGCAACCTGTTCCGTGCTCTACCTCTGTTAAAAGGTCGCTATTCCTGGTAGCAATAACTTTGGCCAGGAGGGTGTCCGAACTCAGGGCCTTGACATCAGACCCTCCTTACACCTTGTCCTATAAGGACAAGGTTCAGCTCAGACCTCACCCTGCTTTCCTCCCAAAGGTTGTCTCGTAGTTTCACATCAACCAGGACATCTTCCGCCTCGTTTTCTACCCTAAACCTCATTTCAGCGGCAGGGAGCAGAGAGTCCACTCTCTCTGGATGTCCGCAGGGCACCAGCCTTTTACATCAAGAGAATGAAATCATTTAGAAAGTCAGTCCTATTGTTCATAGCAGTGGCGGACAGGAAGAAAGGTCAGCAAGTTCATTCCAATGCATCTCATCGTGGATTGTGTCCTGTATCCGTAAGTGCTACAACCTGGCAGATGTTCCCACACCTCCAATCACTGCGCACTCTACCAGGGCACAGGCTTCATCTACAGCGTTCCTGGCTCAGGTTCCCACCCAGAAAATCTGCAGAACAGCAATGTGGTCCTCCATACGCCCTTTTGTCGTGCATTATGCGATTACCCAGCAGGCCAGAGACTATGTGGCCTTCGGAAGAGCAGTACTCCAATCACTGGACAGCTGCGACCCCACCTCCTGAACTTGGCTTGGGAGTTACCTGATTGGAATGGACATGAACAAGCACGCACTCCTTGTAACTGTTCTTCTTCGAGATGTGTTCTTTGTGTCTATTCCAATACCCACCCTCCTACCCCTCTCTCGGAGGAGCTGGCAAGAAGGAACTGAAGGGTGGCTGGTCGGCAGGATTCTATATTGAGCATCATGAAGGTGCGACTCCAGGGGGCGCCCAGGACGGCCTGGGATGCTGCTAAGGGAAAAATCTTCCAGCCAACG
Source organism: Dermochelys coriacea (assembly GCF_009764565.3). Lineage (NCBI taxonomy): Eukaryota > Metazoa > Chordata > Testudines > Dermochelyidae > Dermochelys > Dermochelys coriacea. The sequence continues at coordinate 3,990,948 of NC_050080.1, forward strand.
TGCACATGTGCACGCACGCACCTGACTGGAATGGACGTCAACAACACATCTCGAAGAACAACAGGTATGAGAAGTGAGTAACCATTTTTACTCCTCTTCACAGGCTTAATAAGAAAACAGAGCATGCAAAACTGTCTGGAACTAAAGAGAAGGAAACAAGGAGATTAAAATAGGGACCAAATGTGGGGAATTTCCATAGAAACCAGCACAGACAGAATGCTACTGTTCAAGCAGCACTGAGCCAAAGAAAAAGTGCTTAGGGACAGTGACTAATTTGGTTGTCATTATAACACAAAAATAGGTTTCAGAGTAGCAGCCATGTTAGTCTGTATTCGCAAAAAGAAAAGGAGTACTTGTGGCACCTTAGAGACTAACAAATTTATTTGAGCATAAGCTTTCGTGAGCTACAGCTCACTTCATCAGATGCATTCAGTGGAAAATACAGTGGGGAGATGTATATACACAGAGAACACGAAACAATGGGTGTTAGCATACACATTGTAAGGAGAGTGATCACTTAAGATGAGCTATTACCAGCGGGGGGAGGAAGGGAGGGAAGAAAAACTTTTGTAGTTATAATCAAGGTGAGCCATTTCCAGCAGTTGACAAGAACGTCTGAGGAACAGTGTGGGGGGGAAATAAACATGGGGAAATAGTTTTACTTTGTGTAAAACTTCAAAAACACACTCCAATGAGAGACTGCTGAATTGGAATTAATTTGCAGACTGGATACAATTAATTTAGGCTTGACCCATCCACTCCGAGTCTCAATTCATGACACAAAGTAAAACTATTTCCCCATGTTTATTTTCCCCTCCCCCACCCCCCACTGTTCCTCGGATGTTCTTGTCAACTGCTGGAAATGGCCCACCTTGATTATCACAACAAAAGATTTTCTCCCCCCACCCCCCGCTCTCCTGCTGGTAATAGCTCACCTTAAGTGATCACTCTCCTTACAGTTTTCAGAGTAGCAGCCATGTTGGTCTGTATTCGCAAAAAGAAAAGGAGTATTTGTGGCACCTTAGAGACTAACAAATTTATTTGAGCATAAGCTTTCGTGAGCTACAGATGCATCCGATGAAGTGAGCTGTAGTTCATGAAAGCTTATGCTACAATAAATTTGTCTCTAAGGTGCCACAAGTCCTCCTTTTCTTTTTGCGAATACAGACTAACATGGCTGCTACTCTGAAATCGGTCATTATGCAAGGCACTGAATTTAGCCGTATGGAGTGGAAATCTATCAACTTCATGAAAAAACTTGTACAGATACAGACAGACATCCTCCTTTCCAAATGCAAACAGATGGACATCATACTGAAGGACTGAAGGTAAAAAATCCATTACAATCTACATACCACACAGACAATGCTGACAGCTTCTGCCATACACTTTCAAAGAAACTGCGCAACCACCTGATCAACATCCTCTACAGCAAACACGGAAAGATTAAGAATGAGGTCTCAAAACTGGATTCTCTCATAAAAAAAAAAAAAAAAACCTTCCACAGAAACTTCCTCGTGCTTGGACTTTACAACAACTAGACAAGCCATTTACAACACACACTTTGCTTCTATACAAAAGAAAAAGAACACTAAACTATCTAAACTACCACATGCCATTAAGGGGCCACAACAGTGGTTCCCTTAATCAACCCAGCAATATTGTTAATCTGTCCAACTATACTCTTAGCCCAGCAGAAGAATCTGTCCTGTCTCGGGGCCTCTCCTTCTGCCCCTCCACCCCCACAAACATGATACAGTTCTGTGGTGACCAGAATCCTATTTTCGACGTCTCCGACTCAAGGAATATTTCCAACACACCTCTGAACAACATACTAACCCACAGAGACCTTCCTACCAACACTACAAAAAGAAGGATTCTGGGTGGACTCCTCCTGAAGGTTGAAACAGCAGACTGGACTTCTACATAGAGTGCTTCCGCCGATGTGCACGGGCTGAAATTGTGGAAAAGCAGCATCACTTGCCCCATAACCTCAGCCATGCAGAACACAATGCCATCCACAGCCTCAGAAACAACTCTGACATCATAATCAAAAAGGCTGACAAAGGAGGTGCTGTCGTCGTCATGAATAGGTCGGAGTATGAACAAGAGGCTACTAGGCAGCTCTCCAACACCACTTTCTACAAGCCATTACCCTCTGATCCCACTGAGGGTTACCAAAAGAAACTACAGCATTTGCTCAAGAAACTTCCTGAAAAAGCACAAGAACAAATCTGCACAGACGTGTTAGGGGGCTTATTCCTTCACCCACTTACTTCCCTGGTCCTTCTCGCATGAACAGAGAGCAACAATACCCGAAGTCCAAAGGTGCAAACAATTAGATGTTTATTGGGGTGAACTTTCAGCAAGCATGATTCCAGTTTCCTTCCTTAGTGTCCCCCTTCCCAGCTCTGACACCACAGAGCCTTACACCTGTGTCCCTGTTCCCATTCCTGCCCTTAGCCAAACATGATTACAATTTCCTCACCCCCATTCCCTGTTCCCATTCCCCCCCCCCCACATACACCCACTTCCTGATTGACTGCAGACTATATAGTAAAACTTGAGTTCTGCTTAGCTATACCTTAACCAATCATTTTCCTGAAATTTAACTAACCAATCCTAACATATTGTAACATGATTATGTAACCAATTATATCCCACCATCTTAATTAGTTTACACCCAGCAAAATTAATTATACAGCAGACAGGAACAATTACAGAACCAGACAGAGATTATACAGACAAACAATGGCAAAGTAGGAACTATAATGACAAAACAATACAGAAGTGAGGATTTCACGTCCCAGCTATTGATAAGTGAGTGCTTGCCAGACAGGATGCTATCAAACTAAGTTTCCTTTTACATCTTCTAGGCACTTCCCTTTCTCTGGAGGCAATAGGCATTATCAGGACAGGATTGTATCCTAACGGCCCAATAGTACCTTCATTCAATGTGACTAGTTTGGAATGTGAAGATGTGACCGGTCGCTTCCCAGCTTATGGCTGCCCCTGCTGCTTAGACAAAGGCCTTAGCCTCAGCACAGGGCCTCAGACTGTCACAGTAAGAGAAGGACCTTACGCTGGCAGACAGTGATTTTGATTCTGTTATACCTCTGTAACTAGCCAAGTGATAGGAATACACCTAAAATTCTTAGAGTACAGGCCTTTACAGACAGGCCTGAATATCTATATCCTAACAAGATACACCCCTGGAACCCCGACCTGGGGTATTCTATCTGCTACCCAAGATCCATAAACCTGGAAATCCTGGACGCCCCATCATCTCAGGCATTGGCACCCTGACAGCAGGATTGTCTGGCTATGTAGACTCCCTCCTCAGGCCCTACGCTACCAGCACTCCCAGCTATCTTCGAGACACCACTGACTTCCTGAGGAAACTACAATCCGTCGGTGATCTTCCTGAAAACACCAACCTGGCCACTATGGATGTAGAAGCCTCTACACCAACATTCCACACAAAGATGGACTACAAGCCGTCAGGAACAGTATGCCTGATAATGTCACGACTAACCTGGTGGCTGAACTTTGTGATTTTTTGTCCTCACCCATAACTATTTCACATTTGGGGACAATGTGTACCTTCAAATCAGCAGCACTGCGATGGGTACCTGCATGGCCCCACAGTATGCCAACATTTTTATGGCTGACTTAGAACAACGCTTCCTTGGCTCTCGTCCCCAGTGCCCCTACACTACTTGCACTACATTGATGACATCTTCATCATCTGGACCCATGGAAAAGAAGCCCTTGAGGAATTCCACCATGACTTCAACAATTTCCATCCCACCATCAACCTCAGCCTGGACCAGTCCACACAAGAGATCCACTTCCTGGACACTATGGTGCTAATAAGTGATTGTCACATAAACACCACCCTATACCGGAAACCTACTGACCGTTATTCCCACCTACATGCCTCCAGCTTTCACCCAGATCACTCCACACGATCCATTGTCTACAGCCAAGCTCCAATCCCTCAGACAGAGACAAACACCTACAAGATCTCTATCATGCATTCTTCCAACTACAATACCCACCTGCTGAAGTGAAGAAACAGATTGACAGAGCCAGAAGAGTACCCAGAAGTCACCTACTACAGGACAGGCCCAACAAAGAAAATAACAGAACACCACTAGCCATCACCTTCAGCCCCCAACTAAAACCTCTCTAGCGCATCATCAAGGATCTATAACCTATCCTGAAGGACGACCCATCACTGACAGATCTTGGGAGACAGGCCAGTCCTTGCTTACAAACAGCCCCCCAACCTGAAGCAAATACTTACCAGCAACCACACACCACACAACAGAACCACTAACCCAGGAACCTATCCTTGCAACAAAGCCCGTTGCCAACTCTGTCCACATACCTATTCAGGGGATACCATCATAGGGCCTAATCACATCACCCACACTATCAGAGTCTCGTTCACCTGCACATCTACCAATGTGATATATGCCATCATGTGCCAGCAATGCCCCTCTGCCATGTACATTGGTTAAACTGGACAGTCTCTTCGTAAAAGAATGAATGGACACAAATCAGACGTCAAGAATTATAACATTCAAAAACCAGTTGGAGAACACTTCAGTCTCTCTGGTCACTCGATTACAGACCTAAGAGTGGCTGCTATTCAACAAAAAAAACTTCAAAACCAGACTCCAACGAGAGACTGCTGAATTGGAATTTGCAAACTGGATACAATTAATTTAGGCTTGAATAGTACTGGGAGTGGATGGGTCATTACACAAATTAAAACTATTTCCCCATGTTTATTTCCCCACCCCCACCCCCCACTGTTCCTCAGACGTTCTTGTCAACTGCTGGAAATGGCTCACCTTGATTATCACAACAAAAGGTTTTCTCCCCTCCCCTCCCCTGCTCTCCTGCTGGTAATAGCTCATCTTAAGTGATCATTCTCCTTATAGTGTATATGGTAACACCCATTGTTTCATGTTCTGTGTGTGTGTGTGTGTGTGTGTGTGTGTGTGTGTGTGTGTGTGTGTGTGTATAATATATATCTATATATATATCTATATATATATATATATATATATATATATATCTATATCTCCCCACTGTATTTTCCACTGAATGCATCCAATGAAGTGAGCTGTAGCTCACGAAAGCTTATGCTCAAATAAATTTGTTAGACTATAAGGTGCCACAAGTCCTCTTTTTCTTTTTGCGAATACAGACTAACACGGCTGCTACTCTGAAACTAGTAACACAGCAGCCAAACCAATCTTTTTTTTTTTTTTTTTTTTTTTCCCATAGCACCACCACACCTACTTCCTCATCAATTGTTTTAATCATCATAATGTTGGCAGCTTCTATAGACTCTCTCTGACAGGGTTCTGTTCCTGAATTTATTACGGTTAATAATTAACTTTATTATGTGTGATAATGGGTACTTCCACTGATTGAAGGCTGATATGTTAGGACCTAGATTTTCTTCACTGCTAAAACCCAACGTCTCAAAATTGTTAATTTTGCTGTTGATAGAGATTGCTTGCTTGTTGCCATCTTGACTGTTCCTACCAGTTTGGGACATTGGATGCTGCTGACATGTAATGTACAAAAGCTAGTTGTAGGAGGATCTTCATAGAATATCAGGGTTGGAAGGGACCTCAGGAGGTCAACTAGTCCAACCCCCTGCTCAAAGCAGGACCAATCCCCAACTAAATTATCCCAGCCAGGGCTTTGTCAAGCCTGACCTTAAAAACCTTTAAGGAAGGAGATTCCACCACCTCCCTAGGTAACGCATTCCAGTGCTTCACCACCCTCCTAGTGAAAAAGTTTTTCCTAATATCCAACCTAAACCTTCCCCACTGCAACTTGAGACCATTAGTCCTTGTTCTGCTACCACTGGGAACAGTCTAGATCCATTCTCTTTGGAACCCCCTTTCAGGTAGTTGAAAGCAGCTATCAAATTCCCCCTCATTCTTCTCTTCCGCAGACTAAGCAATCCCAGTTCCCTCAGCCTCTCCTCATAAGTCATGTGTTCCAGTCCCCTAATCATTTTTGTTGCCCTCCACTGGACTTTTTCCAATTTTTCCACATCCTTCTTGTAATGTGGGGCCCAAAACTGGACACAGTACTCCAGATGAGGCCTCACCAATCTCGAATAGAGGGGAACGATCTTGTCCCTCGATCTGCTGGCAATGCCCCTACTTATACAGCCCAAAATGCTATTGGCCTTCTTGGCAACAAGGGCACACTGTTGCCTCATATCCAGCTTCTCGTCCACTGTAACCTTAGGTCCTTTTCTGCAGAACTGCTGCCTAGCCATTTGGTCCCTAGTCTGTAGCGGTGCATGGGAAGGACTCTGCACTTGTCCTTGTTGAACCTCATCATATTTCTTTTGGCCCAGTCCTCTAATTTGTCTAGAGCCTTCTGTATCCTATCCCTACCCTCCAATGTATCTACCTCTCCTCCCAGTTTAGTGTCATCTGCAAACTTGCTGAGGGTGCAGTCCACACCATCCTCCAGATCATGAATGAAGATATTGAATAAAACCGACCCATAGACCGACCCTTGGGGCACTCTGCTTGATACCGGCTGCCAACTAGACATGGAGCCATTGATCACTACCCGTTGAGCCCGACAATCTAGCCAGCTTTCTATCCACCTTATAGTCCATTCATCCAGCCCATACTTCTTTAACTTGCTGGCAAGAATACTGTGGGAGACCGTGTCAAAAGCTTTGCTAAAGTCAAGGATCAACATGTGCACTGCTTTCCCCTCATCCACAGAGCCAGTTGTCTCATCATAGAAGGCAATTAGATTAGTCGGGCATGACTTGCCCTTGGTTTGAATCCATGCTGACTGTTCCTGATCATTTTCCTCACCTCTAAGTGCTTCAGAATTGATTCCTTGAGGACCTGCTCCATGATTTTTCCAGGGACTGAGGTGAGGCTGACTGGCCTGTAGTTCCCAGGATCCTCCTCCTTCCCTTTTTTAAAGATGGGCACTACCTTAGCCTTTTTCTAGTCATCCGGGATCTTCCTCTGTTTCTATGTAGGTGCTTGGCTCTTTTGGAGCAATAAGAAATGTATTGCACTAGTAGTGACCCATACTGGTAGATCATAGTGTTATGGAAGCATCTGGAGGTATAGAGTCTCTTCGGTCTTTGTTTCCTAGAGGACTGTGGGGTCATCCTACAAAGCAAGGTGGGAGGAAATAAGTGAAGAAAACTTGGACATCATGATTGCTAGAGGTAATGCTTGAATTGCCTATTACTTTGAGGTTTGTCCATGAGGAGGGGAGTGAAGGCACAGGAGAGGGAGAGAGGATGTGGGTTTAGCGGTGCATTCATTATTCCAAACAAGAGTGAGTTAATAAAAGGAATTGTGATGGTGATGCTGATGGATATTGTCGTCTTTGTAGGTTTTCTGTGGAATGTCTATCTTCTCTGGGGAAAACAATAGGTAAGTGAAGTTATAATCAGATTCAGGAAACAAGCTTCTGTTTTGGGTTATTTATAAATGAGTGGGGGGAAATGACTTCTAAACAAGCTTAAGCAGGTTTGGAACCCAGAAAGGAGGTGGTTTACATCTGGATTGATGAAGGAATTTCTTGTGCTTTCCTGACGTCATTAGCTTATTATTTTAGAAGACCATTCCAATTTCTAATTACAAGGTGTGTGTATATATACACTGTAAGCAGTTTATTAACATTCTGAGCCAATCTTTCACAGCATAATTGTACAGTACTTAGATAAAGCAAGGTTCACAATGGTAAAGTAGGTATAAGGTGGCACTGGAGCAATAAAACAAGATCTGACATCATAAATAAAATTGGAATTGTTTGTCCATACGATATAGTATAACACAGAACCTTAACCCTAATCTGTTTGTTTCTCATGGGACAATAAATACATCTTGCACTTCAGCAATGCGTGAATGTCTAACACGCATATTAACATCAGAGTTAAGAATTTTGGTCTTAATGCAATTATAAGGAATGTAGTGCGGGGGGGGGGGTAGATACTGTAGTTTTGTACATTTGGAGTGTATGTAACATTTGTAGAGGAGCAGAGTCTGTCAGTGAAGTGGTGATGAGATGATAGGGGTTAACAGTTTGTTAAAGGATAATTTAACTTGATATCACCTTGCTTTTAAGGGTTTGGTTAGGTGACTATTCCCTGTAAGCAACCTTATGTGTTTAATCAAGTTTTTTGTTTGAGAATTAAATTTGTGGGTGTTTTAAATGCTTGTGAGGACAGATAACACAAGAAGAGATTAAAGGTCAGATTGCATGCACAAATCAGATGCTTGTTTGCACCAATTGACTAACTCGGTGCATTTCCATGTGCAATTACGTGATTTCAACATACAAATATTTGCACATGCAATTACTATAATCCCATATGAAAGCCAGGTAATTGCATCTAGTTACCACTTGCAATTTAGGACACCAATTTTGCACACAACTGCTTATCTACTGGTCTGAAAAGCTGGCACCGGAAACATGGTTTAAAAATAGGATGAGATGCAAATTGGAAAAGGAGAGAAGTTGATAGTGGACAGTAAATTAAACATCAGTTTGCTATGCTATAGAGTATCAAAGAAGGCCAGTGCAGAATTGGGCAGCATATGCAGAGACACCATTTCATCAAGCCTATCTTGGTACAATTCTTACAATCATAAGAGAGCAGGGGAAATTTACTTATGAAGAAAGAATAAAAGAATTGTGTAGGATGACTTAATATATTCCCCCTTTAAATATCTCTTAGTCTAGAAATGTTTTGAAGGAGATAAACATGAGGGGAAAAGGAAATATTTATGGTGGAATGAAGGTGTCTAAGTAGGCAAAGGGGGATGAATTTGAGAACATTTTGGTTAAATATCAGGAAAACTTCTTGTCAGTGAGAAGTATAGTATAAAATTACAGAAGACTTCCAAGGAAAGTGGACAAAACACCAGAAAACCTCCCATAGGAAACAATTCAACCCTGGCATGGGGATGGACAGGACAACTTATTAGGTATTTTCCATCTCTTCCATCAAATGTGGTATGTGGCTATGTTGCGTTAGTATTGTTCAATGGAATGAATGCTAACCAGGCTATAAAAGTGGTGATAATATACTCCTCTTCCAACACTCGCTTGTCTCTCCCACCCTTTCCATCAAGAAGATGAAGAGGAGTCGTAGGAAGACCAGTATGTGCCCTGAGAAAAGTAGGCTAATTCCCTACCAATGCCTCAGAGTGGAAGTGTTCTGAATGGTGAGTTATTCTGCACCATCTTTCTTGTTGCAGGTAATCTTGTGCGAATTATACCACATGGGCTGCTGGTGTTCTTCCCTTCATATCCGGTCATGGATAAAAGCCTGGAATATTGGAGAGTATGTTGGTTCTTTCTTTGTGTATGAATTGTAGTTACACACTTTGGACCAAATTTTCACACACAGGTGCTTATATTGGAGTTCCCAGTACTGCGGTCTAGCACTGACTTGCCCAAATACCTATTTTATGCATCTCTGTGTTCATTTACATTTATTGTCTATATTGTGACATAAGGTTGTGAACAGCACTCTCTAGACAAATAAGCCCTTGCTCAAAAAAAGCTTAAAGTTATAACCCAACAAATGCTGAACAATGAGGGAACTGGGGAACAAGCAGAGCAAGAGATAAAAGAAGCTTGGTTAATTAGGCACATTTCTACAAGTTAATGTATATTTGAGGTGGGACTGGTAGCACCACCTGTTCTTAAAGTTTTATAAGACTCTATTTTCAGTTTCAGTAACTTTGCCAAACTAACCATTTGGGCTGAAATTTTTCATGACAGATGTCTTAGGTTGAATATTATGTTTTGCCCATGTTAAAAAATTCTGGTGAACTTTTTCTTTGAAATGTTCTCTTGCCCCCATGCTTCGGGGGAGGGACTTGAAATTTGGAATGGCCTTTGCTTCAGGTATCTCTGTGAAAATCCGCACAAATTTGACCAAGTTATTAGCCTTTGCAAAATCTCAGTTTGTGCATGCTCAGTAGAGACTTAGATTTTAGCAGCTAAATTCCCAAAGATTCTGTTCATACTAGCCATGCTCTAGCCCAGTGGTTTTCAAACGTTTTTTTCTGGCGACCCAGTTGAAGAAAATTGTTAATGCCCGTGACCCAAAAGAGCTGGGAATGAGGGGTTTGGGGTGTGGTAGGGGCTATGGGCTTGGGCCGAGGGTTGGGATGTGGGAGTGAGGGCTGTGGGGTGGGGCCGGGAATGAGTGGTTCAGGGTGTGGGAGGGGGCTGTGGTCTGGGGCAATGGGTTTGGGGGGCAGAAGGGGGTCAGGGCTCTGGGCTGGAGGTGCAGACTCGGGGTGGGGCCAGGGATGAGGGGTGTAGGGTGCAGGAGGGGGCTCTGGGTTTGGGGGGGGCTCGGGGCTGGAGTAGGGGGTTGGGGAGCCAGAACTGCTGCTAGCTGCTTCCAGTGCACATCGCGGTGTCAGAACAGGTAGGAACTAGCCTGCCTTAGCCGGGTAGCACCACCAATGGGACTTTTAACGGCCTGGTCAATGGTGTGGACCAGAGCTGCCACAACCCAGTGCCTTACATTCCGCAACCCAGTAGTGGGTCGCGACCCGCAGTTTGAAAACCACTGCTCTAGTCAGAGACCATGCAGAAATCTCCATACAATTTCAGCTTTCTGGACTGCTATGGGACATGCTGGGTGTGGGTCTGGGAACGTGAACAGAGAGCAGGGAGACTATCCAGTGCTCTCCATGACCCCACCACTGGGCTCAGGAAGCATGGAGGAGAAAACTGCCTGATTTGAATGCAGAGGGGACAAAAGACAGGCTGCATGGCAACCTTAATTCTGGGATTTCCTAACTTCTGAGTGCTTGACAACATTAATGTTTTTTTATGTATCATATGAACAGAATGTTTATAACTGTGGGTCTGGGCTCCCAAATCTGAATTGGACTCGATATGTGTATATGTAGTATGATGATTGCACTTCCTTGAACAAACATTTTTTTCTGAAAAAATATTCAAAATAAGACACTAAATTATATAATGAACTTACTTGTTTGACATTAAATGAGATGACTGTTGTTCTTGTTGCTTCCATGCCTCTTGGAGATAGTGCCCTCATGGCCTAGACAGGTGAGGTACTTGGCTCTACTTCATCTCTCCTTGGTAATGCCTCTCTGCCTTCCCAGGGAGGCTCTTCTGTGTCACGGCTCTGGTGCCTTCTCAACCTTTCATCTCTGAACTTGAAGGCTTGGCTTCTTGATTGTTCCCAGGCATGGAGTTAAAGTGCTTGGCCAATGTTCAGAACCTACTATTCATAAGACTTACCTGCAAAAGTGGAAAAGCTTCCATTCCTGGTATTCTCATCACTCTTTGAAAGCCTCAGAAGCTCCACTCTTAAGGATCCTAGATTACCTGATTCTCGGACCTTATCTCTTTAAGTCCATGAGCTCAGTTAGAATACACCTGGCTGTTGTTACAGCCTTCCTTTTACCTATAGAAGGGGTTTTAGTCTTTGCCCATCCAACCATGACCAGATACCTTACAAGTTTATAAATTATTTCCCCCTGTCCAGAACCCATCTCCTCCATGGGACCTTAATCTGATTCGCAATGCCTTGAGGTAGCGCCTCCCTCCCCCCCCACATTTGAGCCCATGTCTACCTGTCTTCTCTTCCACTTCTCCCTCAAAATTTCCTTTCTGATAGCTGTCACCTCAGCCAGAAGAATGGGAGAACTTGGGGTGCTCATGGCAGACCCACCATATGCTGCCTTCTACTGTGACAGAATGACGCTGTGCCCCATCCTCGATTCTTCTCTAAAGTCTTGTTAGAATTTCATATCAACTAAGAGATTTGTTTATTGGTATTTTTTATGAAGCCTCAGATCTCCAGAGAGGAAGTTAGTCTCCTCACACTAGCTATCAGGAGGGCCCTCACCTCTACCTTGACAGGACCAAGACTTTTAGGGCCTCTGCCAGACTCTTTGACTTCTGTGTTGAAAGGAGGAAGGGACAGCCAGTTTCCACTCCGACTGTTGAAGTGGGTTTCAGGTTGTATCTTGACCTGCTATGAAGCTGCTGGGATACATTCCCTTCACAGAGTGAAAACTCACTCCATCAGGGGTCAGAACACTTCTGTAGTCCTTTTGAAGGATGTCCCCATAACATAAATCTGCAGGGCTGCAACCTGGTCCTGGTTCACACATTCACCAGACATTATGCTATGATATGTGCATCTATGGCTGATGCTACCTTTGGTGACACGGTCCCCCAAACTGCCTTGGATTTGCCGCCTCAGCACCTGCCTCCATGTTAAGATAGGTTTCAGAGTAGCAGCCGTGTTAGTCTGTATTTGCAAAAAGAAAAGGAGTACTTGGGGCACCTTAGAGACTAACAAATTTATTAGAGCATAAGCTTTCGTGAGCTACAGCTCACTTCATCGGATGCATTTGGTGGAAAAAAAACCACCAAATGCATCCGATGAAGTGAGCTGTAGCTCACGAAAGCTTATGCTCTAATAAATTTGTTAGTCTCTAAGGTGCCCCAAGTACTCCTTTTCTTTTTGCATGTTAAGATACTACTTGTGAGTCGAAGAAGGAGAGGTTATTTACCTGTAAAGTAACTTGAAGTCTTTGAGTTGTTTTGTCCTTATGTGTACTCCACCTACTATCTTCCTTGTCCTCTGCTGTGGAGTCTTCCATGCTTCGTAGTTGAGAAGGAACTGGAGTGGCAGCAGATCCGCATCTCCTTATAAGCCCTTTCCTGAGAGCAGATGCTACTGCTCTACACAGTCCTCATACTTGTCTTGTGTCAAGTACACTCTTTATTTGCTTAATTGATTAAGGTGAAGTTTCTAAAGCATGCATATCATCTCAATTAGCTCCTCATTATCATTGACTTCAGTGGAAACAGAGTTAAACGAATATTGGGGCATTTAGGAAAATCACAGCATTTGCTTAAATAAGCATTATACAGGCTGGAGGAAAGTTTTTGGACCATCATCCTCTTGATAAATGAACCAAAAGCTAAACAGCTTTTCTTCAGAAGGGACCACTTGAGGAATGCTGAGGCTTAGAAGGGGAGAGCTACAACTTCTATAGTTTCCATTATAGGGTGACCAGATGTCCCGATTTTATAGGGACAGTCCCGATATTTGGGTCTTTTTCTTATATAGGCTCCTATGACACTCTTCCCTCCTCCCCCCCCCCCCAACCTCCTGTCCCAATTTTTCACACTTGCTATCTGGTCATCCTATTCCCTTAGCTTTCTGCAGTACTTTTCCTAGACTAAATCACTAACTCGCTTTCTTCTTGTTCATTGTTGGTATCGTTAATATGGAGGTGACTCCTGGATGACTTGAAGCTGAGTTTTGGTTGGATTCTAATCCATTTGGAAGTTTTCTGAGACAGACATACCAAAGAGTGGTAATACTTCCTCACTGGCTTGTTTTAAAAAAAAAAAGTTGATGGTAAATAGTTAAAAAAATCCTTGATACTAAACTCCCAGTTGGGTTATTATTTTATTTTTAATTATAATAAATTTGTTGTAGTTTGTATCTTTCCTTGGTTGGTGTTGCTCAAATCCCCTGTCTTTGTTTCTGGCTGAAGTCAGGGACATTTTTCTAATGTGAGTTGTCTCCCCCAGCAGAAGCCATGGTAGGACATTTGCCTAGGTAACTGTTGCTCCCCTTCTAAGATACCAGCGTGGGGCAGTGGTGAGGAGCAGGGAATCAGATTTTCTGTGCAGATTGCAGGAGGAGTATCCAGGAGGCAGATATTGGGCACCAAGGGTCTGCAAGTTGGAAGGAAGGAGGTGACCTCACTGCTGTCATGGCTTCTGAAAAGATGCATAAAGCATGGAGAAAGTGTCTTGGCCATTCTGCGTAAACTGCTCATGTTGGAACTGCTGCCTGGACCCAGCTCATTTCCTTACCATTGGAAGCTGCATGCCCCTGCCTCCAACTCTGGCTGGCAAGAGAGGAATGGGTGATGGAGAGCATGTAGTTACCACCGCCTGTGGCTTCCTTTCCCATATGTACTTCTGACTTATTTGCTCTCTGTTTAATAGGAGCATGACTTTGCTAAAAGAATAGAAGAAGTGAAGCCGGTGTTTGTGGAACCAAGGAATAAAGGAACCTTCACAGAGGTTGGTCATTTGTGTTGTCTGTCTCATTTAATAAATTCTCCTTTTTATGCTTAAATACTTCTCCAAAGATGTGTTTGCAGCAGTGACTACAGAACTGCATGCTGTTGGGTTAAAACCAAGAGAGCTATAAGGGCTCCATTCTCCTGATGAGGTGCACTGAACACTAAGGGTATGTCTATACACTATGAAATTAGGTCAGATTTATAGAAATCAATTTTTTAGGAAGCGATTTTTATACAGTCGATTGTGTTTGTCCCCACTAAGCGCATTAAGTCAGCGGCGTACGTCTACAGTACCGTGGCTAGAGTCTACTTTCGGAGTGTTGCACTGTGGGTAGCTATCCCACAGTTCCCGCAGTCTCCGCCACCCATTGGAATTTTGGGTTAAGCTCCCAATGCCTGATGGGGCAAAAGCATTGTCGCGGGTGGTTTTGGGTACGTGTCGTCATTCGCCCCTCCCTCCGTAAAAGCAACAGCAGACAATTGCTTCTCGCCTTTTTTCCATGTGGACGTCATACTGCTTTCAGCAAACAGTGCAGTAGGACTGCTAACCGTCGTCATCAAACTTCCGCTGCCACTCTGCTCTCCTGCTCTTGTCTCAATAGCAAGTTTCTCCATGTTGGCTGTCATGGGCTCCTGCTTCCGCTGCCACTCTGCTCTCCTGAATCCACCTCGCATATCATCAGCCACCGCTTCAACTCCGCTCTCCTGCAGACATCATACCATGGCAAGCATGCAGCCCGCTCAGATCACAGTTGCAGTTATGAGCATAATAAACACCTTGCGCATTATCCTGCAGTATGTTCAGAACCAGAACCTGCAAAACCAGGCGATGCAGCGCGGTGACGAGATTGATGAGGACATGGACACAGATTTCTCTCAAAGTACAGGCCCTGGCAATTTGGACATCCTGGTGGCAATGGGGCAGGCTCATGTAGTGGAACGCCGATTCTGGGCCCAGGAAACAAGCACAGACTGGTGGGACCGCATAGTGTTGCAGGTCTGGGATGATTCCTAGTGGCTGCAAAACATTCGCATGAGTAAGGGCATTTCCATGGAACTTTGTGACTTGCTTTCCCCTGTCCTGAAGCGCAAGAATGCCAAGATGAGAGCAGCCCTCACAGTTCTCATGTGAGTGGCGATATCCCTCTGGAAGCTTGTAATGCCAGACAGCTACCGGTCAATTGGGGAATCAATTTGGAGTGGGCAAATCTACTGTGGAGCTGCTGTGATCCAAGTAGCCAACACAATCACTGAGTGGCTGCTATCAAAGGTAGTGACTCTGGGAAATGTGCAGGTCATAGTGGATGGCTTTGCTGCAATGGGGTTCCCTAACTGTGGTGGGGCAATAGATGGAACACATATCCCTATCTTGGGACCGGACCACCCTGGCAGCCAGTACATAAACCGAAAGGGGTACTTTTCCTAGAGGATTTCCGCACCATCCCGAGACGCGTTAACAGACTTTTCCAGCGGCTGTACTGGCTGTGAGTGCATCCCAAGTCTTCAGGGAAAATTAATCATTAAACACGCTTGCTTTTAAACCACGTATTTTATTTACAAAGGTACACTCACCAGAGGTGCCTTCTCTACCTTCAAGGTCCGGGAGCCCATCTTGGGAGGGTATTGGCTCCAGGGTGATAAACAGTTCCTGGCTTCGGGGAGAACAGTTTCATCCTCCGCCTCATTATCATCTT
Source organism: Dermochelys coriacea (assembly GCF_009764565.3). Classification (NCBI taxonomy): domain Eukaryota; kingdom Metazoa; phylum Chordata; order Testudines; family Dermochelyidae; genus Dermochelys; species Dermochelys coriacea. The sequence continues at coordinate 4,006,780 of NC_050080.1, forward strand.
CCTTGTCCCCAAAATCCTCATCCCTGTTTCTTGAGACTCCCCCCTTGCAGGAGTCCACGTAGAGGGGTGGGGTAGTGATAGGGGCACCACCTAGAATTGCATGTAGCTCATCATAGAAGTGGCATGTCTGGGGTTCTGACCCGGAGTGGCCGTTTGCCTGTTTGGTTTTTTGGTAGCCTTGCCTGAGCTCCTTAATTTTCACGTGGAACTGCTGCGAGTCCCTGTATAGCCCCTGTCCTTCATGCCCTTGGAGATTTTTTCAAATATTTTTGGCATTTTGTCTTTTGGAACGGAGTTCTGATAGCACGGATTCGTCTCCCCATACAGGGATCGGATCCAGTACCTCCCATTCGGTCCATGCTGGAGCTCTTTTGCGATTCTGGGACTGCATGGTCAACTCTGCTGATGAGCTCTGCATGGTCATGCCATGCTGGCCAAATTTCAGGAAATGAAATTCAAAAGTTCTTAGTGCTTTTCCTGTGTACTTGGCTAGTGCATCTCAGTTGAAAGCGCTGTTCAGAGGGGTCACAATGGAGCACTCTAGGATAGCTCCCGGAGGCCAATACCATTGAATTATGTCCACACTACCCAAATTCGACCTGGCGATATTGATTTCAGTGGTAATCCCCTCGTCGGGGAGGAGTACAGAAATAGATTTTAAGAGCCCTTTAAGTCGACAAAAATGGCTTCGTCGTGTGGACCAGGTGCAGGGTTAAATCAATCTAACACTGCTAAATTCGACCTAAACTCGTAGTGTAGACCAGGGCTAATATAGTCATGGTTTGAAATCTGCCTGCGCTCCGGATATTAGTACCACGTGCTTAGACATAGGGTGACCAGATGTCCCGTTTTTGGGACTTTTTCTTACATAGGCACCTATTACCCGCACCCCTTGTGACATTTTTTCACAGTTGCTATCTGGTCACCCTACTTAGACACCACGGTGAAGGATAGCTTAGAAAAGCTTAGCTCAGTCTGTCATTGCAACAGTCAGCACTGGAAATCCAACCCTTGGATATTCTGCTGGCAATTTCCCTCCAACTTGTTGCAGTTTGTTTTTGATTATGAAAATTTTCACGGTAACATAAGTGTGGGGTTTTTTTTGTTTTTTTGTTTTAAATTCAGAATGCTTTAACTTGTCCGGGCAACACTAACTGTTGCCCAGGAGCTCAATTATGGTAATCAGGGGCGCCATCAGGATCTGCCTTTGTAGAAGCAACTCAGCTGGAATATCACACCGATGGCATATTCCTTTTCTTCGACACCAGTATTGAACCCAGTAATTCCCAGGGGGCTGGGAAGCCGTTTGGTTTGGGTGTAAAGGGGCTCTAAAGTGTATCCTTCCATTGGCATCTTTAATAAAAAAAAAAAAATTAAAATTTAAAAATCTGATGCGTTTCCAAGGCGCGCGCGGACACATGCAAGCGGGGATGGTTTAGAAGCAACCAAAAAAAGAAGGCAATGAGCTCTAGTAGAGGGAAGGGAAACTTCTACCACTTCTCAATATAAATACTACTGTGTATGTGTCTCTCTCCTTGGCACAGCTTTGTTTAGATAGTGTTTCTTGGTTGCATTGCTGGAAGATACTGGTATTCAATAGTTGTAAGGGAAGAGGAGGCCAACTGTACAGCTGTTACAGTCATGGGCTGGCCATTTGTCAAGAGGGGAAAGAGAAGTCAACTTCCTTGTTACGTGCACTAATGGCTGATGGTGTACAATATTTTTTACTGTTTAAATTGTTTATTGAAAAGAAACAATTACAAAATTAGATGGAAGTGACCTAATTTAGAAACAAGATTAGATTTACAGATAAGTATTTCTCTGCTAAAAAGATAACAAAAGTTTGTAATACCAGCTGTTTAACGTGTAGAGGAAAGAACATGTTAGTAATCCAGGAAGTTGCTAGGTACTGTTTATACCAATTTTCACAGAAACATTGCCTCTTCTGAGGCAATAAGCCTGTAACATGTTAAAGGAAGTTCCTGACTAAAATCTTTGTTACATTTTTCCATCACTGTCATAAATCCACCTCCCTGAAAGGTGGTAGCTAGGTCAAAAGAAGAATTCTTGCATCAACCTAGCTTTGTCTACAGCGGGGGTTAGGTTGACCTCACTACGTCATACAAAGTGTGAAATTTTTCACAGCTCTGAGTGATGTGGCTAGATCAACGTAAGGTTTAGTTGTTTAGGCCTTGGTGGCAACAGACTTATTTTTCTGTACCTAGTGAAATTGTTAAAATAAGATTCTTCATATTTACAGATATTGTTGCAGTTCTGGCATGTGCTGCTTGCATCATAAATAGTTTATAGAAAACAAAATTAAAGTTTTAAATGAATATTCTTCTAGTTTCCTAATTTGTTGAAATTCCTCACCCTTTTCCCACCTTTTTCTCTTCTCCTGAATTCCAGCCTCTTCTCCTTGACAATGATTAGAGTAAATGATTTATTTTGTTTTCCTCTTTTGCCAATGTGGAGTCATAAGACTACTGCATAATAAGTTCTTTGTTTTCCCTTCAGAGATAGATGACATCACAATGTTATGTCTGTCAGAAGATCTGTGGGATTCTTTGTAATAAGGGGCTTTTGGAAAGCAAATATTTCTAACATCCAGTTATACTCCAGTAAGGAAAATGACAGTAAGCCTAGTTAACTACACCTTGAGTCTCAGTATGTGAGTCAGACTTGTTATGATGTACAAGTTTGTTCGTTGCATGTGTGTAAAGTAGGTGGTTTTCCCTCTTCCTCTTATCTAACCTGTTTGTCTTGTAGATCATGGATGCATATTATGATAAGATTGTCTGTCCCAAGTCTAGTGGAGCTACTTTCTTGGCAGTATGTCGGGGAAAGGTAATGTAGAACAGAGTTTGTCATTCTTGAGAGCAAGCTACTTTTTGCATTGAGTTTGGAAGATTGTAGCTCTTCCAGATACTACTTTTAGCAAAGAGAAATGTGTGTTTTTGTGTATCTATAAATAATCACATGTATAAAAAAGCCCTAGTGAAATAAAGGAGCAAATGCAGAATGCATAGTTTTTCCAACTCTATTTTAAGTGCACAGGTCTGTCATTCATGGTTTTACTGGTAATATGTGTATGATCTCAAAGGGGAACAGCTTCATACTTTCCTACATTTTCTTTTGGTTGCTCACAGAAGAGCTGTATTACTGTATAAGAGAGACTGTATTAGACAAGACTTGACAAATGTTTCTGTCAGCCTAACGTTATAAAGAAACAACTGTCTGAAATGTTGTTCAATTTCAAAATACGAGCTACAGTTAGTACAAACCCAGTGCCTGCCCTGGAGCCCTTCTGCCAGTTTTGGTGGTTTTACAGTCGTCATTTTTTCTATTTTTAGAAGTGAATTTAATCCTCTTGAAATGGTTGTATTTGTTTTGAATGTTGCGGGAGGTCTTATTATATTGCATTTTGTTATACGGTGCCCTAGAAGAGGAGCACACTTCTTGTAAATCATGTTGTTACTAATGGTCATCCTCTGGTGTATAGATAGTTCAGAAAGTTCAGGCATGAAATGTATAATCAGTAATGGGTGTGCTGGCAACACAGCCTGGAAATCTGGCAGATGTTTGAAATGCTTACTATCTCAGAAACCATAGAAATAGGAGAGAAGCAGAGAAACCTCTCCTCACACCCTTTGGCTGATATGTTACTCGGTCAAGGCCTGGTAGTAGGAAACCACTGGGATTAAAGCCCTGGCAATAAAAGTAAGGAATCCAGTTCAAATTGTTTCCACTACTCTCAAACTACAATTGTTAGATGTGTAATTTAAGGCAGAGAGGCCACAACCCCTGAACTGCTCTGATATGTCACTTAATACGCTGTTAGTGATTGAAAACACTGTTCATCTTCAGGCCAGCGAAGGCTTGGACTTTGCAGACATGAATGGACGAGGTGTTATCATCACTGGGCTTCCATTTCCCCCTCGCATGGAACCAAGAGTCGTTTTAAAGATGCAATTCCTGGATGAAATGAAAAGACAAGGTTCAGGGGCGCAGGTAAGATTGGGAAACTTTTTGCAAATTTTTTTTTGCCAGTCCATTGTCTCATAGTTTCTCTCTCCAGCATATGGCTTTTCTTCCCATCTCTGTGAGACCACAGTAAGCAAGCCTCCTCTATCAAACCATACAAATTTGACACCCCTCTCCCACCCCCACCTCCTGCTGGGTTGTGCTGAAATTTTAAAATCTTCAAGGGATTGCACGTGTCTGTTTCACTTCAAATGTGTGTGCACCTGGTACACAGGATGCACACACACCTGAAGTTCAAAGAACATTTGTAACATATCTCAAAGAACAGCAGTGACAGTTCAGGTTAGTAATCAGTTTTTCCACATCTGATTACTGTGGTGTTTCTTCGAGTGCTTGTTCACGTCAATTCCAATCAGGTGTGCACACGCTGCATGCACAGTTGTCAGAAAGTTTTTTTCCCTTAGCAGCTTTCATCGGGTCGGCTGTGGAGCCCCCTGGAGTGGTACTTTCATGGCACTCAATATATGACCCTGCTGACCTGACCCCCCTTTAGTTCCCTTAGCTTTCTTCTTTAGTCTGTAGTTCAGTCTAGGTTTTAGTTAGTAGTTCATTTTAATTTCCTGTACATAGTATATATAATAGTTTGGGTTAGTGTGCAGGGTTCTCCCCATCCCTTACCTTCCCTTGGCCCTGGGGCAGGCCTCGGGGCCAAGGACTTAAACCTTGCAGGACCTGCAAGAAGCCCATGCCAATGGGTGACCCCCAAGACACATGCCTGAAGGATCTGGGGGAAGGACACCAAACAGACAGGTGCAAAATCTGCAGGTCTTTCCGCACTAGGACAAAGAAAGAGCGGGATTTCTGGCTGAAACAACTTTTGATGGAGTCTGCTTTCCTTCCGCATCTCGCCACAGAATGCCGGGATCTGACACTAAGCATGTCGGTGCGGAGTACCCCAGCCTCGGTGCATGACATGGCACTGAGGAAAGACACTGACTCGAGACCCTAGGCACCGGCGGTCCCCGGCACCGGAAGTGGCGCAGTCAACCAGGCATCGCTCGCACTCACAAGTGCCGCACAGGTGACAAAAGAAGATGGACAGGGATTGTTCCCCGGTGCCGAAGGCAGCGCCAGGCGGAACAGCAGTGCATCCCACGAAGGAGCACTCAGCACCCAAGTACCAGGAGTCGGTGCTGCTGACTTCGGTTCCCTGGAGGGGACTGTTGAGTCCAGTGCCCAGCGACTCCCTGGACAGACAATGTCAGGTGGAGGAGTTGGTCTCCCTCCATCCCAGACACTTTTGAAGCCTCCAGGGACCTAATAGCAATGACGGCCCCTCAACTTCTGGCTATCAGGGACAAGCCTCTGTGGCACCATGTCCGGCACCATCTAGAGGCAAGCTGGCCATGATGCGGCAATCACCTTCTGTGACATGGCACCATTCACCTCGACACTGCTAGGGTTCACCATCGCTGAGGCACCATTCCCCAGCTAGGGACTCCGTGCATGAGTCCCTGGCACCCGTGGAGCAGCCCTGTTCCTCTGCTCCGCACCACTCGACGCCACTGTGGTTGTCATGATCAGATCAGTGTTGTCTGACTCGGATGGGGACTCCTTTTACTCATGCTGCACCAGTCACAGGTCGAATTGGCACAGAAGTGAGGCACCAGCGGCATGGCCTCCACGTTGGCAGCCGCAGCCTCAGTGACCGTTCTGGACTCCCTGGGCTTATCACCAGGCCCAGGGCTCATTTTCCAGTGGCTCTTGCTCGGTTGTCTCTGAAACCCAAGCACCCCAGCCATATAAAAATTTCCCGGCATTTCTCGGGGATTGGAACTGACGCCAGGACAGGACCCACAGTCCATCCAGGACATCGTCGAAGCAGCCCTGGTGACAGCCGGCCAGACTACTGCTGCCGCGACTACATTCAGCGCAGAGCCCACAGGCACTGACCAGGAGGATGCTAGAGAACTGGATGGTCAGGAGAACTCAGTACTGCCTCTAGCCTCCTCATCTTCATCCCTGGATGAGGCGATTGCGGGGACTTTGGCCTTGGGACATCCCCTGATAGATCACCATGCACACCAGGACCTCTTGCGCAGAATCGCTTGCAACATGGGATTGCAAGCAGAAGAAATTATCTAACAAGAGGACCCCATGGTCCATAGCTTGATGCCAGAGGGTCCCTCCAGGGTAGTTCTGCCCTTGATAAAAACTATACAGAGCAATATCAAAACACTGTGGCGACCCTGGCATCGATCCCGCCTACGGCGAGGGACGTAGAGTGCAAGTACTTTGTCCCATCCAAGGGATATGGGTACTTGTTCTCACACCACAGCCCTTCTCCCTAGTAGTGACCACGGTCAACGAGAAGGAGAGGCAGGGCCAACAAGGACCGACTCCAAAATCCCAGGAGTCTAAAAGATTAGACCTTTTTGGTAGGAAGGTCTACTCAACGGGGGCCCTGCAGCAGAGGATAGCTAATCAACAAGCTATCCTCAGCAGATAGAACTTCAACTCGTGGGTCTCCAGGTTGAAGTTTAAGGAACCTATTTCATAAGACTCCAGAACTGAATTCATGGCCATTATTGACTAAGGGAGAGTGGTGGCACGAACCTTCCTTAATGCGGCGGACTCTGCCACCGCACCTTCTCAGCAGGTTTAGCCATGAGAAGGGGTTCATGGCTGCAGGCATCTGGGCTGTCCCCTGAAGTGCAGCAAACCCTTCAGGACCTGCTGTTTGAGGGCACAGGATTATTCTCAGAGCAGACAGACTCCAAGCTGCACAGCCTGAAGGACTCTTCGGTGACCATGAAGTTGCTGGGTATGCATACTCCTGCTACCCAGCGTAAACACTTCAAACCACAGCCTCAACAGCAGTGTTCCTACCTTTCTCAAAGACAGGACTTCTATAGAAGGAGGGGTAAGAATGGCAGGCACAGACTGTTGCAACCCCCCATCAGGGCCAGGGCCCAGCCAAATCTTCGTCGGGCTCAAACCAGGCCTTTTGAAGGGACGCCCGAGGATGGCGTACCCACCACTACACCGGATCCTTCCCAGTGCTTCCTGAATTAGCTATCCCATTTCTACGGTGCCTGGTCCCAAATAACATTGGACTGCTGGGTCCTTCTCACGGTAGAGGTGAGATATTCTCTCCAGTTCTGCTCCTCCCCTCCCTCCCGTCCCTCTTCAGGGACCCTTCTCATGAGCAACTCCTTATCCAGGAGGTGCAGTCACTCCTCGCCATGGGGGCAGTGGATGAGGTTCCTCAGGAGCTAAGGGGCAGGGGATTCTATTCCTGTTATTTCCTAATCCCCAAAGTAAATGGGGGTCTCAGACCCATTTTAGACCTGCGAGGACTCAACCAGTTCTTGGTCAAGCTGAAGTGCCACATGGTCTCCCTGAGCACGATCATATCCTCCTTGGATCTAGGAGACTGGTACACCACCCTTGACATGGACACGTATTTTCACATATCCATTCGGCCCATGCACAGACCATTTCTGCCATTTGTGGTCAACCACAAACATTATCAGTTCACGGTCCTCCCATTCCGCCTATTGACAGCCCCCCAAGTCTCCACCATATCACTGATTGCGGCCTTTCTTCGCAGGAGGCAGGTTCAGGTATATCCCCACTTTGATGACTGGCTGTTACGGGGGCGTTCCAGGGAGCAGGTGGAGTCTCAAGTCTGACTAGTCAGAGCTACTGTCAAGAGGTTGGGACTCCTCCTCAACGTGAACAAGTTGACCTTGTCACCGACCCAAGAATAGAATTCATCGGGGTGGTGCTGGACTTGGTACAAGCAAGGGCAATCTTCTGAGGCCCGATTCCAAGTGACGACAGACATTATCCAAAGCCTCAGGTGATACCCCACCACAACAGCATGGGGATGCATGAGTCTCCTTGGCAGCCTGAACTTGCGTGGTCAGACATGCCAGACTGAAGCTCAGACTACTCCAAGCGTGGCTCACTTCAACCTGTCGCCCAACATGAGACAGCCTAGTCTCAGTGGTGTCAGTGCCAGATCACGTACTCAAGTCCCTCTTGTCGGTGGCTTGACCCTTGGACAGTCTGCAAAGGAGTTCCCTTCATCAGTCCACAGCCCTCTTGGTCTCTAGTAATGGATGAGTCAGCTCTGGGTTGGGGCGCTCACCTGGGAGATCTCCAAACACAGGGTCTATGGTCACAGGACGAGCTCTCACTCCCTATCAGTATCAAGGAACGCAGAGCAATGCAGCTAGCCTGCCACACCTTCCTGTCCCAACTACAAGGTCAGTGCGTGACAGTGATGACTGTTAACACCACTGCCATGTTCTACATCCACAAACAGGGTGGAGCTTGTTCCTCCCCGCTATGCTGGGAAGCCCTCCAGCTATGGGAGTTCTGCATAGCCCACTGCATTCACTTGGAGGTATCCTATCTCTGGGAGTGCAGAACAAACTATCGGATCACCTCAGCAGATCGTTCCGCCACCGCGAGTGATCCATCCATTTGGATGTCATGCATTTCATCTTCCAAAGGTGGGGGTTTCCCCAGGTTGCTCTGTTTGCCACCCAGAGCAACAGAAAGTGCCCAACGTTCTGCTCCTTCCAGAAGCGCAGCCCGGGTTCGATCTTGGAAGCGTTCCTGCTAGCCTGGGGAGCGTTCCTGCTACCCTGGGGAGAATGCCTCATGTATGCCTTTCCATCCATTCCACTTATTGCACAAGGTGCTGTCAAGATCCGCAGAGACAAGGCGAAGGTAATCCTGCTGGCCCCAGTGTGGCACTGACAACACTGGTACACCACACTTCTGCAGCTGTCAGTGGACACCCCAATCGTGTTACCACTTTACCCTGATCTGATCACACAGGACCACGGTTGCCTTCGCCACCCAGACCTCCAGTCCCTCCATCTCACAACTTGGAAGCTTCATGGTTAAACCCAATGGCGCTCTGGTGCTTGGAATCTGTAAGGAAGGTTCTTCTCGGCTGCAGAAAACCATCCACCAGGGCCACTTACCTAGCTAAATGGAAAAGGTTCACTTGCTGGTGTGCCCAGCATCGCACACTTCCATTCCAGACACCTATACCACTTGTCCTGGAGTACCTCTTATACCTGAAGCATCAGGGCCTGACAAGATCATCCGTCAGGGTGCACCTCGCTGCTATCTCTGCCTTCCACCCAGGAGACTTTGGGCATTCCATGTTCACCAACCCTATGGTAGGGCATTTCCTCAAGGGCCTGGAAAGATTATATCCACAGGCTCGACAACCTGTCCCTGCATGGGACCTTCATCTGGTCCTTTCAAGATTAATGGGGGCCCCCTTTCTAACGGCTGGTGACGTGCTCCCTTTTATATTTGTCGTCGAAGGTGGCATTCCTGGTTGCCATTACATCAGCTAGGAGGGTGTCCAAGTTAAAAGCACTAACCTCCAACCCACCCTACATGGTCTTCCACAAGGACAAGGTTCAACTCAAGCCTCACCCAGCCTTCCTTCCAAGGTGGTGTCCCTATTTCATAGTAGCCAAGACACTTTTCTACAGTCTTTTATCCCAAATCTCATACTAGTATGGGAGCAGAGGCTTCACTCACTGGATGTCCAGCATGCACTAGCATTCTACATCGAGCACACTAAAGCTTTTAGGAAATCGAACCAATTATTTGTGGCAGTGGCAGACTGGATGAAAGGGCTCCTGTTCTCTTCCCATCATATTTCTTTCTGGATCACAGACTGCATCCACACATGCTACGAACTGGCTCAGGTCCCAGCCCTGGCTATTACGGCACACTCCACAAGGGTGCAAGCCTCATCAGCTGCTTTCCTGGCCCAGATCCCCATTCAGGAGATCTGCAGAGCTGCAACCTGGTCATCGGTGGATACGTTTACCACTCACTATGCTATCACCCAGCATGCCAGAGATGATGCAGCATTTGGCAGAGTGGTGCTCCACTTAACAATTCCTTAGCTCTGACCATCTCCAGGGGAGAGCTTGGGAGTCACCTGATTGGAATCGAGGTGAACAAGCCCTCGAAGAAAAAACGGTTACTCATTCTCGTAACTGTTCTTCAAGATGTGGTATTCCTGTCCATTCCAGTACCCACCCTCCTTACCCTCTGTTTGAGTAGCTGGCAAGAGGGAACTGAAGGGCAGGTCGGGTCTGCAGGGTTGTATATTGAGTGCTACTCCGGGGGCTCCACAGCTGACCCGACGGGAGCCGTTAAAGGAAAAACTTTCCAACTACATGCACATGGCGCTTACACACCTGATGGGAATGGACATGAACAACACATCTTGAACAACAGTTACAAGAAGGTGAGTAATCATTTTTTATAATCAAACATAATCATACATTTTTTGAACACAGTTACAGTCAAAATAGCTTGAATGAATGAAAACCATTCATCTTTCAAAGAGAATATTTGGCCCAAAAGGAAATTGGTAAAGACGTATAAACCATGGGTGTGGTAGGCTCTATTCGGCAGCCTTTCAGGTTTGAGTACAAATACTATGTCATTTTTCTTTATCATCTTGCAGGGTAGCTGTTAGCTATTTAATGACATGGTAAGTGCATTGTAGGGCCAGGGCTACAAGCACCCTAATTCGGTGGCTAAACAGCAGAATTATTTATTAGGTCAGGGTTCTATAGCAATTAGTAGTGCCTCAGTTTAGTCGGAAGTGATTGATTTAGCAGAGTTTTGCACTTGACTCTCACCTTTTAGAGATACGTTTATAGCATGTATTGGAGACTGAGACAAGTAGCCCCTGCACTGAGAATACATTTTTACCTACAGTAACTCCTCTATTAACGTCATCCCGGTTAGTGTTACGTCGCTGATCTATTAGGGAACCTACTCCTTTAAAGTTGTGCAATGTTCACTTATAACGTTGTTTTGTGGGTGGGGGCTCGGAACTAGGGTGGGCCGGCAGCCCCCCTACTAGTTCCTCTCCGCTACCACCCTTCAGTGCCTCCTACCTGCGAGCCCCGTGGATCAGAGCCTTCCCCTCCTGAATGCAGCGAAGCAGCTCTTTCGCCACATTCAGGAGGTTCGGGAGGGGGAGGAGCAAGGACACGGCATGCAGCCTCCCCGCTCCCTCCCCTCTTCTTCTGAATGCGGCAAAACAGTTGTTTCACCGTGTTCAGGAGGAGGAGGGAGGCGCTGATCCGCGGGGCCCATCGACAATCAGGAGGCGCTGGGGAGTGTGTGGAGGGAAGCTGATAGGGGGGCTACCGGCCCACCCTGGTTCCAGGCCCCCACCTGCTAGCTCCAATGGGCTGCTCTTCCAGAGAATCCCACAAGTAGTGGATAAAGTACTGTACTAGCAGGCAGGGGGGAAAGAAATCCCTGGAACCTAACCTCCCCTATTTACATTAATTCTTATGGGGAAATTGGATTCTCTTAACGTCGTTTCGCTTAAAGTCGCATTTTTCAAGAACATAACTACAACATTAAACGAGTATTTACTCGTATTTGACTAGCCTGATCCCCTCTCTCTCTCTTTCTCTCTCCCTCCGCCTCCTTCCCCCCTCCCCCCTTTTTAGTATTTATCCGGGCGTGAGTGGTATCGGCAGCAGGCTTCCCGGGCTGTGAACCAGGCCATTGGCAGGGTTATCAGACATCGCCAGGACTATGGTGCCATTTTCCTTTGTGACCACAGGTGAATTCTTGTGTTGAATAGGATGGGCTATAAATGATGTATGTGTCAACATTCCTCTGTCCAACACGCACACCTGTATATACTGTGTGTATAAGTGCACTAGTATGACTAGTTGAAGGCTACAAGTCCTTAGTGATCATCAACAATGAGCTAGGTACCATTCTCCCTAATAAGTGAAAATACCATACATGTTCATCCTCTGTTCTCCTTTCCCAAAAGCTTCTTTCTCCTTATCCTTCCGTGAGGCTGTTAGTAGTATTAGCAGGTGCAGAATAAGCTGTCAGTGATTATTTGTGGGTGTGTGTAGGTCTATATCTTTCTTTATACATCTTTTTTAACCCTTTTCATGCCAGGAGTTAGAACTTCCTGAAATGCTAATACAAGTTATGTGAATACAGAGGTTCCAGTCCTGCTCTACACTAAGTTTGAGAAGAGAGTGAATGGTAATTGAAGTTTTTAAGGGAGGTGCAGGAAGAAGTTACATATTGCCAGAAAATCTAAAAATGGTCTCTCTTGTATTTCTAACCAGAATCATGTTTCTGGGAAATGAGTGAATTCCTGCCATTGCCATGAAACATGTCAGCTTGAGTAGGAGTTTTGTTTGACCATTTTGCAAGGTGTGTTGGTAGCGATGTTGTGAACCTTCTGAGCATGCATATCCTCCTTGTTTTCTTAAGAATGAGAGTGAATCACCACTTTGTATTTTGCATGCTTCCAATTTCGGTTTCTGAAGAAGAAAGCTGGTTATTTCCATTTTTCCATAATGTTTTGTTTCTCAGGCCTTTCATCTGGTCTCTGCAATACATGCAGCTTCTTCCTTTTGTTTATTTCTGATTTAGTCCCCAGAAAACTGCTGGATACAATAAAGTTTCATTCAAAAATAAACGATCTCAAGATTGATATTAATGATTATGGGGTAGATGACCCAGAGAACTAATAGTCTAGAACAAGGGTTCTCAAACTGGGGGTCATGACCCCTCAGGGGGTTGAGGTTATTACGTGGGAGGGGGTCGCAACCTGTCAGCCTCCACCCCCAAGCCCTGCTTCACCTCCAACATTTATAATAGTATTAAACATAAAAAAGGTGATTTTAATTTATAAGGAGGGTTGCACTCAAAGGCTTGCTGTGTAAAAGGGGTCACCAATACAGAAGTTTGAGAACCACTGGTTTAGAATGAGCCTTTCGTTTCTGGACATCTGGGTATGAATCCTAGTCTGTGTTCACAAGTGGAAATAAATATGGTGATTTCAGCCCAATCCCTAATGAGCATTTTTCTACCTTATGCAGCTGCCAGTCAGTTTTGGATAGCATGATATAACTGGTGCCTAGCAGGAATGCTGCAGTTCAGTACAGAGCTGTAGTGATAGACACAAACACCCTGGCTCCAGCTAACTCTTGCTCTCCTGGGGACAAAGATCAATCCCAGGTTTTTTTTGTGTTCTTACCTATCTGCTTGTTTTTACTGTTCCTGCTTAGCTTTTTGGTTCCTTCCTTGGCATTCCCAGGAGTAGGGAACTATACTATGAAATTTAATTTGTAATGTTGAGGACAGTGTCTGCGTATGCTCTTAAGACTTCACTCACATCCCTGTGCCAGCTCCTCAGTTGAGATGTTCAAAGCTGCTTTCTGCTGAGAGATTAATTTAGTGGAGCTGTTTGAAGGATTTTTCTCCCATTTTCCAATTATCCACAGGTTCGTGAATAATGATGTAAGATCCCAGCTGCCCTCCTGGGTCCGCCCTTATGTCAAGGTTTACAACAACTTCGGGCATGCAGTCAGAGAGGTGTCCCAGTTCTTCCGAATTGCTCAAAAAATCGTAGGTATTGTGAGACGAAGGAGTTTTTGTCCAAGGGTGTCAGGGACTAAGCGCACTCAGCCATAGGAGGGTTGGGCAGAGGATCTCATCATTCTTAAGTGATCTCCTTTACTCAGGATTCTGAGGGTCAGCCCTCCCAGGGAAGGGCAGGGTATGTGTCACCAAGTTACAGGGCCTTTTGGGTTAGATTTCAAAGGAAAAAACTCTTCTCTTGTCTTCCTCTCATCCAGACTGCCTCTACACACAAGTTGCTTTGGTCTGGTATATAAAATGAGGGAGTGAAACTGAAGACTCCCCTCGTCACCCACATGGAGAGGACACAAGTTTGGAAAAATTGATCAGACTCTCAAATTATTTAGGTCTAAGCTGGCTGGTATGTAAAACAAGAAGCAGCAGCGGTTAATAGCACAGGCCAGAAATCATCCTATCATTTGCCCTTTTGGTACTAGGACATCTTTAATACTTTGGCTTCTGCCTTGGCATTAAGGAGCTCTTTGATTCATTAGTACAATACACAAAAAGAAAGAGTACTTGTGGCACCTAAGAGACTAACAAATTTATTTGAGCATAAGCTTTCGTGAGCTACAGCCCACTTCATCGGATGCATGCAGTGGAAAATATAGTGGAGAGATTTTATATACACAGAGAACATGAAACAATGGGTGTTAGCATACACACTGTAATGAGAGTGATCAGGTAAGGTGAGCTATTACCAGCAGGAGAGGGGGAAAAAAAAATTTTGTAGTGATAATCAAGGTGGGCCATTTCCAGGAGTTGACAAGAATGTGTGAGGAACAGTAGGGCGGGGGGAATAAACGTGGGGAAATAGTTTTACTTTGTGTAATGACACATCCACTCCCAGTCTTTATTCAAGCCTAATTTAATGGTGTCCAGTTTGCAAATTAATTCCAATTCAGCAGTCTCTCGTTGGAGTCTGTTTTTGAAGTTTTTTTTGTTGAAGAATTGCCACTTTTAGGTCTGTAATCGAGTGACCAGGGAGATTGAAGTGTTCTCCGACTGGTTTTTGAATGTTATAATTCTTGATGTCTGATTTGTGTCCATTTATTCTTTTACGTAGAGACTGTCCAGTTTGGCCAATGTACACGGCAGAGGGGCATTGCTGGATGTGCCACATGTACTCTTTTTTTCCGGATACAGACTAACATGGCTGCTACTCTGAAACCTGTCATAGTACAATACAGTTTGCATGCTATAGTGAGGCATGGCTGATAGACAAAGGGATTTTGAAGTTGAGGGCTAAGTGTAAGATAGTGCCTTCAAAAGAATACACAATAAAGGTGGCAGGGTACTTTGTGTAAGTATTTGTGGGTGAGAGGTGTGAGCCTGAAATTGAGCTTAGAATTCTCATGCATTTAGGGGGGGTTCAAAAGAGAACTATCTCATTGTAAAGGGGGGCCAAAGAATAGTGCATCTGTATCAAAAGGGGCTGCATTGCAGAGAGAACATCAAGATTTTGTGTGATGCTTCCCACTCTGGCATCCCTTTAGAGTTGCATTATCCCTCTGTTCCACCTGTGTGTTTCTGTGCTGAACCTCCCCATCTCTGCTTAATCTGCCCATGCTAATTTCTAATTATTCAATCGCATCTCAGGTGCATATGTGTTCAGACCTCTCAAAATCCACCATCAAAATTCAGTTTATCTTCAGCTTTGCTCCTGGGTTCTTTCATTGAAATACGTTCAGCCTTTGAAGTGGAACAGTAGTGTTTGCCTAGTGTAACGTTTTCCAGTCTTTGTGTAGATGCCCCCACCCCCAACACGGAGCTTCTGCCCTAGCACCATATGTGGAGGGGACCCGACATCATCCACGTCATCTGGGCAGCCCCTGTCCCGGACAAAAGCCAAGAATTTAGATGACCATGTTCCTAGTTTGAAGAGGAAGCGAATGGGTAAGTCTGGGTGTTTACATTTCTAAATTGTTTACAATTGTGTCTTCCTTGTATTATAGGAAAACACATGCACGGGTTTTGTTTTTTTTTTTTTTAATCCAAAGATTCTGGGCCAAGCCAGAGGTGGAACAGGGAGACTAGGAAATGCAGAGGGGCAAGGATCCAAGAGGGGTTAAACAGAGGAGGGCCAAGAATCAAAAGGGGTATAGACTAACAGAAGGGGTCTGGGGAAACACATGGGGGAATGGAAAGACTGGAAGGAAGAGACTGATAGGTACGGAGTGGGGACCTGAAGGTGGTTGGGTACCAAAGCGCATGAGATGACAGCAGACTGGGGATGCATGGAAAGGGGGCAGCATATGGGGGTAGAGAGAGTAGGCGACCAGGCAGACAGGAAAGAGTCTTTTATTTGCATTTAAAAACTCCAAAAATTTTCTAGCTGTACAACTCAGCTTTCACTGTGAATAAACACATGCCATCCCCTGCTCCATTGGTACAGGTGCCTGAGGATGTTTCTTTTAAGGGTTCTAAATTGGACCTGAAATGAAAAATGAAAAAACGTCTGGCCACTGAGATGTCCAGGTGGAGGGAATGTCAAATAGTTACCCCACATGAAATATTTTGGTATTTTTCCTCCTTGATGAACAGCCTTGAACATCTGAGGCTTCAACAGGTTGAATTTCATCATGGATTTATTTGATATGACTTGAATTCTGACCAAGGCTGACTATTCTGGAAGGCGAGATAGTCTGCTGCTTAGAATAGGCGACAAGAAGTCAGAAGGCTTGGGTTCTGATTCTGACACTGCCACTGACTTGCCATCTGAAACCCTGCCTCCATTTTTCCATCTTCAAAATGGGGGTGATGATTCTTATTCACCTTTGTAAAGTATTTGAAATCCTCCTAATAAAGATGCTAAATGCTGTTAGCTACATACCTCATCTCCCATTCTGTTCAATACTAGTCTCCTGTACATTGTGATAGCTCCGAAAACAAAATGAGGGCATTGATATCAAATGAACCAGTGACCTAAAAAATTGAGCTTAACTGATGTCAAAGGTAAAATGTTTTTCATGCCAAAGAAATTAGAACAGACCATTCTGTTATGGACTACTTGCTGTTCCTGAATTTGACAATGTTTCATTACAGTAAATATGGTCTCCAAGCTAGCTGGTGTTCTTAGAAATTATTCTTGCTTTCCTGATACTTTCTGATTAGAGAGACAAGATGGGTGAAGTAATATCTTTTATTGGACCAACTTCTGTTGGAGAGAGACAGACAGCCTTTTGAGATTACACAGAGCTCTTCCTCAAGCCACTGTGTAATCTCAAAAGCTTATTGCTCTCACCAACAGAAGTTGGTCCAGTAAAAGATGTTACCTCACCCATCTTGTTTTTCTAATATATTGAGACCAGCATGGCTACAGCAACTCTGCATACAACTTTGTCTGATTGTTACTCTGATTGTTTTGCCAGAAGTAAAAATATTTAGCTACTCTTAGTAACTGACACAAAGGTAGGTAGGTTTCAGAGTAGCAGCCGTGTTAGTCTGTATTCGCAAAAAGAAAAGGAGTACTTGTGGCACCTTAGAGACTAATAAATTTGTTAGTCTCTAAGGTGCCACAAGTACTTCTTTTCTTTTTACAAAGGTAGGTAGTCTCACAAACTAAAGAGAAATAGGTGATTTTTTGTGTGTGGGGAGAATGCCTTTTTAGAAGCATCAAACTGATGTTGCCAGAACCTGGAACTGTAGGGTTAAAGTATCTACAAACAGAAACAACTGGGCCCTAAAGGATGAGAATATGTTTCATGGACAGGAAGCTTGAATACATGGCAATAAGATGTCAGTTTGGTACATGTAATGACAAGCACTTTGTAAGCTCAATCAGTGAGGTGATTGTCTAGTATAGTAATTTATGTGACTAATAGTAGCTAATAGTCTCATTTTAACAAGTTAAAAAAAAAAGTCTTCTATAACACCATAGAAAATGTGTGTGCTAATATTAATCTTGTGCCATGTCAAAAGTTAATTACTCAGACTTCATTCCAGGAATTGGGCTCTGAGGGCGATTCAGAGACCCACAGTGTTTAAATACAAATAACTTTGGTAGTAAGAGTGGCAGTAAGATTTCTGAAGCTCACTGGGTGTAAAGTGTTTTGAGTTTAAATCTGATTTTATTCAAGCTTTCCCTGATGTAGAAGTCCATCCTTTAAATACAAAAGTCAGAATTACAGGTTGTGACAAAGTTCCTCCTCTGTCTTGGTGGGTCCTGCGCTTATTGGCGGATTTGCTCGCCTTAGAGGTTCATGGCAGCCCTCAGTTTGGCCACTTTCGTGGCTCAAATCTGCTGTTCACTCAGTTAGCCTCATCACTAGCCAGCATGGGGAAAAGGAAGAAGAACAATCCCCGCAGTCTCCGCTAAGCCACCTAGTGGATCGGGGAACAGGCCAGAAACCTTCCCCTCTGGTGGAACCCACAGTCAAGGTCAACTCCTCTGGTATCAAGTAGGGAGTTGGGAGCATGGAAAGATGGGGAATCCGGGCCCACCCTCTACTCTGGGTTCCAGCCCAGGGCCCTGTGGATTGCAGCTGTCTACAGTGGTTCCTGTAACAGCTGTGTGACAGCTACAACTCCCTGAGCTACTTCCCCATGGCGTCCTCCCAACACCCTCTTTATTCTCACCACAGAACCTTCCTTCTGATGTCTGATAATGCTTGTACACCTCAGTCTTCCAGTAGTACACCTTTTCACTCTCAGCTTCTTGCGCCTCTTGCTCCCAGCTCCTCACATGCGCACCACAACCTGAAGTGAGCTCCTTTTTAAACCCAGGTGCCCTGATTAGCCTGCCAGTCTTAATTGATTCTAGCACCTTCTTGATTGGCTGCAGGTGTTCCAATCAGCCTGTCTGCCTTAATTGTTTCCAGAAAATTCCTGATTGTTCTGGAACCTTCCCTGTTACCTTACTCAGGGAAAAGGGACCTACTTAACCTGGGCCTAATATATCTGCCTCCGGATCCCAATAGGATTACTCTCCTTTAGCCATCTGGCCTGACCCTATCACAAGGTATAAAGTCCCCAAGTTGGAAAAGATCAGCTAAACTGACTTTTGTTGACTCAGCTATTCAGTGCAGTTCCGCTGCAAGTGAGACAAAGGATGAGAGAAACCAGCACACACTACTGGGTTGCCCCAGAGGGTTAGCAGGGATGTGTGATAGGAAATCCTGTAGAATCCATCAGAGTTATTGGAAACATTGGCGTATCGCCAGGCATGTAAGAGGAGGAGGAGGTATGTCAATTTCTTCTTGGCGTATGTGTCAGTGTTGATCCCCCTGTAGGGTCCAGATATGTTTTGACCAGCAGTCTGTCAGAGCTGCACAGGGGTCCTACTGAGCTGCCTCATGTTCTATAGAAGGGCATAGAGGGCAGGGTGACTGCCACCCTGCTTCACTTCCCTCTTACCGCCCATGGCAACGAGATGGAAATCAGTGAGTGTCTGACCCACTAGTTCTTAAGTCAGGCAAAATTCCTTCTGGTCCTTCTGAAAATCTTCAAAACCACTTCTCATCTTCTGTTTCAACCACTGTGGACTGATCACTATATTAGAACCGAACACTTCTTCTCAGACACCCCTTACAGACTCCCTGTCCAACCCTCCCCACCCCCACCTCAGCCCCACCGTACAGTGTTTCTATAGCGATGGATTCAAAATCTGCAGGCTTCTAACCCTGTCCATCCTGCAATGGACTAATTCCCCTTAAAGACAGACACAGTAGATGTCATTTTCTGCTTGGGAGAATCTCATGTTCTGAACAGGTGCTCAGTATACTTAGCCTGGACACCTCACAAGTCATGAGATGTGAGGTTGAAACTCCACCTTCTGGGCCCAGACTACAGATCCAGAGGCAACAAGCTCCAGAATCTTCCTACTGAACAAACCAGCATCATTTAGCACCCCATCAAGCAGACAGGTGACAAAGACTACCAAGGAGTATACATCACCGACACCAGCACCAGAGTTGACTTCTGCTTTGATGACAAAGCTGGCACCAACATCTCAGATACTGAAGTCGAGCATTGGAAGTGGCCACTCTGAGTACTGGAGCAGAAGCTTAAAGCCCTCCCACACAGACGGGCACAGCAGGACCTCTGGGGAGAAGCCCTCCAAGACCCTCACAGTATCGAGGGATGGAGAGAAAGATCAGATTCTCCTGACAACGATGGTCATACCATTGGTGTCAGTCCTGTCCTTGTGGGATGATGCTCAGGCTGAACCAGGCCCATTGTCAGTGGTGAGCTATCCAACGGCATGACTCCAGTACTGAAAGTGGCTTATATGTCGTCATCAATCCTGAAGGAGTTATGCTCCTCACCATCACCGGGGCCATACATCAAGCAAGTAATTGAACATCAAGGCACATTTCACCAGAGCACAGGCAGGAGCATCTGCCTGCTTGAGGAATGTGCTAGTCTCCAAGTTCTGCAAGGCAACTCACTAACTTTTCTGGTTCTTTGAAATTCCAAGGAATTCCCTTTGTATCCCATGATCTGCCCTTCATCCCTACTTTTCAGGTTCCTCTGCAACACAGGCTTTGAATTGCAAGGGAACTCAGGGAGGATTGCAGCTGCCCCATGTTTTATGCCCTCATATGAGAGCACAAGGAGGCATAGTTCCCATACACAGCTTCAATGGACACCACTTCTCTCTCTCTCGCTCTCTCTCAGAGAGTCAGTCTTGTGCATGTAAGGCATGTGCTCACCTATTGCAGGGTCCACCCTAACTGTCTACATCTTGGAAAACCACAGTTACTGCAGGGTAAATAACAGGTCTGTTTACATTCTGTCTTGATGTTGTAGGACTGCTGGGGGATGGAGCAACCAGCCTGTGTGTGGAGTATGATCAAGAGCTGATCTCATCAAGGAAGCAGCCCATTGGGCTCCTGGATGCATTGGAGCACAGTGAGAAGAGCAGTGAAGGGACAGAAGATGACCGCTTGCCAGGAGAGGAAAAGGTAATGGTGATCGCATACAGAAGAGCTGTATGTAGGTTTGAGTGAATTACTGGTCCTAAAGTTAAATGTTTGGTTGACAATTTATGGGCGATGGATCCAAATCCCTTCCAAAAAATACCTTGTAATTCAGCACCATTAACAAGAAAGGTCTAGAGATGAGCTTGAGTAATAGCTTCTTTTTGGAGAAGGACACCCTGCCACGTTCTAGTATGTGACCTACACATTCACATTGGTGCTAATAATGAACTTATCAGTGCTATAGGTGAGACACAGACTGCCAGAAGTTAGCATTCTACTTTTAGGCCTGAGGAGTCCTCAAAAAGAGGTTGCTATATATGCAGAACCTCATGGTGGACATTCACTGTAGTTGTTTGAATGTGAATATGTATTACCTGAAAACTGGAACGTCTTGAATTTTTATCTGCATGTGGAGCAGCATTCAAATGTGAAATAGACTCTGTTGCTCTCAGAGCCCACACTGCACAGATAGAAGTACCTTATCACTGAGCCACAGGAGCTCTGCAATGCCATTGCACAGGAGGGTTAGTAAGCGTCTTCTATGCTACTGCTTTTCCTTAGGCCTCTTCTAGAGAGAGAATAGTCTCTAACTGGGAAGTCTAAGTGAAATAATACGTTTCTGATCAGGCTGGTTTCCTCCCGCTATTCCAGAAATGAATTTTTTCAATTAGTCATGGAGTTTCATTGGAGTAGCCTGGTTTCCTGTCTCAATATGGCCCCGACTCCATTACATGCAGAAATAGTTTTACTGTTCCTGCTAATCAGTGTTCCTTAACACAGAGATGTCTCTTATGGAAATATTTCTTGTGCATAGAGCTGTTCAATACGGGGTGCCATTTGCCAGTCAGGGGAATAAGCACCCCTTCACCTGAACCCATTTGATTAATTAAATCAAATGAATTAAAAAGCCGTATGGTAGTTGTGTTTATCCTGCTCAAACTCGCACAACTTTGAGCATCTCTAGGCAATGAGAACTGCAGTTATGAAAGAGAAGAACATCAATGGCCAGTTCTTAAACCCAACATATCTTGAGGGTATTTTTATCTTCTAAATTTAAATCTGAAAACCAACTATGAACAAAGATCTAGGTGGATGACAAAAGTATGTATTCAGCAATCATATACGAACAGGCAGGACCCTGCTGAATATGCGAATATATTCTTTGAGTGCTTGCTCATGTCAATTCCGTTGTAGGTGTGCATGTGCCCATGTGTGCAGTCATTGGAGATTTTTACCTTAGTGGTATCCGTAAGGCCAGTTGTCGCCCCCTTGAGTGCTGCGCTCATGCACTAAAATATCAGGCACTGCCGGCCCTACAGCCTCTCAATTCCTTCTTACCGCCCATGGTGGTCAGTCGGAGCACCTTTCCTTGCTTATCAAGGACTTGTGGTTTTCTTACCATGGACTTTTTGCCTTTAGGCTTTCTGCATACTTATTTTTAGTGTTAAGTACCTGTTTATTGCAGTAGTTAGTGTTAGTAGTTAGGTTTCAGTGGGGTTTTAAGCCCTGTGAATCCTGTAAGAGGCCTGTGCCTGTTAGTGACCCCCACAGTAGCTGTCTCAAGTGCCTGGGGGAAGTGCAAGTTAAAGAGAGGTACCGAATTTGTAAAAACTTTCGGCCTCGCACGCAAAACGAGAGACACATCGGGCTCAGAGCCCTCCTTATGGAGTCTTCCCAGGGTCTGAGCTGTCCCGCCATTAGTCTCCCAGCACCTCAGCATTGGTGCGAAGTGTGCCACTGGCACCGGGGCCCACGTGTCATTGCTGTGCGTTGCTGGTGCCAAAGAAGAGGGCTAAGAAGCATGGCTCCGTGACGCCAACAAAAAGGGGCCAGTTAGCAGAAAGCAAAGAGCCTGCCTCGAGCTGCCCACCTGCCGTAGAGCACCGCAGTTGGCCCTCTCCTGTCTGGGCCTTCAGCCTGCTGAAAGGTCCTCCTCCGACTCCTGCAAGCGGGACTGGACTGAATCCCCTGCCGGCACTGATACCTTCAAGAGCCCTGGCGTCAAAGGAGCACAGCTCTCCACCTGCGCTGCCAGTGCCACAGGCTTCGGCTAAGGCTCCCCAAGAGGGCAAGCCAGCCGACAAGGCTCCCTAGGGAGGGTGGAGTGCCGCTGATCCCTCGAGATGATGGTGCGCTCTCCTCCTCCATACCGCCAGGCATCAGTGCTATCGTTGAGATCAGCAGAGACTTATTGTCGGAGGCGCCGATCCAGCTGTTATCGGTGCAGATTGCCATCCCAAAGGTCATCATCCCAACACCAATCCCAGTCAACGACACAGTGGGAACAATCTTCTTCACAGCTCCAATCTTCTCGGCAAGAGATCTGCTCACCACACTGTCTGTATTGGTCCCCTTGGGCAGGGCACCAGTGTCAATGGTCTCTAGGCAGACCCAGGCCTCAATAGCCCCACCGTGGTCTCCAGAAAGGGGGGTTCTCTGGAATCGAGGGCCTCTTCAGCCTGTCACCTAGATCTCAGTGGCGAGATTGGGTGTCCGAACTGGCCACAGTGGCAGTGGGGTAATGGCAGTCTGTGCAATGGCCTGCTCAATGGCAAGGTTGGAATGCCTGGGGGATCCCAGTCATGGCGATGCCCCCTTTTGTCCATTTGTTGTCCGCTGCCATGGAACAGCGGCCGCCCCGCACGGTACTGGAGACACACCCGGTAGCCAAGTCTCAAGATGCTGTGCCTACCTGCAAGCTGGCCTCCCCCTCCACCAAGACAGTAGTCCTCATCCTCCCCCGACAAGGCGGTCGCTGGCTCCTCCAGCGCCAGCCTGCCTGATGACTTTAAGGACCACCATGCCTTACTCCAGCGGGTGGCCAACAACCTGGGCCTACAAGTGGAGGAGATGGCTGAACAGGAAGACACTCTATTCAATGTCCTGTCAGCCTTGACCCCTACCCGTATTGCACTACCAGTGCATGAAGGGATCCTCAAAGTTGCCAAGGCCATTTGACAGATGCCCTCCTCCAGCCTTCCCACCTCAAAATGAGCTGAGAAAAAGTACTTTGTCCCCGCCAAAAGTTTTGAATATCTTTATACCCGCCCTCCTCATGGCTCACTGGTGGTTTCCATGGCCAATGAGAAGGAGAAGCAGGGGCACTCCAATTCTACCCCAAAAAATGAGGCCAAGCGGCTGGACTTGTTTGGAAGAAAAAATGTATTCCACTGCAAGTCTACAGTTTTGGGTGGCAAACCACCAGGCCCTCCTGGACCATTATAATTTCAATTTATGGGACAATCTCCATAAATTTAAGGAGTCCTTCCCGCAAGATCAGGCCCAGGAATTCATCACCCTGGTGCAGGAGGGCACCTTAGCGGTCTGCTGCGCCCTGCAGATGACGTGGGATGCGGCGGACTTGGCAGCCAGGGTGGTGTCATCTGCAGTGGTGATGAGGCACAGCTCCTGGCTTCAAACCGCTGGGCTCTCCCAGGAGATGCAGACCTCCATTCAGGACCTTCCTTTTGATGGGAGTGGTCCGTTTTCCGATCAAATGGATGCAAGTCTGCATGGGATGAAGGACACCAAAGCCACCCTCTGTTCGCTGGGCATCCACACACCGCAGTCTGTATGTAAGCCGTTCCAGCTGTCCACGATACCAAGGTCGTGGCAACCTCATTCCGGACCTGTCAGGAGAAGGGACAGGGACGCTACATTTGGTCATTGCTGCCTTTCTGCCTTCTACTCACCTGCGCATCCTAGCCAGGCTAAACGTTTGGCAGGGCAGAAGCGCCCATTTTGATGGTACGATTGAGAGCGATGCCCCAGCCAATTCCTCAGATCCGCTGCTGCCTTTCCTCAACCGCCTTTTCCCCTGCCTCTCGGCCTGGTTGCGGGTTACGTTGGAGCATTGGGTCCGGGACATAATAGCTATACCCTGCAATTTTTGCCCCCTCTTAACCCCCCCCACTTCCCCATCCCTCTTCAGGGACCCTTCTGACGAGCAACTCCTCATTCAGGAGGTTGACAACCTTCTGCGTCTGGGGGCTGTGGAGGAGGTTCCTTGGAAACATGAAAGGAAAGGGATTTTACTTCTGGTACTTCCTAATCCCAAAAGTGAAATGGGGCCTCAGACCCATCCTGGATCTGTGCCGTCTCAGCAAGTCTCTCAAGAAGTTAGTTTCGCATAGTCTCCCTGACCTCCGTCATCCCTTCCCTGCATCCAGGAAACTGGTACACTGCTCTTGACTTGGAAGATGCTTATTTCCATATTTCTATATTCCCAAGGCACAGGCACTTCCTTTGTTTTATGGTAGGAGGGCGCCATTTCCAGTTCACGGCGCTACCCTTTGGCCTCTCTTCAGCCCCGCGGGTGTTCAGGAAGTGCATGGCGCTGGT
This sequence comes from Dermochelys coriacea, assembly GCF_009764565.3. Classification (NCBI taxonomy): domain Eukaryota; kingdom Metazoa; phylum Chordata; order Testudines; family Dermochelyidae; genus Dermochelys; species Dermochelys coriacea. Next base: position 4,031,499 of record NC_050080.1, read on the forward strand.
GGCTGCTTACCTCAGGCATCCCCTTATCTACTCTAGCGACACAATCATAGGACTCAGCCACACCATCAGGGGCTCATTCACCTGCACTACTAATGTGATATATGCCATCATGTGCCAGCAATGCCCCTCTGCCATGTACATTGGCCAAACCAGACAGTCTCTATGTAGAAGGATAAATGGACACAAATCAGACATCAGGAATGGTAACATACAAAACCCAATAGGAGAACACTTCCGTCTCCCTGGACATTCAATAACAGATTTAAAAGTAGCCATTCTTCAACCAAAAAACCTTCAAAAACAGACTTAAAAGAGAAACTGCAGAGTTACAATTCATTTGCAAACTTAACACCATCAATTTGGGCTTGAATAGGGACTGGGAGTGGCTGGCTCACTACAAAAGCAGTTTTTCCTCTCTTGGTATTGACACCTCCTGATCAATTATTGGGAGTGGATCACATCCACACTGACTGAATTGGCCTTCAACATCGGTTCTCCACTTGTAAGGTAGCGCCCTTCTCTTCATGTGCCAATATATATTTATGCCTGTATCTGTAATTTTCACTCCATGCATCTGAAGAAGGGGTTTTTTTACCCACGAAAGCTTATGCCCGAATAAATCTGTTAGTCTTAAAGGTGCCACCGGACTCCTCGTTGTTTTTGTTTTTATCGCTGTGTTACCTAATCCTGCTCTGACTGACTTTGAAAGGTAAAGTTTCTGCATAACTGCATTAGGTTTTTACTCTTAACGTGCTAGGCAGTGTCCTTGTCTGATTTATCTGTTGAAAGGAGGGAACTCTGGGTGGGGGGAAAATCAAAATATTTTTTAACATTTAAATCTTTGATTTTAAAAAAAAAGCCTTATTTGAATTTTCAACCATCTGTCTCAAGGTTCAGTTTATAATAAACTATTGTCTTCTGAATAAATAAAATCAAAATGTTGAAAAGGATCAATATATTAAGAATCACATATGCTTACAGTTTTCATCACAGTAGATTCATGATCCTGTACTCTACAGTCTGCTTTATGAAAAAATACAACTGGATAAAGACTCTTCATAGCCTGAATTAAGGCATGACTTGCTGGCATTCTTTAAAACTCAAGGCCAGATTTACCCTCATAACCTTTGCGGACACAGAATAGTCCTTGGGAGGGAAAGAAAGCTAAACAATTAAGGAAGAGCACAGTTTCTCTTGATATGAACTTTTGCAGTTCTCTGTCGGCCAGTTGTCCAGTTCTCTCTCTCCATTGTAAAAGATGCCTATATAGGGAATATTTTGAATTAGTTTTACATACGATGATCATTTCAAAATAAAAAATAAGATTGCGTAACAGAGAACAATCTCCACAGGTTAGGTTTATTTTCTAATTTCCATTTCTTTGATATAAGGATCTCTGGAGGAAGTTGGAAGGAACAAAAGAGTGGCTTCTGCCTCACTCGCTCACTGTAATGCCAACATAATTTTCTAGTTAGGACCATTCCACACATTCAAACGAATGTGTTCTTCCTCTCTGAACTGCCCCATATCTTATCTCTTCTGCTTCATTCCTTGTCTTCTGAATCATCAAGTAGGTGAGTGCTCTTCCAGAAACCCAAATTCATGCAATGCTCCATTGACACAGTTTGTCATGATTTGCTTTGTCTCCTTGGAGTCATGTCACTGTGGGGGATTAACTGCCTTTATTACAGAAAATGACAAGAGGAGGAAAGGGGGAAACAAAATAAACTAAAAGCCTTTTAATATTGTCTTTACAGGCAAAACGTTTATCAACACTCTCGCTTCAGTATGAGAAGAGGTTAAGAGATGAGCAGAAAGGAGGAAGAAAGAAAATAAAAATAGTCAACGATCTGGTATGTTTCAGAGTAGCAGCCGTGGTAGTCTGTATTCGCAAAAAGAAAAGGAGTGCTTGTGGCACCTTAGAGACTAACAAATTTATTAGAGGATAAGTTTTCGTGAGCTACAGCTCACTTCATCGGATGCATCCGATGAAGTGAGCTGTAGCTCACGAAAACTTATGCTCTAATAAATTTGTTAGTCTCTAAGGTGCCACAAGTACTCCTTTTCTTTTTGCGAATCTGGTATGTGTTGGTGTTGAATGGCTTATCTGAGAGTAGAATCTGAGATAAAAAGACTGAGATTGTTTGTTTGTTTTATAGGCGGTGCAGGTAGCAATGCCTGTAGTTAAAGTTGCCCACTAGTTTCCAGTGTAAGACCCTGTTTCCAATTTCTTATAACTTGACCAATATTAAACCTGAAAATTTCCAAGATGAGTGTCTGACTCAGATTGAATTTTTGGGATAATTATCAGATACAATGGTCCACCCATTTCCAAGAATTAGGTTAGGGGAAAATAAGTTTTTTTTGCCCATGTAAAAAAATAAAATCTTACAATCATTGAAGAAAGCTCTAGCACCTCCAGGCTTTGGAGCAGGGACTTGAAATTTAGCGAGGATGTCACCCTAGTGTTGGAGATGTGCGTTTTCCATCCCTAGGAAAATATGTCCAAATTTGGACAAGTTATAAGTGTCTGAAAAATCAGAGTTAGCACAAGTTCAGTAAAGGTTTGTTAGTTTGTCAGCTAAATTTTCTGAAGATTCTGTCTGCACTGAGCATTCTCATAGATTCTAAAGCCAATTATGACCATTGTGATCATCTAGTCTGACTTCCTGTGTAGTACTGGCCATAGCATTTCACGAAAATAATTCCTAGAGCAGATGCTTTAGAAAAATATCCAATCTTGATTTAAAAATGGTCATTGATGGAGAATTCACCGTGACCCCTGGTAAATTGTTCCCATAGCTAATTATTCTCAGTTAAAAATTTATGCCTTATTTCCTGTCGGAATTTGTCAAACTTCAACTTCCAGCCACTGGATCATGTTATAGCTTTTTCTGCTAAATTGAAGAGCCCTTTATTAAATATTTGTTCCTACGGCCGTCTATTAATCGCCGTTAACTCGTGATTTAACTTGAAAAAAAATTAATCACACTGTTAAACAATAAATACCAACTGAAATTTATTAAATATTTTTGGATATTTTTCTACATTTTCAAATATATTTATTTCAATTACAACACAGAATACAAAGTGTACAGTACTCACTTTATATTATTATTATTGATTACAAATATTTACACTGTAAAAATGATAGATAAAAACCAGTATTTTTCAAATCACTTCATATAACTACTGTAGTGCAATCTCTTTATCATGGAAGTATAACTTACAAATGTAGAATTTTTTTTGTTGCATAACTGCACTCAAAAACAAAACAAATGTAAAAACTTTAGAGACTAAAAGTCCACTCAGTCCTACTTTTTGTTCAGCCAATCTCTATAACAAACAAGTTTGTTTACATTTACGGGAGATACTGCTGCCTGCTTCTTATTTACGTCACCTGAAAGTGAGAACAGGCATTCGCATGGCACTTTTGTAGACCACATTGCATGGTATTTACATGCCACATATGCTAAATATTCATATGCCCCTTCATGCTTTGGTCACCATTCCAGAGGACATGCTTCCATGCTGATACGGCTCATTAAAAAAATAATGCGTTAATTAAATTTGTGACTGAACTCCCTGGGGGAGAATTGTATGTCTCCTGTTCTGTTTTACCCACATTCTGCCATATATTTCATGTTATGGCAGTCTGATGATCCAGCACATGTTCGTTTTAAGAACACTTTCACAGCAGATTTGACAAAACACAAAGAAGGTACCAATGTGAGATTTCTAAAAATAGCTATAGCACTTGACCCAAGTTTTAAGAATCTGAAGTGCTGTCCAAAATCTGACAAGGATGAGGTGTGGAACATTCTTTCAGAAGTCTTAAAAGAGCAGTGCTCAGATGCAGAAACTACAGAACCCGAACCACCAAAAAAGAAAATCAACCTTCTGCTGGTGGCATCGGACTCAGATGATGAAAATGAACATGTATGAGTCCGCTCTGCTTTGGATCGTTATCGAGCAGAACCCATCATCAGCATGGACATGTCCTCTGAAATGGTGGTTGAAGCATGAAGGGACATATGAATCTTTAGCATAGGCTCTAAAGTTTTACATTGTTTTATTTTTGAATGCAGTTTTTTTGTACATAATTCTATATTTGTAAGTTCAACTTCCATGATAAAGAGATTGCACTACAGTACTTTTATTAGGTGAATTGAAAAATACTATTTCTTTTGTTTTTTACAGGGCAAACATTTGTAATCAAAAATAAATATAAATTGAGCACTGTACACTTTGTATTCTGTTGTAACTGAAATCAATATATTTGAAAATGTAGAAAACATCCAAAAATATTGACATAAATTGTATTCTGTTTAACAGTATGATTAATTGTGCGATTAATCATGATTAATTTTTTAATCACTTGACAGCCCTATTTGTTCCCCATGTAGGTACTTGTAGACTAATCAAGTGACCCCATAATCTTTTCTTTAAGATAAATAGATTAAACTTCTTCTATCACGGTAGGTATGTTTTCTAATCCTTTAATCATTCTCACGTCTCTTCTTTAAACCCTCTCCAATTTATCAACATCATAAGAACAGCCATACTGGGTCAAATCAATAGTTCATCTAGTCCAGTATCCTGTCTTCCGACAGTGGCCACTGCCAGGAGCCCCAGGGAGAATGAACAGAACAGGGAATCATCAAGGGATCCATCCCCATCGCCCATTCCCAGCTTCTGGCAAACTGAGGCTAGGGACACCATTCCTAAATTGTGGGCATCAGAACTGGACACAGGATTCCAGCAGTGGTCACACCAGTGTCAAATAGAGAGGTGAAATAACTTCTCTACTTCTACTTGAGATTCCCCTGTTTGTGCATCCAAGGGTCACATTAGCCCTTTTGGCCACTGCATCATGCTGGGAGCTCATGTTCAGCTGATTAGCCACCATGACCTCCCACATCTTTTTTTTTTTTTAATCACTGTTTCCCATGATAGTGTCCCCCATCCTGTAAATATGGCCTACGTTCTTTGTTCCCAGATGTACACATCTACATTTAGCCATATTAAAATGGTTCCAGCCCCTCACAGATTCTGTGTGCTGATCAGATGGTGTATCCACCATCCCCCCAGAGCAACTGTAGCGCAGGGCAGCAGAGACTGAGCGGGACTTTCCCTGTAGCTGCTCTTAGCAGGGACTCTTTGTGGTACTAGGCATAGGAACTAAGATGTCTCTCCTTAGTTCTCAGTGTTGCTTCCCTACTGACACCCCGGCGGAAACAGCGTGACTCGGGGATGCAGAGTAGTGAAGAACAGAGGGACAAGTGGGAAGAGATGCATAGCTGGGGGACAAGGACAGGAGCCTGGGTGGAAGGGAGTTAGGAGCGGGAGCCCTAGGAGAAGTGAGGAGAAAGGCAGGAGCCAGGATGAGGAATGATAAGATCAGATGGGGAAGGGGAAGAGAGAGGGGAGCAGGATGGAAAGAACAGGAGCTGAGTGTGTGGGGAAATATAGGAGCAAGGTTGTTGACACCCAGGAGCTGCAGGAAAGGAAATAGCATTGAGGTACAGAGGCAGTTGCTGGGGAAGGGGGAATAGGAGAAGAGGAGGACAGGGAAAGGCTGAGGAGATCAGGGCAGAAGGGTTTCTAATCTTTAGAGCACAATCCCCTACCAGACCTGGAACTGAACCCATTATTTCTGAGATTCATCATTCCTTTGCTGTCTGGCAACTAGCTGTGTGTGTCTGGCAAAGTATGTGTCTCCTTCCCCCTCCAGAGGCATGTCCACATGAAAGATATTAGCCACCTTCTGCTATTAGTTATTTCAATTAGCTTGAGTGTAGAGGACTGTGCTACGGGTCTAAAGATCCTAACCCTACTGATGACTCATGTGAGAGTCAATATGGTTCCATATGGTGGAATTTTTGGTTTTGTTTTTTCAATTTTTAAGTTTAAAAAACCAGGAAATTACATTTAAAAGCCTCATTAAATGAACATTAAGGTTTCAAAGTCAAGCAATCAGCGGGTAGGGAATGCCCACATTGAGGTTGCTTGTGAAATCTGAATTAGACCCCCTTGTAGATGCTTTATATTATACAGTCTTTAATTATATGCTCACATACTAATTTTTCCACAGGATTCCTACCTCATTTAGTGCACAGGGATTGACAATGGTCTGGGAATGAATCAGGGTTGTGTAGTGAAGGTGACTGTCTGTAGGCTCTACCTCATTTGTGCAGACATTTGAAAGGGTGTGTGGTGAATGAGGCAGCCATCACGTAACTAAAGATTGTGTTATAATGGATATTCAGGTGGGGGGGGCTGAATTGATGGTACTGCGGTGCCATTGACACCTAGCTTTCTCTCCTCCTATCAAGTGTAGACAGTACTGGGCTCAGTTGAGGTTAGGCTGAGATAATTAATGTCAGTAGAAAGGGTGAAGTATTTTGTGGCTCTTCCTGGAGCTTCGAATGCCCATTTAATAGAGAACACGTTCTCCCCCATTTCAGGATGGCATGTAACCTCACAGTTCTTTTGCACTGCTCATGGAGGCTCAGATATCAGCCATGACCAGCCGAGACTGGCAGAGAGATTGCATGCTAATTTCACAGATGTAGGCTTAGCCACAGTGAGCCATGCTTTTGTCGCCTCAGGGCTGAGCTATTGCAGTGCATTCTGAAGACGACTCAGAAACTATAGTAGGTTCATCATGCAGCTGTCTACTTGCAAGGTAGAACAAACTGATATGAGCACTATACACAGACTACGTATATTTCTGGAGCCGTTTCAAAATACTGATGTTTATCTTCAAAGCCTGAAATGGATTCGGAACTAACTGTTGAAATGACCACCTGTCGCTCCACAATCCCAAAACGGCAGTTGTGCTCAGGGATGCTGAGCCTGACAGAATCCAGGCTCAAACAGGAATGGGAGCAGATTGCTTTCAGCAGAGGGCCCTCAGCGGTGGAATTCATTGCTACCTAGATTATGATGAGTCAGTCTTGTGGCCCTCAAGATGTGATTCAAGACTCGTCTCTTTTGACAAACCTTCTCATAAGAATAGAGTTGTGAAATGGAGCTGGCTGCCTGCCTGCCCTAGAAAGCAATCCACCCAGAGTTCAGTTCCTCTAAAGCAGGCACCAGTAATCCGTGAGGAAGGGGATTAGAGTTTGTTCCTCTTCCTTGAGGGAGGGAACAGGTGATCATCTAAATTTATGTGAATGACCCCAGATGTTACAGGGATGAGTGTCTTAGGAGCATATATAATAAGAGTCTGGGAAATCGTTGCATACACAGGTATTGGAATTCCCCAAGGAGTCACCATTTGTTGCCCTAAGGGATATAGCCATGGAGAGAGGCTTATGAGGAAGGGGTGTATTAAATATACTGCAGGCATACTGTTCTGATTTATGAGCACACTCTGATTCAGACCCAATTAACACAGCTGCTGTCATAGAATAACTAGGGGACTGCCAACAGAAATATAAGTTATATCCTTAGGAAAATCCCTTCTGTGTTCCACTGTACAAGCCTGTCTCCTGAAATTCCTGCTTCCATTCTGGATTTACAGTGGCCAAGCATTAAACCAGGGGTGGGCAAATATTTTTGGCCTGGGGGCCACATCTGGAAATAGAAATTGTATGGCGGGCCATGAATGCTCACAAAATTGGAGTTGGAGTGCAGGGAGGTGAGGGCTCTGGGGTGGGGCCAGAAATGAGAAGTTCAGGATGCGGAGGGGTGGCGGGGGGGAGTGAGGGTTCCGGTTGGCGGTGTGGGGGCTGGGGATGAGGTGTAGGAGGGTGCTCTGGGCTGGGACAGAGGGGTTTGGAGGGCAGGAGGGGGATCAGGGTTGGGGTGTGGAAAGGGGTGCAGGCTCCGGCTGGGGGTGTGGGCTCTGGGATGGGGTGTTTGGGGTGCAGGAGGGTGCTCAAGGCTGGGATCGAGGGGTTTGGAGGGAGGGAGGGGGATCAGGGCTGGGGCAGGGGGTTCGGGTTCAGGGGCAGGCTCAGAGGTGCAAGCTCTGAACGGCTTATCTCAAGTGGCTCCCGGAAGCAGCAGCATGTCCCTTCTCTGGCTCCTACACAGAGGTGCAGCCAAGCAGCTCTGCATGCCGCCCCGTCCGCAAGCGCTGCCCCTGCAGCTCCCATTGGATGTGGTTCCCTGCCAATGGGAGCTGCGGAGGTGGCTCTAGGGGTGGGGGCAATGTGCAGAGCGGAGTGCCCTGGCTGCCCCTACATGTAGGAGCCGGAGGGGGGCCATACCGCTGTTTCTGGGAGCCATATGGAGTAGCCCCCCGACCCTGCTCCTTGGCTGGAGTGCCGGAGGAGGGCAAGCCCCAGACCCCACTCCCCAGCGGGAGTTTGAGGGTCAGATTTGGCTCGCGGGCCGTAGTTTGCCTATCCCTGCATTAAACCCTACCAGCAATGATATCCCATCCGGTGGAGAAGCACTGGGACAGGCAGAGAAGGATCATCCCAGTATTCAATGAGGGGCCTTTGGGAGAACTTCCTCTTCCAAAATAACTGTTTTTAGCTGGCTGGTTTGGGGCATTTTTCAAATTCCCTGCTTTTCGTGATTGAGGAAATAAGTTTTACAATGCTGGATTCATCTCATTGCCTTCCTTGCCAGTGTGTGTGTGTGTGTGTGTGTGTGTGTGTGTGTGTGTGTCAGCATCCTAAAGTAACCAAGATGAGCTAAGTTCCATCTGTTTCACGGAACCCATGCTGTGCACACAGAGGATGGCTAAATTCTTCCAGGGAGCTGTGCATTTCCAGCAGATGGACACAACTGGGTTTGTGTTCCCTTCTGCAGCACTGAAACTTCTTTATCAGGAGATGGTGCATTGGTAACGCACGTTTCTGAGCAACCACCATTGCTTAAAATGGAGTTAACAGGATGTTAATCACTAAGCAGCATTGCATTATGTTCTGTGCTGTGTGGTTAACATCATGTTATTGATGATGACCATTCTGCACCTACTTGAGGTGCTGTATGTTGAAACAAAGTTCCTGGGTTTACTTATTCCCATTTCAATTAATCTCTCCAATGCATCCCATTTACCAAAAAATTTTGGTGTCCTCTTTGCAGCAAGCTGACAAAGTAGCAGACCCTGCTGAGCCAAAGAAGACCAGGGCCACATTGTTCATTGCAACAGTGAAGCAAGCTCTGAGCCAGCTACACTATGATCTCTTCTCAAAGGCTCTGCAGCAATACAAGAGGACTGATGACTTCAAAGCCATGTTATTGCAAATGAGCTCTCTTTTCATGGAGGACCAGAAAAAGCATATCCTGCTGCGAGGTATGGTGGTCTCCCTGAATGTATCCTATGGGACACAGTTTTTTTTCTTGGGATCTTGTCCCAAAGCAAGCACTTCTATGTGAAGTACAATGCAGAAGAATTCATTAATAATTCTTAGCATTTATATAGGGCTTTACATTTTCAAAGCGCTGTACAAACATTAGTCCACCTAGCCGTTACAAGTTAGCATATATATTAAAACAGGCCTTCTGGTTACATGAAATCAAACAAGCAGTTTACATTGTTAGGAAACTTATGCTTTTCATGCACGGCTAATACATGTATAGACTTTGATATGAATATGAAATATTATCTTAATCCAGATCTACGGTGGAACTAAGACTGTGTGATTGTGAGAAATTGATAGTGTGCATTGGGGTGATTTGATGTTAGAACAGAAAGTGACATTATTTTAGAGCTGTGGAGACTGTCTTTTTGGGTAATGATGTTGATTGGGATGTGTAAAGCATGTCACTATGAGGTTAGCCTGGATAGTAATTTTGGTTTAACAGATGATTTTCTTGATTTTTGATGATTGTGTTGATAGGAAGTGGACCTGAGCTACCTTAATTCTACGTTGAAGTTTTTCATGTTAGAATTTCCATGGTTTTTTACTGACCTTATTTATTAGCTTTTAAAACAGGAATGGGAGGGGACTGGCTGGTTGGGTAGTGGGTAAATGATATGGGCAGCTACTGTGGAAAGGGAGCTGGAAAGGAAGGCTGGTGAGCTGACCAGCATGGCTCACTGCTGAATACCTATCAGTCCTGTACTGGCATTTGTTTTTAGTATGTCATACATTATAATAGCATCATAATACTCCTGCAGCATAGCACAAGGCTGAAGCCCATGAGTCCTGGCAGCCCATGAGAAATTATGTTGTATTGTTCTAGAACATGCCCTGGATTGTTGTTAATGTCTCAGAATGAGAGTTGGTATCAATGTATTTTTAAGCATTATGAAACTTTGATTTCTTAGCCGTTGCTGTGAATAAGAGAAGTTACTAGTTTAAGTCAATTGAAAGCAAGTATTAGTGGTTTAGAAGGAATGTGTGTCTGAGATGATGATGAGAGACAGAAACTGCTCTGGGAAGACGCAAGGGAGGTCTTCTGGGGATTTTTTTAAAATTCCAGTGCTTTACATTTGAATTGATGATGTTCACATCTTCCTCATATGCTCTAGCGAGTTGTTTGTTTTTGTGGGTTTTTTTCCTTTGGACAAAATATTTTTTTAAATCCAAAACACTTATCAGCTGATTCTGACTCTGTTGCTGTCACTTACACTTGCTTTTCTCCAAAAGGCAATAACCTTTTCAAGCACAATAAGAATAGTCAGTGTTGCAGTAAATCTCAGGTTTTTTGACTTTTGATTTCCTAACTAATAGTTCATTCATGTCCCCCACATTTCACTGTTTTTTAAATCAGAAATAGGGGAACAAATGACTGGTCTAAGGGAGTCTCTAGCCTGTGCTCTTTTACTTTTCTAACATCATGATTAGTCAGGGAGCAATTGAGGGCACAGGACTATGAGTGGGGAAACCTGGGTTTTATTCCCTGTTCTGCTGATGACTTGCTATATGATCATGGGCATGTGACTTAACCATTCTCTCTGCCTTAGGGCTTGTAGACTATATAAAATTAAGTTGACATACAATCACAGCAGTAATTAAAACGATAATTCATGTCTGTACCTGCTCCTTATGTCAGCAGTGCAATCCTCACCAGGAGAGCTTACACCGACTGAAGTGGGGCATTGTGGGGCACTGATAGCTGGAGCCCAGCAGCCCAGAGGCTGACAGCCTCAGCTGTAGGCATGGAGATCACAGCTGCGACCACTACCCCAACAGTCCAAGCGCTCAGCCTGGTGTGGGCTCACAGCTGTTAGCCCCTTGCCCCCGTGCTGGCAGCCCCAGCTGTGATCCCAAGGGGGGCTCAATTTCACAGCAGGGAGCTTACCAGCAGTGAAATTGACATTCTTGTCAGTTTCACGTCTGTTGTTGTTTCACATTTCTGCTCTGGGTCCTGCTGTCAGGCTGCAGGGGGCACCTTTCCCCCCCCAGTCCCTCACCAGGAGGTAGCCGCTGGGCTCTGGGCTGTCAGCGCCGGGCGTCAGGAGGCAGAGCTCCTGCTGTGAGCCCCATTGCTGGGGCTGATAGCTGGGAGCCCTGTTGTTGTCTCTTGGTGAGGGATTGGCAGTGAGGGAGGGAGGACAGCCCGAGACCCCTGTCCCTGATGCCTCCTCCTGTTGAGGGACTGAGAGGGGGAGAAGAGCCCAAATCTGGGCAGCAGCTAGGCTTGGGCTCTCCCTCCACAATCTGTCACCAGGAGGCAGTAACAGCTCTAAGCCTCTGCCCTGCTGACAGCTCGGGCTGTCAGTGCCGGGGGGTGGGATGGGGAGGGCTCCAGCTGTCAGCCCCCATGGCTAACACAGACACTGTCGCCCTAGGTATGTCGACATAAGCACTATGCCTCTCATGGAGGTGGAATTACTATGTCCATGTGAAAAGAAAAGGAGTACTTGTGGCACCTTAGAGACTAACAATTTATTTGAGCATAAGCTTTCATGAGCTACAGCTCACTTCATGTCTATGTAGCAGGCCACTTGCTTTGATAGACGCAGAATTGTGGTGTAGCTGCCTTACGTCGACCTAATTCTGTAGTGTAGACCAAGCCATAGTTTCTTCACCTTTTTGTAAAGTGTTTTGAGCTCAAGAAGGGAGATGTACTATATAAGCACTTAGAAGTAATAGCTGCAGTAACAGTTTTTTCAGTGAGTCCATATCATTTTATAAATATGTGCAACTGTGACATAGGGTAAAATTTTCAAAAGCACCAGTCCCATTTTCAAAAGTGACTTAGGCACGAAAGAGCCTGCATTTCATTGAGAGTAAATGTACTTGGTCTCTTAAGTGCCTCAGTCACTTTTGAGAATGGAACGTAGGTGCTTTGTATGGCTCCAAAGCTTGTCTCTCACCAACAGAAGTTGGTCCAGTAAAAAATGTTACCTCACCCACCTTTTCTTTTTGACTCCTAAATCAGATTGAAAATTTTACCTGATGTCTGAGCTGCAAGTCCTGCCAGCAGCAGGTGTCTGTGGAATTTTGTGTGTGTTGGGATGTATAAACTGCATGTGTTAACTTCTTTCCTCTTTCTTTAATGAAAGAATTTTACCAGTTTGTTCGACCTCAGCATAAAAAGCAGTTTGATGAAGCATGCAGTAGTTTGACTGGAGTGGGCTGTGGCTACAAACCTGAGCACAGCCTCCTGCGGGAGGAGAGAGAGGTGTTGGCCAAGAAGACAGGTGAGGCATATATAGCCGAGTGCTTTAATAGATGTTTTCCATCAGCTCAAAAGTATTGGTAACAAATCTGCATCAGCTGATTTCCAGGACTGTGTAAGCTGTATCCCTCCATGAGATATAGAAGGTGAAAGTTAGTGTGTGTGTGTGTGTGTGTGTGTGTGTGTGTGTGTTAATAACTTCTTTTTTAAACAGAAAGTTAATTAACCTGGAGGCTGAAACACAAATCCTGCCAGTCTGGAGGGGTTTGTTCTTCTTAGTATGTGAGACTGCAATATAAGGCAATGCTTGCTGTGTGTGTGATGTCTTTCAATACAGTTAGATAAATTACACAGGGTTTGACTACGTCATCCTGAAACCCAGGAAAGCTTTGTGACTGCAGAAGGAGGGGATTATGGGGGAGGGGGGGGTTGATATTCATCCTCCTGGTCCTCTCTTCACCAAAAAAATGCACCTGGTGGTTTCCAGGTGCAGTACTTGAGGAGAGAGATACTAGGAAATTCCAGGCTTCTGATCGTTCTATGAACAGCTTTCCACACACCTTCCAAGCTCCCCAGCCCTCAGAAGTTCACAGTTCACTGACTAGTTTAATTTAATAGGGGAAAAGCAGTGTCTGCAGAAAACAGCATTCTCAGAGGGTTCATCCAGTCAGTTAAACTCCCAGCTACACCTGAACAAGGGAGGATCCCACCTGACCTCTGGGCTGAATAGTACAGGTACGCTTTCCATAAAGAAATACCAATGCAGATTCCCTGTTTGATTGTTTTCTTGCACTCCCCTGTTGTCTGTCAATATCCATCTGTGATTTCTTGTCTTACAATTAGATCGTAAGCTGTCTGGGGGAGAAGCCATCTTTTTGTTCTGTTTGTACAGCACCTAGCGCAAGGGGGCCTCGTGCATGACTAGGGCTCTTAAGTACTTTGGCAATACAAACAATAAGTTGTGTTGAGTGGAAATGGATTTTGAGGCCTCTAAACTATGCTAGTGTTATATAAAATGAAACACTAAGCACGTGATTTCAATCAAGTGTATGTGCCGGTATAACCACCTATTTCAGAGTAGCAGCCGTGTTAGTCTGTATTCGCAAAAAGAAAAGGAGTACTTGTGGCACCTTAGAGACTAACAAATTTATTAGAGCATAAGCTTTCGTGAGCTACAGCTCACTTCATCCGATGAAGTGAGCTGTAGCTCACGAAAGCTTATGCTCTAATAAATTTGTTAGTCTCTAAGGTGCCACAAGTACTCCTTTTCTTTTTATAACCACCTAAAGTCAGAAGTTTGAGTTAAGAGTGTGTCTTTGTACCTGATTTCCTCCAGGGTGGGAAACATGATCTGAGCACAGGAACCGTTAACCCTCCAGCCACTCAGCAGCCAGTCTGTTTTTCCAGGCTTTAAAGAAGAGAGCAATTTAGGAGTGGTGGGTTAAATGAAGCTGGTTAGGAAGGTGCCACTGACAGCCTGGCCAGCGGGTGGCTGAAGGTCTGGCTAGAACAACACAAATGATGAATTGTGATCAGCACTCTCTCTGTGAGGGCTGATGGACTGATGGATTCAGGTGATGAAGGTTAGGAAGGAGAGGCTGAGGAGTATTCATATTTTGGTGGTGGTATTTTATTTGTAATGTATGTGTGTCCATGGGGTTCAGGGTGCACTCCAGACCAGTGAGAGGTTGTGACCCTTTACCCTGTAACCCTGAGGGCCTCACAATGCCTTGGTACAGTAGCTCCCAGCCTGGGACGCTCACAGTCAGCAACAAGCATGCAGCTCACACGCTGAGTTGTCTGTGTGCTCCCAGTCCCTGATTTTCCCAAAACTGTGTACTCTACAATGTCCAGCCCTTTGCTGGACAGTTCAGAGAACTAATAAGGTGGTTTTGTTCCTTAAAGAGACAAAAGCAGATCACAACTTGTTAACTTAACTGGGGTAAATACATCCTTTCCTTCAAACACAGCACTGAGTTGGTTTATAGTAAAAATAAAACACATTTATGGAGATAGTAAGTGGTGCCAATTAAAAGGAATAAAAGTAGAGATGGTTACAACCAAGTAAAAGTGAAAACACACCTCTAAAAGTCAACAACTTAATCTAGCGAGGTACAGACTTTGTTCAAGATGGTTTCTCTCAACGATCTTCCTTCTTCCCAGCCATGGCTGACTTTCCCTCAGACAAAAAGAAAAGGAGTACTTGTTGCACCTTAGAGATGGGACCTTTCACAGAAGTACAAGGTTCTGGCTTCCCTTGTCTTCCTAGGTGAAAGATCATTGCCTAAGCAGATTTCTCACCTATATTCAGTTTTCAGAGACTTCAAAACCCCTCCCGCCCCTTGGTTGAAGGACCCATCTTTCTCAGCTTGCAAGAGCTTTGTTCCCTTGTCTGTCTAGTGATGGGTGCCAAAGATGGCTGCTGCTTCAAGGAGTGTCCCTGTGGGTGCTCCACTTAAGGTGAATCTGCACCTCTGCCCTTGTAATCGGAGATTTTTAGCAGCAGTGCCTGGTTGGGTCTCACAAGCACGGTCCCCATCTTGCGCCGCCTCAGTCAGTTAGTTACATAGTGCTGTGCGACCAACTCAACTCAGTTCCTTCTCTACTGCCCTCGATTTGATGGCATACTTAGCAGCACTTCTGTGCTTTAGCTTGTTGTAGCTAGTTGTAACTTTACAGTATTAGTTGGTTAGTTAGTAGTAGTTTAGTTAGTTCGTTACTTACCCTTCCCTGTTTTCTTTTAAAAAAAACACCTTTTTTTCTTATCGTAGGAATTTAAGTTTCAGTTGTTAGGACACCCCTTAGTGTAGCATGGTTACCCTCCACCATGGGAGAAACCATACTTTGAGGGGCATGCCTGGCTTCCTGGGTTTTAAACATTCGCCTCACTTGTGGCTCCTTACTCCCGGTCTCTGTTGGGCACTCAGTGTGTCTGCTGTCTTGGCGAGACACACTTCAAAAGTGCGCCCACTGCCACAACTTGAAACCCTGTGCCAGGAAGGTGAGAGACTTACAGCTAAAACTTCTTGTGATGGAGAAGTTTTACGCTACACATCCAGTCTGGGATCGCAGACCCCTCCGGGGCAACGGTTTCCTACAGTGGCATCTGACAGAGAGTCTCCTCCACACTTTTCGGGGAAGGAGCATTCTGCCAAAAAGGCGGCAAAGAAGTGAGTTTTGACCTCCCATCCTCGAGAATCTTCCAAAAAGTGGTGTTCCCTGACTTGATAGGTCCCATCGATACCGACCGCACGGAGACCTTCATCTCTGAGGTAGTGGAACCATCCGGTACCATGGGTATCTCTCAAATAAAAGAACCTAGCAGGCTGGCTCAGAAAAAGGCATTAAGAGGAGACCTACAATCCCAACCTCGGTACCATCAGAGCTGCTCAAACATGCAACACCAAGCATCTTGACAACACTACAGACAATGGCACCACCTTCTGCTCTGCAGTACATAGCGCACGAAAGGCATCAGTACCATCACCAACACCTTCTCTAGTATCAGTGCTGTTAGTACTGCAACTGTTTCTCTGCCACAAAGATCTTCTGATCTCCTCACAATCAGAATCTCCACTCCTTGGTACCAACCTCACTCCAGAACGCTTGGTACCGAGCCATCTTACTACACCACCCAGATCAGCTCCTCCTTTATCTAGTGATGAGAATGAAGGTGAAATCTCCTCCTCCCATCATTCCTTGCCTATTCATGCAGCTACTAGACCAGGTCTACTAGAACATCATAAATATCATCCAGGACCTGTACCAGTCTTTAAGGAACAAGACTGGTACAGGCACCCATGGATGCCACTACCCGTGCCATTTCTACCAGAGCAGCCTTAAGAACATAAGAACGGCCATACTGGGTCAGACCAAAGGTCCATCTAGTCCAGTATCCTGTCTTCCGACAGTGGTCAATGCTGGGTGCCCCAGAGGGAATGAACAGAACAGGTAATCATCAAGTGACCCATCTCCCATTCCCAGCTTCTGGGAAACAGAGGCTAGGACACCATCCCTGCCCAGCCTGACTAATAGCTATTGATGGACCTGTCCTCCAAAAATTTATCTTGTTCTTTTTTTGAACCCTGTTATAGTCTTGGCCTTCATAACATCCCCTGGCAAAGAGTTCCACAGATTGACCGTGCATTGTGTGAAGAAATACTTCCTTTTGTTTGTTTTTAAACCTGCTCCCTATTAATTTCATAGTTCTTGTGTTATGAGGAGTAAATAACACTTCATTATTTACTTTCTCCATATCGATCATGATTTTATAGACCTCTATCATATCCCCCCTTAGTCGTCTCTTTTCCAAGCCGAAAAATCCCAGTCATCTTAATCTCTCTTCATATGGAAGCCATTCCATAACCCTAATAATTTTTTCTGGCCTTTTCTGAATCTATTCTAATTCCAATATATCTTTTTTGAGATGGGCAACCACATTGGCGCAGTATTCAAGATGTGGGCATACCATGGATTTATATAGAGGCAATATGATTTTTTTTTGTCTTATTATCTATCCCTTTCTTAATGATTCCCAACATTCTGTTCACTTTTTTGACTGCTGCTGCACATTGAGCGGATGTTTTCAGAGAACTATTTACAGTGACTCCAAGATCTCTTTCTTGAGTGGTAACAGCTAATTCAGACCCCATAATTTTATATGTGTAGTTGGGATTATGTTTTCCAATGTGCATTACTTAGCATTTATCAGCATTGAATTTCATCTGCCATTTTGTTGCCCAGTGACCCAGTTTTGAGAGACCCCTTTGTACCTCTTTGCAGTCTGCTTGGGACTTAACTATCTTGAGTAGTTTTGTATCATCTGCACATTTTGTCACATCACTGTTCACCCCTTTTTCAGGATTGTTTATGAATATGTTGAATAGGACTGGGCCCAGTACAGACCCCTGCGGGACACCACTAGTTTACTCTCTCCATACTGAAAACTGACCATTCATTGTTTCCCTTTATTTCCTATCTTTTAACCAGTTACCAATCCATGAGAGGACCTTCCCTCTTATCCCATGACAGCTTACTTTGCTTAAGAGCCTTTGGTGAGGAACCTTGTCAAAGGCTTTCTGAAAATCTAAATACACTATATCCACTGGATTCCCCCCTGTCTACATGCTTGTTGACCCCCTCAAGGAATTCTTCTTTGTTGTTTAGCCATGGTGACTCTTTTTTTTTTTTTTGTTTCTCTTGCTATGTTTTTTAATTTGGGGTATACATTTAAGTTGAGCCTCTGTTATGGTGTCTTTAAAAAGTTTCCACGCAGCTTGCAGAGATTTCACTTTTGGTGGCAGAGGCTGTGAAACAAAGGGGCAGACAACATCACTCCAGAATCACCCCGTATGATGGACCGGAAGAGGTTAAACTTTTTGGACATAAGGCCTACTCATCAGCAACCCTAAATTTGGGATTACCAATTTGAAGCATTGATGGCCAAATATATTTACACATATTATTCAAAAATATCTGAATTTATTTATTTTCTACCCAAGGATAAAAAAGAGCAATTCAAAGTAACCATCTCGGAAGGCCACCTTCTTGCTCGAACTGCCTTACAGGCCTCACTGGACTCGGCAGACACAGCAGCACGTTCCATCGCCAAATCCATGATGATGCAACGAGCTTCCTGGCTCCACCTCACTGGGATCCCCAAAGTGGTACTATCTGCCATCAAAGATTTTCCATTCGAGGTCCCAAAGCTGTTTGCATCCAAGACAGATGAGTCGCTTCATATGTGAAAGGACTCCTGGGGAACCGTCAGATCCTTGGGCATTTATATACCTTCCCAAAATTAAAAACAAGAGAAGTATTACTTAGCACAAAGAGCAAGATCCGTGCCCTACTCCCAACTTCAGAGTCAGTATGGCCCACAGAGGCGGAGACCACTCCCTTCTGAGCCTCTATGTCCCAACAACCTCTCTCCAAACAACAGGGGTTGAGGGTTTGGTCGAGGACCCAAGATACCTCCCACATTTTCAAGTGTTGGAACCGTCCACAACTACCCATCCATTTGGAAACTGACTGACCCCATTCCACCCAGCTTGGCAGATCATCATGTCAAACAAATGGGTACTAGAAATCATTGAGACTGGTTATTCCATCCAATTTACCTCCATCCCCCTTATCCACCCTCCCTCCCCATCCCTCTTCAGGGACTCTTCTTATGAACATCTGCTGCAACAGGAATTAAGCCATATCATACACCTGGGCGCAGTAGAACCAGTACCAAAACAACACAGAGAAAAGGGTTTCTACTCCCATTATTTTCTAACCCAGAAAAAAACTGGAGGATAGAGGCCCATTCTCGATTTAAGATTCAACAAGTTTGTGAAGACCCTACAATTCAGGATGGTCATGCTAGCAACGATAATTCCGGCACTAGAACGAGGGGGCTGGTTCTCGGCCCTCGACCTCCAGGACCACACATTTCCACATAACGATACATCCTTCACACAGGAGGTTTCTCAGATTTGTTCTGGGAAAAGATAATTACCGGTACAAAGTACTTCCTTTCAGATTATCCACTGCTCCGTGGTTATTTTCAAAAGTTCTTATGGTAGTGACTGCCCACCTCTGCCAACAAGGGGTCCATAATATTCCCCTATTTGGATGATTGCTTACTCAAAGCATCGACTTGGTAAGAGGCACTAAAGACAGTGGCTCTAAGTCTTCAAATAAACAAACAACATTCAACACTCACACCTGCAAGGCTCCTCCTGAAGGCAGGGCTATTCCATGGCTCCAAGACAGTGAAATGACCTGTTCAGAGGAGGTAAGGGACATTCTCTTAAACAGCAGACCACCTATTATTCAACATGCTTATCTACACAAATGGAAGCGATTCAATACATAGTACCGAAATAGACAAATTATGGCAACTTTCTCCACTTTACCAGTGGTACTGGATTATATACTGGAATTTAACAGATCGGATCTCTCTGTGAGAGGCAATCACGCCATTCCACCATAAAGAGGACAGGTTCTCCATCTTCTCCCACCCAACCACTAAACACTTTCTCAAGGGTCTTCGCAACCTTTACCCTGTAATACGAGCCCCCATTCCATTATGGGACCTCAATCTGGTGCTGCTACTGAAAACCTCTGATTACAAATGCAGGCACGTAGATTCACCTAAAATAGAGCACCCACAGTAACAACCATCTCGAAGAACCTCAGTTACTGCACAGAGTAACCTTCTCTTCTGTCTTCCAAAGCTCAATTACCTTGTTTCAAGAGGCAGGATAACCTTGTGCTGTTCTTCCCTTCTTGTGGGCTTCCCATCCCCCTGCATGGAAATAGGGCTTCCATTGTTTTGATTGCACCATGTTTAATTTAGATACCTTTTTTCCTGTCTGGAAGGGAACCCGTTTCTCCCTGTTTTGTCACAGGCTTTAAAGCATAATATCATTTAAGTATCAATATTTCCTCCTATAATGTTAATACAGATGTTTCATGATGACATTAATCATCCGTGTCATTAGCTTTTAGAAGACCTCACTCTATAAACTTTTATAATATAATATTGTATACAATCAGTTGATTCAATTGCTTCTCAGTTTAGTTCCTCACCCCTATCTTTATAGACCAGTAAACCTTTAAAATAGATTATTTTGAAGGCTATACCTCAATGTAAAGTTTATTCAGGCTATGAGGAAGGTAAATTGGAGTCTGGTGGTGAAACAAACTCCATGCTCTTTCTCCCCCACTGGTGTTTGCAGGAAAAGAACAACTTGCATTTTAGCAGTCTCCTTGTTAGTTGGATGGCCCTGTTTATTGCTTATACGTATGTTGAGGTAAATCCACCTTTCTTTGAAGCAGACTGTGCTTATGCATTGCTTGCCAAACACCTTTTAAGAATATAATTCTAGCACCTATTCATAACTTTTCATACATACTCTGTGCATACATCAGACAAGAATTTTAATGATCAGTGAGTTGTTAGTTTTCCAATGATATCTAACATGCCACCTTTTTAGATACAGATTATAACAATAGTGTGCTAGGTGTGATGAGTGCATCAGGCCTGACAAGACTGCTGACGCAGAGTACTAACCACAAATGGGCCTCAGTGTCACAGCATGTGCCTAGAGCAAAAAGTTAGGCTTATATTTTTCAGAAATGCAGATCAGTAAATGTATTAATGTAGTGTCATCGTGTTTCTTGCACCCATCCCTCTGGCCTTATTCTCTCCAGCATTTATCTCTGAAAGTCAGTGGCTCAGTGTAGATCTGATTAAAGTGCTATTCCTGATATCAGCTGGGAATTTCTTGGAGAAATAGAGTAACTCTTTCTATCACTACTTGTAAGCTTAGCTCATATAAACTAAACTCCTTTTTAACTACCTTCTGAACGTAGTCCTTAGCAGTAATCAATGACTATACCTGTTAAATGTTAACATTGTACAGCATTTTAAAGAGTAAAGAATAGTCCAAGACTTTGTAATCATCTTCTTGCAAAAAGCAGCTGACACTTCTTGGAAAGCTTTAAAAGAATTTAATTTATGAAACAATTCTAGTTTTCTTGTTTCCTATTTCCTTCTCTCCTGTATTTTTAGGGTCATTTGTATGAGAACAGGATCATTGTTTTCATGATATGGTGATCTCCTGCTGATTAAGTCTCACTTGAGTTCATAGATCTCTGTGACATTATAGGAATGTTTGATGGCTCCAAAGCTTTGGGGGAAACAAGCAGTTGGAATAGAAGAACCATTAATAAACAACAACTCCAGTTTTTGTACACGTGTCCCCAATATTAAGAAAGAGTTTCTCCATTTCTCTGTTATCTAGGTTACTCCCTAAATAGAATGTTTTCTTATGAGGGAGGGTGTCAAATGATTCCAGGATATGCAGTGATGTAAAAAGATACAGATTACAAAATTCCCACCAAAGTGCATCCGATGAAGTGAGCTGTAGCTCACGAAAGCTTATGCTCTAATAAATTTATTAGTCTCTAAGGTGCCACAAGTACTCCTTTTCTTTTTGCGAATACAGACTAACACGGCTGCTACTCTGAAAAAAATTCCCACCATGCTCTGTAGCCACATTCACTTCTTTCTACACCCTCCCACTTCAGGAAACTGAGTTGGGTCCCTTCCTTTTCAAAGATGATTTCAACTTTTGTTCAGCGGTTTAAAAAAAAAAAGATTTTTAAAAGTTATTTGTCAACATGTGGCTACTTAAGAACTTGAAACTGTCGATTGGCATTGTGCTGAAATAAAAACCACAGCTTTATCTCTGTAGAGGGCACAATGGCCTGTCAATCAAAGAGCACTCCTTTGGACTGCAACAAAATACACTTCATTATGTGGTTAAAAGAATGGTGTTAGCTGCTTTGACCTTGATCAGGTTTGTACTCTCTATTGCATATGGTGCTGTGTTTTTAAAGTTTTGAAATAATTATTCCCTTTTGATGATGATTTCCTATTTGGCAAATGTTATTTTTTTTCTCACTTTGTTTCCTGGGTGAGGATAAATCCTATGCTTGTTAAATGAATTGGGCTTTTTTTTCTTGCTTCCTTGGCATGCCAGCACTGTTTGTTAGCATAGCTATTTGGAAGATTGCTACTTGCTGCCTCAGGGAAAACACAAGGCATTGTTTTAGTACTGACCTCTCACATTGTAGCTGTTGTAGCTTTTGCTAATTTTCCATTGATTTAACAGATTCCTAGAATATGCACGCAGGGTACAAGGATCCAAACTATATGTCTCCCTTAAAAATGCTAGCTTGTGCTTCCCAAAGCCTTGATAATGTATGTTCTCTCTCAGGAGAAAATCACACCCATATCCCTAAGGAGGACCCTGAAGAGGCATCACACTCTGTCAGACAGGACCACCATGAGCTAATCAGGGCTACATATCTCAATGATCTGAAAAATGCTTTGGACAAAAACAGTTACAGCCGCTTCTGTGCAGCACTATCAGCATACAAGAAGACCGATGACTATGATGCTATGGTGTTGGTGATAGCTGCCCTCACCACCGAGAAGCCAGAGTACTTTCACCTCCTGCAACGCAAGTATTTTTATTGAATTTTTTTTGTTTTTAGAAAGAGATGTAGGTGCTATGATCTTGTCCCTCATACACCCCACATGTACACACTAAACTCTCACTGATTGGCATAAACTGGTTTGTAAACTCTATCCTTCTTTTGAATTTATTAGCACTGACGGAACACATTGCATCTCCTCTCTCTGTGTTCAGCACTCTGGGCAAATGGGACTTCCTGAATAAAAGCGTTAGCCAAATCTAGATAATTTTGAAGTTATAAAATTGGACACTGCTTCCATTTGTTCTGATTACACTCGGCTCCTGAAGAAACTTAAAACTGAGTTAATACTTCCACAACTATACTCACTTACTCCAGAAGTGCTTCTTTCACTTGTATGATTTCATTGCATTATTTTCCTTTTATCTGCAAGGACTGCTCTTTAGAACAAGTGATTCTGGTGATTGCATAGATTCTCAAATTACTGTTCTCATGGCTATTGGCTGCCATATCTGGTGCTATGCCCTAAAAGACTTTCAGCTTTTAGGGACAGACGCACTCACTTTTTTCCCCTCAGGTCTTTACATGGACACAGTTAAGGAATTTTGTCATGATTAACACTCTTTATTTACCATTATTTATAATAGACCTTTAGAATCTTGAAACTGACATTTATTTCCTTACAAAAAATTTTTTTTGCTTCCTGCCCATATGTGCTGGTTTGTTGTTGTAGAGTTTCTCATTATGTCCTAGGCTACTGGCACTGAAAAGTTGAGGTTAGGTTTTGATTTAGCTTAAATAATAACACAGATTTTCAGACAGATAAAGAAAAAGGAAAAAACACACATGTTGGGCCTAACCACCTTGAAGAGGGATCTCTAATTCCACTACTGTAATGTTTCATTACTGCCCTCTTACTGACTTGTGGACATCCTAGTGCCTTTGATGGGCAATTCTCTTCAGGGAGGAGTGGATGCTAGATGTGAAAGGCAGCTGAAGGATGAGAGCAGCTAGCAGGAGTAGGAAATGCTTAAATGTGGCTTTGTTGGGTCCCGCAGAATCCCATCCAGAATCCCACGACATGGGTCACGATCTCTACGTGTTGGGAAATAGGTTACCCTACTGTGTTAACTGTAGACATGGGTTTGTCGCAGCTGAAGAATAAGATAGAAATGAACCACATGATGTGATGAGTCAGAATTTCCTGTTGAATGTCACGTTATTGAATATGCAGTGTTGTAGCTGTGTCAGTCCCAGGATACTAGAGAGACAAGGTGGGTGAGAGTAGTATATTTTTATTGGATCAACTTCTGTTGGTGAGAGAGCTTGAAAGCTTGTCTCTCTCAACAACAGAAGTTGGTCCAATTAAAGATATTACCTCAACCACTTTGTGTCTGTTCTTGACTATGATGTATCAGTGTTTTTAGTGAGTAAGTCAGTTTCAAATTGAAGCACCACAAAGGAATTGTCTAAGCCTGACAACAACCCATAGTGGGGACTTTTTAAGATATCTGTACTCATGGTCTAATTTTTTTCCCAATGTCAAAAACATACCAAGAGGATTCCTTATTGAGACAACCTTTTTGGGCACTGACTTTGTTTGACTTTGCTACATCACCCTATAGTGCTCATTGGTGCACCAGAACAGAATTAATGTCTCTTTTAGGGGTGGAAGCAGAATTTTCAGATGAGCTGATGCTGCTGTCAATGCAAATACTCATCCTCTAGTGAGGAAAAAAAAAAAATTAAGCATCGCCCTTCAAGAAATGATCAGACATTCCCCCAAACCTTCAGATGTGCTGGGGAGATGGTGGGAATCAGTGGTATTCTGGCTCAGTCTCCATAGAGCTTTCCCCTTTTCCAAAAAGGAATGCACAATCTATGCTAAACCCATTCATTTTGTGTGTATGTGACTTTTTGAAACATTTTGAGCAGGGTTCTACATGTTTGTACGTCCTCATCACAAAGAACAATTCAGGCAGATGTGTAAAGACCTGACTGGAATGAGCTGCAGTGAGGAGAAGAAGAAATTGCAATTGGAAGTGAAGGAGGCCAAGAGCCCTCTGAATTTGGAGAATTCATGTTCCAAAGCAGAAAACTGTGAAACTCAGGATAAAGCTGTCAGCCACACACCAGGTTTGGAATGAACGCTTTTCTGGCATTTAGATTGTATTATTTATTATTATGATAGCACGTAGGAGCACTCCAGACATGGATCTGGACCCCATTATCCTAGGTGCTGTACAAACACAAAACATAACAGCCCCAGCCCCAAAGAGCTTGCAATCTAAGTATCAGACAAGAGAGAACAGTTGGGTACAGAAAGACAAGTGGATGAACACAAGGAAATAATGAGACAATCACCTGCAAAACAATTCTTCTCGTCTCATGGGAAAATTAAGGCAAAAGCCTTCCATGTGAGTAAAGTCCACTATCTTTAGGTAGAGTCTACCTCATTAGAGTTGTTCCACTGGAAGGGTCTCCATTTTTTTTAGTGATAATTTTATGTATGTTAATATAGTATCAGAAACTTGTGGTATGGAATAATGTGATTTAGAAAAAAAAAAGTTAATCAAATTTTTCTGGCAGACTTCTAAATGAAACCCTCCTGGAAATGCCAGCTGGTCAAATTTCACAAAGAGCTGAGGTATGTCTAGTATTATGGATTACCCCGCATTATATACTGTTTGATATGTATTCATGTGCAGCTACTTTCAAGAGTGAAATGCCAAGAAAAACCCAGAGCAAGATTTTCTCCTTCTGCAGTAATCAGAACAGGAAAACTGGCTTTCAAAAGACAGACACATTGACAGGATCCAGCAGCATAAGAGCACCTACCAACCCACGCAGTTTGCATGTCTTGCCCCTCAATATGGAGCCAGAGTGTGGTAGGTGTAGATGTATTGGGCGGAGATCTTGCCCTCTAACTCTAGAAAAGAATGGTCAAAAATGTGTAGGAAATCCAAATTATGTTTACCCTTTTTAGAACAGTATAAAGCCATCTTTTATTACACAGTTATTCATATGTATTTAAGCATTCAGATACAGCAGTGATGAATGTGGTATAAAAGCCTATAAAGAATAAAATCGAATTTGGGTTTTCTTGTTCAACTATGTCCATTCTGTCTAAGTACTTGCGTGGCCTAGGATGAGTGACCCTTGAGGACTAATGCAGTTATCCTCACACTTACCCTGTGAGGTCAGTAGTATTACCCAGCTTAATAGATGGGGAATTGAGACACAGCAAAATTGAGTGAGGTCACACAGAAGAAACTGTGTGATAGGGCCAGGAGTTGCACCTCTAAGATACAGGGGGCTCATAAAACACATTGCACACACTTTCAACCATTGCTTTCTACAAAATGCACTGGAAACATGAATGTGTAAGAACTTCCAAATCAGAGTTACTGGAATTTAGTGTCTTTTCTCTCTTTCTCTCCTCCCCTCCTTCCCCACCCCGGCACCTTCTCTCTCAACTGCTATTTTTAGGAAGATTCCAGTGCTCTAAATGCAAATCTGAGGATGATGTGCCTTTTAAATGCCAGTTATGTACCTTCACTTGCTGCAAAACATGCTGGGAACAGTTCTTAAAGGTTGGCTTTGCTTATTAGTTTCCATTATTTTCTGAAACTTTTAGTAAATTTTGTGTTGGTTTAATGAACCAGATGGACAGCCCTGGATTTGGAAGTCCTCTGCTTACCAACAACAAACACAGTTCAGGCTTCCCTCAGGGCCTTGCCACTCTGACTCCATCATCTCCATGCTGCAGTGATTGAAGGCGTACCATACCTTTTGTCCTCGTTGAGACATAAAGCCTCACCCCATCTGAGCCTTTCCCAATTTTTTCTGCCTCCAGAGAGGTGCAAGCGGCAATCTATGGAACTTAATTTGTGACAGAGATTTTTCATACATCTTAACTCTTATTTTAAACATTTTCTTTGCCCGGTTTCATTTCATTCCTGAAGTGTCTTCTATAAGGCACAATCATGAGGCAACCTTCCTGCCATCACTGCATCATCCTGTTACTTCAGAGTTATCCTGGCTTGCAGAGATGGATGCCTTCCCCCTGGATAAGAAGATGAAAGCATTACTGCAAAGTATCTCTTTGGTAGCATCCTCCACAACAGATACTTTCCTAGACTTCCTGTGCTGTGCAGTGCCTTCAGTGACTCAAGCATGGTAGCCCAATAAGATCTGTGGCTCTGCCCCTGAAAGGCAGATGAGAGGATGAAAAGGATTGACAGCTTCCATGTACTCAGGGGTGAGGATGAGTGTGTTAATCAGAGAACCTGTAGACAAGTTGGTCACAAAGACATCAGAGAAGAAAGAGAAATCTCTCCCCTCTCATCCACGAAGCAGTACAGAAGGGACTATGAGCAGGTATTCAGAAACGAGCAGTCCTTCTGTACCTACTGGTCTTAGCTTCATAGGGACTTTTTATCAGGAAGACGACCCTGGAATATATTGACAAAGTCGTGGAAAATCCAGATTAAATTAATAATAGACATCTTTAGACAAATGGGTTCTAGAATCGATTCAGAACAGCTGTTCAATAGAATTTCTCCCCAAAATGCATGATATTCCCAACATTAAAGAATCCAGGAAATTACAAGAAGGCCAAAAGGCCATTTTGTGATTGCTGCAGATTAGGGTTATAGAACCAGTTCCATCAAACAAGTAATCTTATGGAGTGTATTTGATTGGGGGTTTTTTTGGTTCAAAATAGGACAAGGCCATGCAAGCCACCTTGGATCTCAAAGCACTCAGTTTATTCACCCAAAAGTCAAACTTAAGTATGGAGGCTTTTAAGTCTGTCATAAAAGCTCTGCATCCCCAGAATTCCTGTCATTGATAGAGCAGAAATGGGAGTGAAGTGTGTCATTACAAGTGTCTGCATTTCTGCCACTATAAGAGACACTTTGAGTATAGGTCCCTTCCTTTCAATTTGTTGGCCTTGCCATGGATCTTTACTGAGGTCCTAGTGTCAGCTGTCCAAGAAACAGGAATACTCTCTGCCTGTTTCTGGACAGCTTGCTTATCTGGCCCTTCTCGATGGAGAAAGCTGTTGAGACCAGCATCCTGCTGGTATGTGCTTTCTTAATCTCTGCTGCTGAAGGCCCAGGCTGATTACAAAACAGCATCATATCACTAGATTCCTAAGAGCTGAAAAATCCAAAGGTTTGTTTCCTGTTTGCTACAGACCTTTATGAATCCTTCCTTTGAACCTTTGAGGAAGGACTCCCTGTGATTTTTCACTTGTAAACTCTTTCGTAATTGCTATTATGTCAGGCTGGGGAGTTTTTTATTTTGTTTTGTTTTGTTTTTGAAGGGGCGGGGAGCCACAGTACTGCACCATACTGTATTTTTCATCAGGATGAGGTGATGGTTCTTAGGCCTAAATGACACCTTAATTCCAAAGATTAGTTTAGTTTTTTCTTAGTTCACAAGCAAATGAACCTTCCATCCTTCTGCCATAATTCTCAGCAGCCTGTAGAGATGAAATGGCACACCCTTGTTGTATGGAGAGTAGTTACAACCAACCTGTCATGAATGTAGTGCTATCTGCACTTCTGTTACCAGAGGACATGTATTCACTGAGGGAGAAGAAGTGTGTTCTTAATTCTGGTTACTCATCTGCATTAGTTAAATCCGGTTAAAATAGCAGGGAAGACGACAACTCATATTTTTAAACTCACATTAGCAGATTGAGTCAACCATAGGCTCCCCTATAGGCTTTAACTCATGCTGCTAACTCAAGTTAAAAGTGGAGTTTCTGTGTCTTCATAGCTATTTTAACCCAATTCAGTTAATATGGATTAACTAACCCAAATTGGGAGCAAACCTCTTTTTGTTGAAGACCTCCCCCTTCTTGTTTCTTTGAATGCACACAGCACAGGTCTTGGGTCTCTTGCCCTGTTTCATGGAGGACATGTGATTCTTCCACACAGACTAGGATCTGGCTACACTACCCTGTGTATACCAGCCACTTATCCTGCAGGACCAACTGGTTTTCGAGCACCTGCGTTTCCTCCCTTCAGGAACCTGTGACCAGTGATCCAGGGTATGTATGCACTGCAGCTGGGAGTGTGCCTCCCAGCCTGGGTAGACAGATTTGCACTAGCTTGCTAAAAGTAGCAGCGTGGATGTTGCAGGCTGAGTAGCAGCTTTGGCTACTCCCCTAAGTGCAGATCTAGGGGGTTGGATGGGCTTGGACTTGAATGGCTCGCCAAAGCCACCTCCCATGCTGCAACATCCACACTGCTATTTGTAGCAGGTGAGCTTGAGTGAAGGTAGCACAAGTCTATAGGCCCATGCTGGGAGGCATGCTCTGAGCTGCAGGGGTTTCAGGCCTGTTGCCAGAGTTGAAAGCTCTGGAACAACCATGTGTTGGCTTACTTTGTGGCATAGGTCTGGTATAGTTAGATTCATGAGAAGCTGAGTATCTTGCAGTTTTGGAAGCTGTCATTCTCTGAAAGGCTTGGTGTGGGTCAGGTTCTCTGACCCAAGAGACAGGATAAAAGATCTGTTCTGCATCCAGTCACCCAGTAAAGAGGGGGAAACTGAGTGTTAATATTGTGGGACATGAAAGGTGTGAGAGGGGAAACAAATTTCCCCATCTTTCTCTAAAGCCTGGAGGTGGAGAAGCAGCCTCTCATTGTTCAAACCTTGATCCAACTTCATTCCCAGAGGTGATTTGTTTTGTGACCGATGTCTCACCAGAAGGAAATGAACAGCCACTGACCACTTATTTCCTCTGGGCCCCCAAACCACTATCAGATGGTAGTAACATTTGATCTCTACTGACCTAGTCTGGATTCAAACTGGTGACTTGTAGACTAAACTTTGTTCCTTTACTACAAGTTACTCATTCTAAATAATTGGTTCAAGCTTACTACATTTATTGAGGAAGTGACTAACAAACCATCATACATCACACAATGACTTCTCTTTACCCTAATCTTAAATCCTTTCCCAGTCATTATTATGGTAAGACCACTTAAAGGCGTGGGAACAATGATGGTCAATCATTGGAACTTTCAGCACAGGAGGATGTTCAATCCATAGGACATTCACCAAGAAGAGCAGCTTGGGAAAGATATCTCCAGTGAATTCTTTCAAGACCCATTTGGCAAGCTGAGCATCGTGCACATGATGTATACTGACAGGTTTCAGAGTAGCAGTCATGTTAGTCTGTATTCGCAAAAAGAAAAGGAGTACTTGTGGCACCTTAGAGACTAACAAATTTATTAGAGCATAAGCTTTCGTGAGCTACAGTAATGCATCCGATGAAGTGAGCTGTAGCTCACGAAAGCTTATGCTCTAATAAATTTGTTAGTCTCTAAGGTGCCACAAGTACTCCTTTTCTTTGATATATACTGTAGGGCTTTGTCTTTAAATGTTTTGTGAAATTGATGGTCTTAAATGCACCGGTAGATAATGAACAAGTAAACAGTTTTTTCCCTATACCTCTTCCAGTGTGCCTCAGTCCTGATTTGCAGCATTTGTGCATGTTATTCCTGAGCAGAAACTATCCATTGTTCTACCTTGCACAGTGGGTCTGTAATATGGGCAGACTATCATAATACTTTGCATGTGTATAGTGCCTTCCATTTAAGGATATCAAAGCGTGCTTACAAAAGGATGTCTCCTGGGGATTAGATTGAGACAACCAAGCTTCTATCCATTTGTAGCCTTGGAATCCATGTTTCCAGAATCAAAAGGCGAGATCATTAAGCCTCTCTGCTGCATTTTAGCTTCTGTTACTAGGACTGACTAACTTCTATACTGGGAGACCTTGAACTGCTACTGCTCTTGCTGCATCTGTCCTTTTGAGTATGTAGCAATCTCCAAGGCTGTCAATATAGCTTCCATAAGGACTAAATTTGCTTTAGACAATCTCACTTTTAAAATATTTAAAGCATTTTTTTTCTTGGCCAATAGCCTTCATCCCAGAGTTCCTAGGAGGAAGTGGAAAATTTGGTTCTAGGCTGTTACTCTCTGTTCAAAGATGAAAGTCCGCAAGAAGGTTTTGGAGGTCACACTTCCCTCAGTGTGGAAAAAGAACTAGCTCTATTAACTAGGGACATAATAAGGAATCCCACGGGATCAAGTTCATAAAGGCTAGAACTGTTTCACATTAGAAGCAGTGAAACCAACAGGCTGTAACCTTCACAGCAGAGAGGTTTTCAACTCACAGGCTTTATCTTCATGGACCCAAAAAAGGTGTTTTTTACATTGAGGTAACTAACATGCGTTAGCTATCCCACTGTTAAAAATCCACTTATTTCACATAGCTACAATCAGCTAACAGTTACATCTTGTCCTGCCACCACAACTTGGCCATGGCCATAAACATCATGGGTTGCCTTGTGTCTCAAATAGGTCACTTCCCCTCTTCTGTGCTTGAACTGTACAAGAAGAAGTGGGAACTCAAGAAGTTCAGCTACTGTCTCGTTTGTTTTTTCGAAGGACCAAATATATGTATACTTTTGCAGCAGCTGTTACATATTCTGCATTTTCCCCCCTTTATTTTAGTAATTGCACAGTTGGAATTGATTTTACAGAAACCATTCCTGTGGGGTGAGTTGCTATGAGAATTGGGCAGAATTTTTTTGATGGCTAATTTGCTGAGGAGTGCATTCTTAAGAGCACCAAAATTATTGGAAAATTTGGGTCAAATTTAGTGGATAGTTTTGCCTGAAAAAAAGGGGGTACAACTGTAAAAGTCAAAATGTTTTGTTTTCATCATTTTAAGTTGCAGGTTGACATCTCATTTTTTAAGATGTTTCATTTAGAAATTTAGCTAATTAAAAAGGTGAAAAACACTCAAATGACCTGAAACAACAAACTGAAAAAAAAACATTTCAGGTCAGGGTAAATGTTTTGTTTCTGTGGGGGTGGAGGTGGGGAAATCAGTTTTCAGTTTGAGCCGGAACTAAATTTTTTCAGGGATGTGGTTTTTGTTTTGTTGTTGGTTCAGCCCATGAACAGAAAAATTGGTAATTTGCTCAGCTTGAATTGCTACTTCATTAGAAGAGTTTTCCTTTTCTTTCTTGTGTCACAACCAGTTAAATGGTTACATGTTGAGTATGTTTGTAATAATTATAATTGTTGGGGACTGGCAAATGGTGGGCATGACTGATGTTTGTATTGAGACTGCTATTTTGTAGACTTCCTCCTTTGCAGATCTACTCTATGCAGACATTTGAAAAGAAATGTAATGCTTGTAATCTATATGTTTTGTTCATCTGTCTCCCCAGATTGCTAAAAGGTGCCCAGAATGCCAAGCTACTACCAAGAGGAAGCATTTAGCCCAGGTTTTTTTCCTGTCATAACCTCCCTGACAAGGGGCAAGTACATTACATCAGCACTGGTTAAAGAGCCAGCAGAAAAAGAGATTGGAAAAAGAAGCAGGGTGCACATTCATTTACGGACCCTTGATCTCAGCTTCTCACAGCATCATTCCTCTCCTTGGCAAAACTCATCAATCCCCAAAGACCTCGCTTCCCACTTCTCTTTCAGCAAGAGGGGAAAGAAGCAAACATTGTCCTTAGAATTGTAAGGAAATGGGGATCTGCATTTCTTATGTGTTGAATCAGCAGATTCTTGTGCCGTTATGGTCCTTTTAGGTTGAACTTTGACAGCCTGGAGGCGGTTTTTAGTAATTGCCTTCTCTCAAATATTTACTCAATCCTGGAAAATTTCCCAGCAGCAGTAGTGCCACTGAATCCCCTTTTCCAGGAATACCACTTTCCTTTGGTGACTGACAGGAGCTGTTGCTGCTAGGGATTTCAGAGATGTAAGGTGGTGAAAGCCTTTTTAAAAATCCAATACTTTTTACTGTGCATCTGTAGTACAGACCAAACTCATCTTGTGCTTGTACCCACTTATTTATGCCTTCCCTGCCAATCAGAAGCCTATTTCCTATATGGCTATAAGTGCTGAATGTTGCACTGAGCATGCTTCCAAAGAAGATTTGGTTTCTTCTGAGGCACTTGCACACTCCTGTTGTGTCTGTACGGTTTCATACTAATGTTTTCAGAAGTGTAGCAGGGAGAGTGAAAGAACTATTCATGTTCTTTCAAAGTGAACGTACAAACTGATTTGAAACACCATCAAGTTGAAAAAGAGAAACACTGATATTTTCACTCTCTGACTGGGGATATTCATGTTTTGCTAATTTAAGGAATTGTATCAATTTTAAATCTTCAGTGGAAAATCTAAAATAAACTAAGTAAAAATGAACCAGTTTGCACATCCTGAGTGTATTGTACATGGCTTTTTGTTTTTCACTGTGTCTAGAAGAGGTGGGCGTTGAATCCAAGTGGAATCTAAAGTGGAAGTAAATAGAAGTCATTTTGCTATACGATTTTAAATACTCTGATATTTTTGCAACAATCCTTTGATAATTTTTTGTCACTCTTGTGTTTTCAGTTGTCAACTTGTATAACATGATATAATGGCTGTAAGTTGAAACATGGCAAATTCAGACTGGAAATAAGGCATACATTTTTATTGGTTGGGTAATTAACCATTGGCCAATGTACCGAGTATTGTGATAGATTTCCATCACTGACTATTTTTAAATCAAGACTGGATGTTTTTCTAAAAGATCATCAGCTCTAGGAAATATTTTGGGGAAAGTTCCTGTGGCCTGTGCTATGCAAGAGGTCAATGGCCCTTTCTGGATTTAGAGTCTATGAATCAGTGACATACATACGACTTTCAGATGCTTAGAATTTGGGTGGCAGTTTTTGGGTGGGGGGAGCATGGAATTACCCTTTTGGTAGGTTTGATTTGCTTTTGCTTAGCCTAAAAGTGGATTTTGGGTGGAAAGTTTGGTAAAATTCCCTTTGTCCATTTTCAATATATTCAAAAATGAAAGGTGAGATTCTGAGAAATTTGAGAAGGTCTTTTTTTCTCATTTTGAAAACTCAAAACTTTCATTTTTGAAATTTCACACTTGCTGTGGACTTTATCCACGATTAGGAAAGTGCCTTTGACAAATTTGAAGAACCTTCAGTTATAAACAACTTAGTTGTGCATGTGTGGTATGTGACTTTTAGTGTGTCAAAATGTGGAATTGTGGGTATGCATGTGTGCTCAGATTTGAATTCGCATCTATTGGTTTTAACTGCTTCTATGTTTTTTTCCTAATAAGCTCAGACTGGAAGAAGGTGGGGGTGTGTTTTGTTTTTCAGTGATGATGATACAAAAGCTTTTCCTTACTACCTGACTGAATAATTAGAAGGGGAAGTTGAAAGATGAGGATTTAGATGGATCTGAGGATAATCTTGTGCTGGAATATATTCTCCCAGACTTCAATATGTCCTAATATGTGGATGTATTTTACTGTACATTTAAATTTACCAGCACCTTACAGTTAGCATATTAGTTTATTTTTGCTGTCTCTGGCTTTTCTGAGTACCTAGATGTCAGTCACTTTTTTCCCTTTGTTTTTTGGAAAGTGGTCTCAGATGATTTTGAGGACTTCAGCCAGATACACACACACACACTTTATTTTTTCCCAATTTTTTTTAAAACCTTTTTATCTGTACTGCTGATACTAAACTAGGTGTGGGAGACATCAGCAGGGACAAATAATGCAAAGGGATGTAGTCGTCATAAACATGGATGAGAAATAATTAAATGAGGTTTCAACCTGGAAATTTATCCTTACTCAGGAAAACCAAGAGGAAAGATATTTAGCAAATAGTAATGTTGGAAAGGCCCTAGGGCTGAAACACGGCCGGCAACAAACTCCTGCCTCTTTAAAGCTCCCAGGGTCTTGTAATGGATTGATACCACAAAGCTATCATCTGGTTAGGGAGGGAGAGACTATAATACAGTGGTGCAGTGATTAAACAGGAATAGGTGTGGAGGAAACCAGGCATCCCAGATATGGTGTTACCAAACATTAAATATAATGAAATCTTTTTAGTGGTGATATTTTCTTTGTATTAGATCCACATGACATCAATCGCAACCTAAATACTTTTTCTAATCATGAGTCCCCCTTATACCTTTTTAAACAAAAAAATATCAGTCATCATGACTTCATGGAAGTCAAAAATATTCAGTAAAAAGCATCTAAGATTAATACTTTGCACTCCTGTAGCATCTTTGTAAGTCATCTGAGATCATTACATGAATCAAGTGTCACAACCACTCCTGATGGTTCAGTTCCAGCCATTGATTTTTGGTGCTAATTTCACACCTTAATGCTGCTTGTGTTAGGCCTGTGCAACCTGTGGCATGTGAACTTTAAGAATAGAGCAGAATCATAATGGATTCTATTATAATGAAACTCTCTTTGAGGCAGTGGAATATTTCAGTGCACTGCAATGTGCAGTCTGTGATTCTGGTTGTGTGGAAAAAACTCAAGTTCCTTTGTCATTTAAAAGAACTGCACCTTGCTCCTTTCACCACTAGAGGGAAGTTGTAGTACAGGATAGTACATGGGTTTTCACTGAAGTATGTAGTAAAGAAATGATAACTTCACCTGTATTTATTTAAGGGAGCTTTAACTGCTGCAAACTCATGCAGCTGTCTTTTACTTTGTCTTATTTTTGATTAGTGGGTTTCACAGTCTGGTGGATGGAAATTATTATAATTATTCAGGTAACAGAAATAGAAAATTGTTCAGTAAAGTTTGTGGGAAGATAACCAGGTGAGTGACCTTGCTGTTTTTCTCATCCATCCCAAAAATGTAAACCCCCAAACTAGAACATCTTCATTTCACATTCTTCTGCATGGATATCTTGGGGGGTAGGAGAGATGGGTGGTTGGATCTTAAGAAGATATTTGGAGACCCTGGATTTATTAACCTTCTGGGTCAACTGTAAATCTCAATATATAACACAAGCATTTGGGGAAGGGATAGTTTGAGGAATGTAGAGTGGTCATTTGTGAAATGATGATTATTGTGGGTTCAGTCCTGTGATCTTACCAATAGATGGGTCTCTAGCTGGGTTCTGACTTAACACAGTTTAGAGCACAAAAATAATTGGGTTGAAGTAATAGATTGACTGTATTCTTACCTTCCTAAAGGTCGGAGGTGAGGTGGGTGGGGAAGCTGCTGCTGTTCCATGGATACCGAATTTCACTCTCTAGTAGTGAACTACTAGTGTAGCACCTCCAATGAGCACTACAATTATAAAACAAAAATTAACTATAATACTTTGGGTTTGGCTGCAGGGCCAGAAGTCGCTCACTGCTTAGCCCTACGAGGCTGGTATCAAAGTGTCAATTTTAAATGGAACATCTGGACATCCGTGGTGCACCAGGCAGATGAGTCAATCATTTTCACTTAACAAATCCAGTGGCTTCATTAATCAGAATGACTGTGCTGTTTAAACTGCTGCTTGATAGACATACTGCAAGAAAAGTACAGGAGGACTTGTGGCACCTTAGAGACTAACAAATTTATTTGAGCATAAGCTTTCGTGAGCTACAGCTCACTTCATTGGATGCATGCATGCATACTGCAAGAAAGGGTGTTAATGCAGATCTATTTTTCATCTGAAATAGTGGGAAATCAAGAAAATCTTCCAGATAAATGCTTGCACTTGTTTAACCATTCAACAGTATTAGTATATGATTGTTCACCATTTCAGTTTGTTCAAAGATTAGCAAATGTTTACACATGATCCTTGCAACTTCTTGGAAATGCCCTCACTGAATGGGTAGCTAACAGTAATAACAAGCTGTGAAAATCCATTATATGTTGATAGAAATTATTTAGCCTTTTGGTTACCAGAGAATAAAGTGTGTCAAAGCTCCACAGAAACTAACAGGCAACCAGATATTCACAGCATCCCTCTCAAATCCCTGTTTTCTCAGGGAAATGGCTGCTACTTTCAAAACTATTGGACATTTGTAGCTTGTCTGCCTTCTATATATACGTATATAATTTAGTTTTAATAAAATTATTTAGATAAGTGCATATTGAGGAAGCAAATGCCTACCAGTCTCCTGCTGACAGTGACTGAATTGAATGAGGTTGCAAATCATCCAGGTTAATATTATCCAGATCATGCTTCCTAAAAATAACAGCAATAAAGCTAAAACCCCATTTGGAATATGGACCTGTAAAGGTCAGCCCGTTATGTCTCCATCACATGGTAGGAATTGCCAGACCAGACCAGTCGACCGAATGCATCCAATGAAGTGAGCTGTAGCTCACGAAAGCTTATGCTCAAATAAATTTGTTAGTCTCTAAGGTGCCACAAGTCCTCCTTTTCTTTTTCCAGACCAGACTAGATCTCATTTCCATCTGGTACAGTATCGGCTCTCTGACAGTGGCCAGAGTCAGATGTGTTAGAGGGAATGTACAAAAAACCCTGCAGTAGTCACATGAAATAACCAGTTCAAGGATAGTTACAATTTAACCCCATCCTTAAAGGCTGGTTTATGCCCTGAAGGCTTCTCTCCCTTCCAAACACTGGGTAGTAGTTTTAATCCTGTCTGACTTCCATTCAAATTTCCAGTCCTTCTTCAAATTCTGGTAAATGATGAGATTGATCTTTGACAGGTCCAGTGGCTGTAAGAACAAAGATTCAAATGTGGATTCACCTTTCAGAATGGGAGCAGAGCCAATACTGTCCTAGAGTTGGAGGTATGGCAGTTTTGTGTTTCCAACTAAAGATTAGACCCACCTGCTCAGTCAAAGAGGAAATGCTCGGTGCAGGTCCTGTTTAATTCTAGTCACATGCAAGATACTCATACAATGGCTGGTTCTTTGGGACGAAATTCCAACTTCCTTCCCCCATGTATGAGTCTGCTTTGCATTTTGTTTTCTTTTGATAAGAGGTTTTGCATTTGCTTCTCAAAACGTGGTACAGGACTTGCCTTTGAAGGTTGTTGAATGCTTGTAACTAGGGGACCTGTTCGGATGGGAAATACTGGGCCACTTGCAGTATTTGCATTCATTACTCTATTGCCTGGGTGTGCAGGATGTTTACACCACACATTTTTTTAAAGATGGTCAGAAGGGAGGCTATCCAGTAACATATGCTGTGCATACACTGTATATATTGTGTGTGTTTATGAAAATAAAATATACAGTGAGAGAGAGCATGCACACTTAGGCATAGAACTGTATATATAGAATGTTACATTAATGTTGCACCTGTGTTAAATTATCAATATTATGGATGTTGAGTGATTTGGACATTAGGTGTCCAATTTTTATTTGGGCAGTGTTCTTGGTGAACCCATCACCTCACTTCTTTCCACTCCAAGTGCAAAGTGCATTTATTTGACCTGCCTTCTGTAACCTGAATACACAGCAATATGAATATTTATTAAAGAAAGACGAGACCCTACCAAAACAAGGCACTCCGCTGCACATGCTTCTCACACTGGGAAGAGGATGAGAGAACAAACATGCAATAGAAGTTAGTCATGTTGCTTAATACACACTAATGGAAGAGGATGAGATACTGTGGTGATTAGAACCTACATAGAGTTTTAATAAGAAATAGAGCTTTGAGCCTGTAAAGTGGAGTCTTATTTTGAAAATGTCTAAAAATGGCAACATGACGTTTTCTGTGTATTGTCTCGGTGATGGTTAGATAAATCTGTCCAGTTTGCAAGTAAAAAAGCAATTTTTTGGGTCTAACCATGCCAGCCCTGGCAACTTGAGCTTCATTCTTTTTGGCTTGTGCATCACTAGTAGTCGTCTGCAATAGGTGTTTAGTTAACAATCCTGTTTATGTGCAACCTGAATAGAATTCAGCTCCCTCTCCCATACTGCATCGGCTCTGCAGGGCTAACAACAATAAAAAGTAATAAAAACTAAGTAAAAGGCCAGCAGCTGATTGGCAGAGTAAGCAGGTGCCATTCTGAATGATCACTTTTCACTGTTAATCACCTTAAAGTTGAATTTGTGGCACAGACCTGAATGGCTTACACAGTACAATTAAATGAAGAGGTTCTATGCTTGTGTTTGACGACACATATGCGACACGTATAACAATTATATGTCCGTGGTCAGCAATTGCAAAATCAAAAGGGGAAATAAATTCCAGGGACGACTCCCCAAGGTCAATGCAGAGTGGCTTTGTACATATCACATTTTCTTTTCTCCTGTTGGAAGGAAATGAAAAAAAGTACCATGTGTTTCCTGTTCTCCAACTAGCACAGTGCTATCAATCTCTGTCCTGCTTCTCTCACTCTTTAACACAAGATATAATTGTTTGGGGGGAAGGGGTCAGAGTGCAAAGAGATTAGAGGCAAGATATCCACTTGGTAGGGCAGCAATTCTGCCCTATAGTGAAGTGCTGATGATAGTGTCTACAGTCTGGAGTAACTCAGCTCATGCTCCTTCCACCTGTGCTAGCAAAGGGGGGGACAGAAGTACTTGTAAGTAAAGGGGGGCACAAGAAAGAGCAGTGGGCTCTGGAGCATATTCATTGCCTTGGAGTGCACAGAGGCTGTCTGCAGATGTACCACAGGATTTGGCTGGATTGTGAGGGGTGGTTAGGGTAGCATGGGTCAGAAATGAGAAGCAGCTGCTCTGAGGATTTCTGATGGGAATTAGACATGGGGCATTGGTTGTCACAAGACCAGAGTCAGGGCATTTTCCTTTGCACGCCCCTTGCCCCCTGCCCCCAACACTTAGAGAGGGATCATGTGCAGCCAGAGAGGATTAGCCGATGAACCCTTATGTGGGAAGTTTTCCTAGACTGCAGGGCAGAGGAGAGATCTATCCATTGGGATGGCTGTGGATCAGTGTGGTTATCTGCTTTCCCCATGGATCCTTGGGATCTATAGCTTCTGGTTAAGGAGCATCACTATAGTATTTACATGTTGACTTTCTCTCCTTACATTGGACACCCAGGGAAGTTCAGGTTTCAGTGTAGCAGCCATGTTAGTCTGTATTCGCAAAAAGGAAAAAAAAAAAAAAAAGAGGACTTGCGGCACCTTAGAGACTTGACTTAAATTTATTTGAGCATAAGCTTTTGTGAGCTACAGCTCCCTTCATTGGATGCATTCAGTACTTTCCACTGAATGCATCCAATGAAGTGAGCTGTAGCTCACAAAAGCTTATGCTCAAATAAATTTGTTAGTCTGTAAGGTGCCACAAGTCCTCCTTTTCTTTTAGGGAAGGTTCAGTTACTATAGAAACGCCAAGGCACCTAAGCGCTTTACCATTATGTTTGAAGGTGGTCAGACTAGTGGTCAATCATGGCTCTTATATGAGGGGAATGAATAGCTGTGGCCAGGGTCTGAGAACGCTTGGTCCCTGCTCCTGTTAGTTTTGACCTGAGTAGCAGTTTGCTAGATCTATGGAGGAGGACAATGCAGTGGCAACTTACAAAGTGAAACTCGAGTGTCTCGGGTAGTTTTTCTCTGCAAGATTCCTCACCTTCCCCTAGTAATGACCATGGCAATGGTCTTTGGGACCTGTGCGGGGATCTTATGACATTGGGGAATGGGGCATATTTAGCTATTGATGATGTATGCAACAAATATATAAGTGACAAAAACATTCCCTGACTGGGAAGTTTTTGAACATTTACTGCTAGGGAAGAGAATATATAGGGGGGAATTTCCCTGCCTTCCCCCTGGTAAATCAGTTACTGATGTGTCCGGGTAAAATGTGTAATAGTCAAACGAGAGAGTGCAGATGTTGCATGTGCAAAATTTCGTATCTCATTTGCTTCCTGGACAAAAATTCAAGGCAAAATACACACGTGCATGCATGTACACAGTTTTGATTCAAATATAGTACATACAAAAGTGCCTGGACATGGTGGTTAATTATTAGAAAATTCTAACCCATGCCCTAGTGTGAATGGGAAAGTGGAGCGAAGCTTTTGAGTAACTTCTTTTTAGTAAAAGATGGAAGTATTCACATAAAAAGGAAGCAGATAAGTGATGTTATGAGGCTTTCTGGATGTCTTAACTGTGTGCGCTCAGTGCTGTATAGTTTGGATCCAGTCCTGCTCTGGCAGGAATTTTGCCATTGACTTCAATGGAAACGGGTCCAGACCCCCAGGGACAGAGAGAAGTCCTGGTTTTTGAAAGTGCCTAATGATTCTGGTTTCAGCATAGCAGCCGTGTTAGTCTGTATTCGCAAAAAGAACAGGAGGACTTGTGGCACCTTAGAGACTAACACATTTATTTGAGCAAAAGCTTTCGTGAGCTACAGCTCGCTTCAGCGGAGGCATACAGTGGAAAATATGGGGGGGGGGGAGATTATGCTCAAATAAATGTGTTAGTCTCTAAGGTGCCCCAAGTCCTCCTGTTCTTTCTTTTTTAATGATTCTGACGGCTTCAACCTGTGACACCTTAAACTGGCCAGATTTTCAGAAAGTGCTGAGCTCCCAGGCCCTTTCACCTGCAGCTAAATACAGTCCCAAGCCCCGCAGCAGGGACAGGCTGAAAAGGGGGAGGTGACACCCCTTCTGGAACTGGCTAGTGCGATTTAGAGCCCCCTTCCCGCCGGGCGTTTCCAGGAGGAACCAATGGGGGACTGCCTTATACACGGGTGGTCCCCCGGTATTGCGGACCTCCGTGGGGGCCCCCGTCCCCTCTGCTTGGTGGGGAGCAGCACAGCCCTCTTGTGCCTTTCCCCAGGCAAGGGCGGTGCAGCGGCTTCCAGGTAAGCGACACGTGTCCCGGTGCTGCCCCACCCCGGCGCTTCTGCTTTGCGCCCTGGCGCGCCCAGCCGGCGGCAGCTGGAGACCGAGGCGGGCCAGAGCCCTCGCGGGGAGAGAGCGGGCGCAGCCGGAGCGCAGGGGGGAGAAGGCGGCTTCGTGGCTGTCCGGAGAGGAACCAGCAGCCGGCAGCGGCTGGGTCTGGCTGGAGCTGTTCGGCAGCTGCCCCGAGCTGGCAGCGGATGATTCATCAGAGCTCCGTGGCTCTTACGCAAGAGGCGATTCCAGGCCTTGCTCTAGGGGCAGGGCTTGGGGCTTCGCCGCGCTATAAAGTGGCTGGGTTGGTGGCCAGCAAGGCAGAGGCAGCTAGGGCAGCAGCTGCGAGCACCGGCGCTCAGCCCGGTAAGGAGGGGAAAGGCAGCCGCTGGCTCCCCGTCTGCAGCCGGGGAGGGCCAGTGTGTCGGGGGAGGCGTGTGTGCGGCGTGGAGACGTGTTTACCTGTGTGTGAGAACTCGCTTTATAAGCCGGGTTTCAGGGTTTATTCATTTCATTTTGGGGATGCGTGTGTGTGTGTGTTTAGCAATTTTTGAGTTTTTCATGCAGCTGTCCAGCAATCAGAGGGTTGTTTGTTTGTTTTTTTTTCAGGGCTTTCTCTTTGTATCTGAGCGTGTATTTCTCGTTACAGTAGCGCACCCCCTAAAGCGTATGCTCTTTGTCACATTCCTGAGCGTGCTTTAGCATCTCACGGGTTCAAACTGCGTTCTATTAAAGCACACTAGGGACACTTTAGTGCGCACCAGCAGGGTCAACGGGGACTAATTACGCGCAACACATTCGTGTGCTTTAGAAATCAGACCCCTTGTAATGCACGTTAGTGCTCTGTGTAGACAAGCCTTAGATACAAGTTACCATTTCCAGTATTTTTCTGCTGTTTATTTGGTAAACATAACTTTATTTATTTTTGTAATGGGGTGTTATAGCAGTGTTTATCAATGAAAAGCTAAAATCAGAAACCCTAGAAATACAGGACAGGATAGAAAGTAAGGTTTGCATCAGTCTTTTTTGTTTCATAATTTTGTATTCTTGTGTGATTAGGACTGATTTTTATGAGTGAGCATCATATATGTCTGTGTATCATATATGATCATGTGTATATGCAAACTGTGTGTGTGTGTGTGTGTGTTTGTCTAGAGAGAGAGCTATGGCAGACTGATTTTCAGAGGGAGTTGGAAGCAATCAGCACCTTTGCAGACCAGGTTGATGAAATATGTGTGACGTTCTCCTTGACTTTCAATGAGACTAAGGCTCCTAAGTCATGTTGTTAAATTAGGGTAACATTTTCAAGTGTCATTTTTATTAAGTAAATTGTAAGAGCTTTAATATGGAATTACAAACTTTATAAAGCAGATGGTTTTAAGCTGATAGACCAGACTACTTGCCTGGCAGCTTGTTCTAGTTTTTCTAGTAGAAATGTGTATGTATCAATCGCAGAATTCTTAAATATT
The DNA here is from genome assembly GCF_009764565.3 of Dermochelys coriacea. Lineage (NCBI taxonomy): Eukaryota > Metazoa > Chordata > Testudines > Dermochelyidae > Dermochelys > Dermochelys coriacea. The sequence goes on from NC_050080.1 coordinate 4,074,136, forward strand.
CAGACCCTTGATAAAAATCCATATAACTTTTTCATAGACTTTTTTACTGAAGGCTCAGAGATAATATTTAAACCGGTGTAGTTCAGCTACACAGGAGGGAGGGATAGCTCAGTGGTTTGAGCATTGGCCTGCTAAACCCTGGGTTATTAGTTCAATCCTTGAGAAGGCCACTTAGGGATCTGGGGCAAAAATTGGGGATTGGTCGTGCTTTGAGCAGGGGGTTGGACTAGAAGACCCCCTGAGGTCCCTGTAAACCCTGATATTCTATGATTCTATTTTTTTTTAAATACTGAATGAAATCAGGTCATAGGGTAACAATCATCATATTAGTCACCAGCAGGGGTTTTACCCAGGATCTCTGGAGCTAAGGACAGACTTTCAACAGCTTGAGCTAAAGGACTAAGTCCCCTAATTGGTAGCTGTAGCAGACATCCTCTGTGGATCAGGCACAGAAGGGGATGCGTAACATACACTGAGCCGTGGGCAACAGTAGTGTAGGGGATAATTGTTTATCAAATGTCATGCAATTATACCAGTGCAAAAAGATCATCTCATTCTTTGCTCCCTCTGTCTCTCATCTTTATGCCTGACTTGACTTTGCCAGCTCCTAGATACACACAACTTCCTCGTGTTAAATGTTTCAAAGGCCCCTTCTGAATAACGCATTCTTTGTGTCTGACCCCCTATTGCTCTCTCTAATCCAGATCGTTTCGGAAAACTCTGAATCATCCTTGTCTGACTGTTTTCTTCTCACATCTGCCTTTGTCTGTGAATCCACCTGCTGCACATCTCCAGACTCAAGAGAATTAAACTTTATCTTAGAGCTCTGCTTTGCCAAAATCCTTATCCATGTATCATTTCTTCAATGTGGCTACTGCAATACCCTCTTCTATGTTCTCTCTAAATCCATAGGGTTCCATAATGACCAAATGACTCTAACTCCAGGAAGTGGAGCCATATAGTCTAAGGCAGTTCAAAATTGCCCACTCTGACACATTCTCTGGAGTTCCCTGGGATATGCTTTACAAGCCTCTGACTGTCTTCTCACACCCACACTTCTCATCTGCTCTAGGAACCTCATTCTGAGTGGATTGAGGTGACTTTCCTTTCACATTCTCTGTTTCCAAGTCACTGAGTCACTTCTCTTCCATAAGACCCCACCTGTACTACACAATGGCCCAGTGTTGCATAACTGACAGTGCAATCATGTATAACATTCTTGCATTCCAGAGCACCCTGTGAATGTTGGAATTGTGCCCCCAACTCTGGGGCTGATTGAATATTACTTTTGAGATCCCAATAAAGAGGATCTCTGCTTATTTAGGCTGGATCATTTAAAATCATAGCCAGGACTGAGAGATCTCAGCCCTTGGTGAGAGGTTGTAACTCTTGTTCTTCTTGGGCTGCTTCTTTTGGAAACACCGGGATCTGAACAGAGCACCGCTTCTGTGTAGGGATATTGACAGCATACTGGATAAGAGCTGTCCACTAATAATTCATGCTCTTTACTGTGTCTCTTTCTGAATGCAACAGAGCTGGAGCTTTAGCAGAAATTAGCATCACTGCATCCCAGGAGAAGAGAAGCAGCCCAGAAATCATTCTAGGGCCCAATCCAAGCATCTGGAGATGTCTCCAAATACCATGAGTTCTAACCCTAATACCACCCTCTGTGCTATGCTGTCCAACCACACACTGAATGTGAGACATTCATCCAAGGTAACATCCTGTTTGCTCTCGATGTTGGTCTAATGTGTTTTTAACAGGAAGGGGGTAACCAAAAAAGGCTCCATGGCTCTCCAGACCTTTAGTGAAGCTGCCCCTTGTTTCTCAAAGGGTATTAAATTTGTATGAAAATGTTAGTGTGTTTGTATTTTATGGAAAACCTCTCCCCCTCCACATACCCCAGGGCCTTCCGTCCTTAGCTGGAACCTCATGTTCTAAAAGGCTCTAATTGTAATTTTGTCCCATCTCAACGTCCAACTCATTTATTTTCTTTTAAAGCTGCCGGGATGTTGGTAAATGTCAGGATGTTAGTTAAATCACTCTGCTCCTCACTCTGTATCCGAGTGTCTTTGTGTTCTGCTTTTCGTGAGGCTCCTCTCTGGTAAAATTCCCTACATCACTGCAAGCCGGGGAAAACCTGTAATCCCAAAGCAGCTCTATTAACTCAAACATTGTACTTCACATCCTCGCCTCATTGAAGTCAATGGCAAAACTCTCCTTCAGACCAGGGTGGGGCATTAAAGAGGGATATGGAGAACATATACTCGTTCAGGGGTCTCAGTGAATTTGGCTGCTCAAATAGGTCTTTGTCTGCAGTATGCTGTACAACACACAACACGGAAAGATCCTGCCCCGAAAGGCTGAGAGCCAGCAGGGACAAGAGGGCTCATGCTGGGGAGCCTAGAGGGAGGAGGAATGAAGGGGATTTTTAAAATTTGGTTTCAATCACTTCTTGTGGGCATGGCGAGAAGCAGGTCTTAAGGAGGCACTTGGGGTTGGCAGAAGTGGTGGGTTAGTGAGTCAGGATGGGGGGCGCATTCCATGTCTCTGGGGCAGCATGGAAAAGTGAGTGGGAGGAGGAGCTAGATGGGGCAGATAACATTGTGATCCAGAACGGTTTCTCATGGCCCCAGTGGTAATCATGAGAGGCCATTGTGGTACCCAGCTGCCGTAATTGTGATGCTCCTCTATAAGAGGGCAAGTGAAAGGCTGATAGTTCTTTGTATCTTTTTTCCCTAGTGGATGGTTACTGCTGTTATGCTTTTCCTGGCTGTGCCGAGCTTCAGCACCCCTCCCACCTACCCATGGAAAGACCCTGTGACTAACAACAAAGTGGTATGCCATCAGTGCCCTCCGGGAACCTTTGTGGCACAGCACTGCACCAGAGACGCACCCACTGTGTGCTCACCATGCCCAGATCTGCACTACACGCAGTACTGGAACTACCTGGAAAAATGTCGATACTGCAACGTCATCTGTGGAGAGCGGCAGGTCGAGCTGCATCAGTGCAACTCCACCCACAACAGAGTGTGCCAGTGTCGGCACGGCTACTACTTCGAGTCCGAGTTCTGCATCGAGCATGCCAAGTGTCCTGCTGGGTCTGGAGTCGTAAAGCTGGGTATGTATTACAGCTGGATAACTGAGGCCAGGGGTGTAGAGCTGTGTCTAAGGGCCTTATATATTCTCATGCTATTACTGTCCTGTCAGAATCCAGGAGGGACCTGTTAAATAGCAGGAGTGGATAATCTGATGTTATGATGTTTACTCTCTCACCATATATATATGCACCACTGCCCTCTGCTGGATGGGATGTCAGATCCTCTCAAGTGAGTAAGAGAATGTCGCCATCTAGTGGCTACGTCCTCTGAAAGAGCAACATCCTACTACTGTTGTCCAAGTATAAATATTTCAATGGTTCCTGCTAATTTGGCCATAATCTCTTGTGGGCACCCAAGGCTGAAGGCAATAAGGCGAGTGGGCAAGGAAGGTTCATTGTATGGACCAGAAGAGGTTTGCTTGGTGTCTCAATACTGGGAAAGCACTGACAAATGAACTTAGCCATGGGGCTGCTTTCTGGAATCCTTATTTGGTGATTTTGAAAGCACATATTAAAGATGGAAAAGGGGCAAATGAAAATAAGACTGATATTTCCCCTTCTCCCTCCCCCTCAAAAAAGCAGTTATGTAACAAAGAGCATTTAAGGGCGACTCAGAAGTGTGACTCTCTAGCTCTGGATGACGCGTGGATTACTGAAGGATATTAGGGAGTTTTTATTTTTTCCTTAGCACAGCTCTGTCTAGTTTTTATATTACCCCCTTTCCTGTGGTATTTGAGGGCTTTCCAGAATTACCACATGTGCACAAAGATGTTTTTTTTTCCCTCCCCACTACAGTCATCAAGGACTGGCCTCTATTTATTTTGGATTTAAGATGCAGTTTTATAGTAGGCAGGCTCGGTCTAGTAGTGTGTTTTGCCTCCTACTCTGAAGACACTGAGGTTTGTGGCCGTGTTTCCCTGGCAGTCTCCATGACAGCATTCCAGATTCATAAGCCAGTCACCGAGAAAGTCCTGTCTTCTATACACACGAGTCTCATGCGTGAGGTTGATGACTTGTTCCCATGGAATATGGCTATTGTGAGATGCCACAATTAGGCATGGTGAGCTAGGTGCCCAAGTCACTTAGGCCAGTTCCATGTAGGTTGAGTTTGACTAGGTGCTCAGATGACAGTGATGAGGGCCATATAAGTAGGATGGGGAGCCAGTGAAGGGAGTGAAACAGTGGGGTGATGGGCTCCTTCATTCTGCACCAACTGTGCCTTTTTTAAGGTTAGTGGCTTCATACCAAGCACGCTACCTTCCTACCCTGGGAATGACGGTAACAAAGCCCAGAAGTCATGAATGGGAACCACAGTGAGGTTCAGGCAGGCATCTCGATATAGCTGGAAAGGGCATATATTTTTCACGTTTGCGACTACTTGAATATCCAGAAATAGGGAGGAGTCTGGGCTTGCACCAACGCGGTAGGCTGACGTTACAGAGATGGCAAGTTCTTCAAAGGGCTTTGAAGCAGAACATAGCCTGCATTCTTTGGAGCAGTGACTCCTGAGATCAGAGATTCACCCGTTAGTTTCATGTGCAGGGCTTGTTGGCTTCCGTAAAGGCTGAGCGCTCTGTCCTGTGTATGGTTTCTCTTGGCACGCTGGCTGTTCTCTTAAATTTGATTTTCTGCCTCATTTGTTTCTGATCATCAACACGTGAGTCAGTGTTCCCAACCCAGCTGGCTGGGACCCCAGCATTGGGCTGTCTTGCAGCCAGATCCTAAGTTTGGTAACTGCTCATCCTCCTTGAAGGATGGGGACTGAGCTCAGGGCAGGGCCCCTTCTCTGATCCTATGAATGATGTGTACACAGAGCCTAATCTCTCTCTGACATCCCCTTATGCCCAGAGGGAACTCAGAGCACTGCCAGATGCAGACTCTTAGGGCCAGATTCACCATTGCTTTTCACCTTGAGCACTCATTTACACCAGTGCACCGTGGATGTCAGACATCTGGTAGTGACTTGCGCTTACTTTACACTGGCACAAATGACTACATAGGCACAGGACAATGGCGAATTGGTCCATCTTCTTTTACCATGTTCCCTACGGGGCCATTATCCCAAACACAATGGATGCGTACTGCAGGTATTTCATTGCTCAGACTCTTTCTGTGCCCCGTTTTGCAGGTACTCCCTATCAGAACACGAAATGTGAGAAGTGCCCCCAAGGATTCTTCTCATCCTCCTGCTCCAGCACAGAGCCGTGCAAGCCACACCAGAGCTGCTCACAGCAGGGGAAGGAGACTAATGTCGTAGGAAACCAATTCCATGACACCCTGTGCACCACCTGCAAGATGTTCAAGGGAAACGGAACCCAGGAGTCAGGTGAGGAGCTTGGTCCCCTTGGGGATGGAATAGCATTAGCGGATGTAGAGTGGGGGATTATTCAGGTCTGCCTGGGTTGGGGGAGGGAACCTATGTGCTAGAATCATGTTGCTACCAGGGCTGGAGTGAAGCTTTCTGGTGTAGGTTGTTCTACCCCAATGTATCGGATCAGTTCCAGTGGAATTTAAAAGTACAAAATTGGTTTTAATTAAACTACAAAAAGGACAAACTAATCCCACCCCAATTCACTGAAAGCTTGGCTGAGATCATCTTAGACAGGGTCCCCTGGCTCCCTCTCCAGCCATTGTCTCATTCAGTTAATGGCACTTTCCTTGGCTTTTATCTACCCCTGTTTTCCTCCCATCCCGATCTCTCAGACTAGCTGTCAGGAAGATCTCCCTGTTGGCACCTTTTCTTTTTGCTGATCTCCTGTCCCCAGATAGTGCCTGCATCAGGGCACGAGTCAGCCTGTTACATACAGTCTGAAGTAGTAGTGAGAACTTGTTATTCTGAAGTATCTGGCACTGTCCTTCTGGCAGCCCAAGACCCACAGCACTGAATCATGGAGGAAACTGGACATAGATCAGGAGTCTGCAACAGGTGCAGAAGTGGTGTGCCACAGACAGGGCAGCTTTGCTGCCTCTCCCAACTGCGGCCACCAGTCTCTATTTTTTAACTTGTTTTAATTTTGGTTTTTACTTCTGGTTAGTGACTCCTTCCCATTTAACCTTCATTCTCAAACTGACCCACTGAAGCAGATTGCCATATCCCTGAGCCAGGCAGCTACTCCGGAGCCACTGCACTGGACCAAATGCACTGGACGGGAATGAAGACAATGGATTTGCTCCCACTTCATAGTGAATCTGTCCCTTTGACTTCCACGAGGCTGTATAGGTGTAACAGAGAGCAGAATCTGGCCTTTATGTCTTCAACAAACAATAGCTTCCCTTTGCCCAACGTGCAGTGGAAGGGATGCTTCCGCCAGCAAATGTGGCAGAAGGAATCTCTTGTTTTCCATCCCCCCCTGAGTCCCTCTCCCTGATCAATATTCTTCTCTCCTCGTCAAGAATCTGATGCAAAAGCATTTCAGTAAATTCTAGTCAGAGCAGAGGTTGGCAATTCTATAATAGGAACCTTGACTCACACCCATTCCTTGAGTCAGCCTTTTCCCAACGGGGCAATGGTAGCAACTGAGACTTTCCTTGGAAAGGAAGCAAGTGACTATCACAATCATCGGCACGTGCTCTTCTCTTGTTAATCATCAGAAACTGGCTCTGAACCCAGCCCTGGGGTTGTTTATATACACATACTCATCTCTTGAGCAACAGGGCACTTGCAAAATGGGAAACTTATGAATGGAGGGATATTTTTAACTCCCAATTTGCAAGTGTTGTTACAGAGCAGGGTAGCATGTGTGTACTATGCCTGCATATGTCTCTATGTACGTAGTGTGACGGGGCAAGGCCAGATAGCTATGGAAAAGTAGTGGGAGATAGATATATTAGCTCCAGGCTAAACAAATCCCTGGTACCAGGATAAGTGAAATGGCAGCTGTTCCAGGTCAATTAAGACACCTGGGCCAATTAAGAACTTTACAGAAGACAGGGAGGATGCTAGGTTGATTGGGACACCTGAAACCAATCAGGGTCTGGCTGAAACTAGTTAAAAGCCTCCCAGTTAGTCAGGTGGGTGTGCATGTCAGGAGCTGTGGGAGGAAGTTGCGCTGTTGGAGAGGCTGAGTAGTACACACCATATCAGGCACAAGGAAGGAGGCCCTGAGGTAAGGGTGAAGTGGAGCTTGAGGAAATGAGGGCTGCTGTGGGGGAAGTAGCCCAGGGAATTGTACATGTCATGTTTCTAAAAGGTCAGCTACCATAGCTGATACTATTAGGGTCCCTGGGCTGGAACCCGGAGTAGAGGTGGGCCCGGGCTCCCCCCCCACACACACACACCTTTGCCCCCTGTTTAATCACTGAGACTGGGAGACAACAGAGACTGTGCAAGGAAGGATAACTTCTCTTCACCTCCCTCACTGGCTAATGATGAAAATGGCTCAGTAGACTGTGACCCTTGTCTCTAGAGAAAGAAGGGTTACGTGGAGGGTCACAGTGAGTCTCTGAGGCTAGCGAAATCCGCCAGGAAACGCAGGACCCACAGAGACAAGGACAGAGCTTTGTCACAACTGGTGTCAGGAGTGGGACTTCGTTCACAGCGTGGCGGAAGAAAGAGGGTTTGTTTTGTTTTGTTTTTTAAACTGGGGGTTTGGATTTTTTTTTTTGGTTTGGTTTGTTTGTTTGCTTTGTACCATAATGTAGGAGGTGGTCAGAGCTCTGGTACAAGCCATGGCAGCCCAGCAGGAGGCCACCCGGGTTCAGGCAATGGTACAACAGGAGTCTATGTGGCTACAGCAGGAAACAATCAATTATTGATGAGCCAGGCGACCCAAGATCCTGCCCTCTTGAGAGAGGTGATGGACCAGCTGAAGATCCTCACCACCCAGGCCCGGGGGTCCGATTGGACGCGAACCCTGAGGGCCACTGGTTGTCTGCCAAAGATGACGTCAGGAGATGATGTAGAGGCGTATCTCCTCTCATTTGAAAGGATTGCTCAGTGTGAGGCATGGTCCCAGGAGCAGTGGGCCAGCATCCTCGCCCCTTTTTTGTGTGGAGAGGCCCAAAAGGCCTACTTTGACTTGCCTGCCACGGATACCACTGACTATACCCGTCTGAAGGCAGAGATCCTAGCACGATCAGGGGTAACGGCAGTGGTAAGGGCCCAGAGGTTCCATGAGTGGAAATACCAGGAAAACAAACCCCTGAGGTCCCAGCTATTCGACCTCATACACCTCGCACAGAAGTAGTTACAGCCCGAGGTGTGCAGGCCGGAGGAGATTTTGGAAACCCTGGTCATAGACCATTACTTGTGGGGACTGCCGCCAGATCTCCGCAAATGGGTAGGCCAGAACGATCCATCCACTTACGACGAGATGATCACACTGGTAGAAAGAAGGATGATAGCCAGGGGACTGACCCTACTACACAAGGAAGGCCCCTTTCGAAGCAAGCACCCAACCCCAACCCTGGGGAGTCCTAGATGGAAGAAGGGGGGGACCGAAAACCAGCGGGGATCCCAGAAGGAAGGGATTGGCCTGAGTGGGGGGAGCCCCGGGACTAAAGCCCCTAACCCCCGGGATAGGGGACTGATTAAAAGCAATTATAGATGTTATGTATGTGGGGAGTGGGGACACATAGAAACACAGTGTCCCAGCACTGAGAGCCTACGCAATGTAACTTGGGGGATTGGGAGGTCCCATGCTCCCTTATCCACCTCGTGGGGGTCGCATTAGCCCTGTATAATTACACCAGGCCAGTGAGGATAAATAGAGCAGAGACTACAGCGCTTGTGGACTCTGGGAGTGCTATCACCCTCATATCGGGTAAGCTGGTAAAAAATAGTCAGCTGCTACAAGCCAAACGCGTAGCAGTGACGTGCATGCATGGGACCGTGAGCCATTACCCCACCATCCCAGTGGAGATAGAGGTTCAGGGAAACCCCATTGAGGTGACCATGGGCATAGTTCCTAAACTCCCATATTCTGTAGTCATTGGGACAGACTATCCAGGGTTTGATAATTTACTCCCCCCGGAGAGGCTGGAGAGAGATGGGGACCCTGAGGACAGCAACTCATCACCGGGGGAATGTCAACCCCCCGATGTTCGCTGAGATTTCTCAGGATCTGTTCTCAGCCCCCCGAAAGATCCGGAAGACAAAAAAGGAGAGGAAGGCTGCGAAGGCCTTGGGAACCCGGATCCTGACCCAGGACCAGAAGACCTCCCTAGTAGGCAGATGGACACGAGCAGCCAACAAAGAAACTTCCACCACAGAAGGTGAGCCAGAAGCTGCCCCCAGCCATGACGGCAGCGAGCCGTTGGAAGAAGCAGAAGCCGGCCCCTGGGACCTTGGGCAGGTTAGTCCCGGGAGAGAGACTTTTGGGCAGGACCAGGTGGAGGACCCCAGATATGATAACGCCAGGAAAGAGGTGGCCAAGATTGATGGGATACCCATGGATGGGAAGGTCCGGGGTCCCGGACCTCACTTTATAGTGAAGGAAGATCTCCTGTACCGTGTGGTGCAAATGCAGGAGCAAGAGATGCAACAATTTCTGGTGCCACGAAAACATCAAAGAGCCATATTGAGTCTCGCCCACAGTCACCTGTTTGGAGGACACCTAGGGGGGTAGAGAAAACCCAGGCACGGATCCTGTGGAGGTTCTTCTGGCCAGGAGTACATGAATATGTCTGGCGATACTGCACCTCTTGTCCAGAGTGTCAGTTACATAGCCCTCGCCCGCACTTGCGGGCTCCTTTGATACCTCTTCCAATAATAGAGGTTCCTTTTGAACGGGTAGCCATGGATCTGGTAGGGCCCCTAGAGAAGACAGCTCAGGGACACCAACATGTGCTTGTTGTACTGGACTATGCAACCCGGTACCTGGAAGCTGTTTCCCTGCGCAACACAGCTTCCAAGACAATAGCTAAGGAGCTAGTACAGATCTTTGCCCGGGTTGGGCTACCCAAGGAGATATTGACTGATCAAGGGACACCTTTCATGTCCAAATTGATGAAAGATCTCTGTTCATTGCTCCATGTACAAGCCCTACGGACCTCTGTATACCACCCGCAAACAGATGGCCTTGTGGAAAGGTTCAATAGGACCCTCAAGGCCATGATCAGGAAAGCGGTGAGGCGGGATGGGAAAGATTAGGATACCCTATTGCCTTACCTCATGTTCGCCGTCCGGGAGCAAGCCTCCATGGGTTTCTCTCCATTCGAACTACTATATGGGCACCACCCTCGGGGCATATTGGATATAGTCAGAGAAGCCTCGGAAGATGAGCCAAATCCCGGAAGGAACATAGTTGAGCATGTACTGCAGATGAGAGATCGGATAGCCCGAGTTACGCCCATTGTACGGGAACACTTGGAGAGAGCATAGGAGACCCAATGAACCCATTATAACCACCAAGCGAAGCGTCGATGGTTCCAACCAGGGGATCGGTTGATGGTACTGGTGCCCACAGTAGAAAGTAAACTGTTGGCCCAGTGGCAGGGACCCTACGAAATAATCGAAGCCGTGGGAGAGGTGAACTATAAGGTGTGGCAGCCAGGCCGCCAGAAATCAGAGCAAATTTACCACATCAATCTTCGAAAACCTTGGCACGATCGAGAGGTATGATTAGTCATGCAGGAGACCCTTCCCCAGGAGGATAACTTACACGAGCAAGTGAGGATATCATCCGACTTGACGCCGATCCAAAAGATCGAGGCAGCCGACATGATTAATCGCAACAGAGAAGTGTTCTCTACAAAACCAGGGCGGATGATTGAGACCTATCACCATATCCACATGATCCCCGGAGCCAAGGCAACATTAACCCTACCGAATCCCAGCAGCCAAAAGAGAGGAAATCAAGGCCAAAGTAAAGAAAATGTTAGAATTAGGGGTTATTGAAGAATCTTACAGTCAGTGGTCCAGTCCAACTGTTTTAGTGCCTAAACCTGACGGTAACATGAGATTCTATAATGACTTTCGCCGACTGAATGAAATATCCCAGTTTGATGCATACCCCATACCACGCATCGACGAACTGATTGACCGACTGGGTAGTGCCCGATTCTTGACTACACTGGATCTGACAAAAGGGTACTGGCAGATTCCTCTGACCAAAGAAGCTAAAGAAAAGACAGCATTCTCCACCCTGGATGGGCTATTCCAGTACACCATCCTCCCTTTTGGGCTACATGGGGCCCCAGCCACATTCCAGCGCCTCATGGATAAGCTGCTGCGCCCCCATATTAATTATGCAGCTGAATACCTAGATGTCATCATCCATACGCCAGACTGGGGAACCCACTTGGAGAAAGTTGACGCAGTACTGCGCACCTTAAGGTGGGCTGGCCTCACTGCTAATACCGCTAAATGCACCATAGGGCTAGCAGAGGCTAGGTACCTGAGATATATTGTGGGAAGGGGCATAGTGAAGCCCCAAACGAATAAGCTAGAGGCAATTCAAAACTGGCCCTGGCCGACCCGAAAGAAGCAGGTCCGTGCGTTCCTAGGCATGGTAGGCGACGGTTTATTCCCCACTTTGCCACTAGGGCAAGTCCCCAAACGGACCTGGGTGAAGGCCCGAGGTCCAGACATGCGAAAGTGGACCGACGCAGCAGAGGGGGCATTTACAGACCTTCGGACGGCCCTCTGTAATGACCCCGTACTCGTAGCCCCAGACTTTAACAGGGAATTTATTTTACAAACAGACGCTTCCAAGGTGGGGTTGGGAGCAGTTCTGCCGCAAATGGTGAGAGAAGAGGAACACCCGATCCTCTACCTAAGGAGAAAGCTTCTCCCAAGAGAACAGAAATATGCAGTAGTCGAGAGAGAATGCCTTGCTGTCAAATGGGCTATGGAGACACTGTGTTATTACCTCTTAGACCGGCGATTTACTCTTGTGATGGACCATGCACCCCTCCAGTGGATGCAGGGGAATAAGGAAAAGACTGCAAGGGTCACCAGGTGGTTCTTATCCCTCCAACCATTCCAGTTCCGCATACGGCACAGGGCTGGATGCCACCCTGGCAACGCTGATGGTCTGTCACGAGCATACTGCCTGGCGTCCCAGGTTGCCCAACTCTATGGTGTTGAGCGGTGGGGGGCAGGGGGATATGTGACGGGGCAAGGCCAGATGGCTATGGAAAAGTAGTGGGAGATATATTAGCTCCAGGCTAAACAAATCCCTGGTACCAGGATAAATGAAATGGCAGCTGCTCCAGGTCAATTAAGACACCTGGGGCCAATTAAGAACTTTCCAGAAGGCAGTGAGAAAGCTAGGTTGATTGGGACACCTGAAGCCAATCAGGGGCTGGCTGAAACTAGTTAAAAGCCTCCCAGTTAGTCAGGTGGGTGTGCATGTCAGGAGCTGTGGGAGGAAGTTGCGCGGTTGGAGAGGCTGAGTAGTACACACCATATCAGGCACAAGGAAGGAGGCCCTGAGGTAAGGGTGAAATGGAGCTTGAGGAAGTGAGGGCTGCTGTGGGGGAAGTAGCCCAGGGAATTGTACACGTCATGTTTCTAAAAGGTCAGCTACCATAGCTGATACTACTAGGGTCCCTGGGCTGGAGCCCGGAGTAGAGGGTGGGCCTGGGCTCCCCCCCCACCTTTGCCCCCTGTTTAATCACTGAGACTGGGAGACAACAGAGACTGTGCAAGGAAGGATAACTTCTCTTCACCTCCCTTGCTGGCTTATGATGAAAATGGCTCAGTAGACTGTGACCCTTGTCTCTAGAGAAAGAAGGGTTACGTGGAGGGTCACAGTGAGCCTCTGTGGCTAGCAAAATCTGCCAGGAAATGTGGGACCCATGGAGGCAAGGACAGAGCTTTTTCACAGTAGCTACAGATATCCACAGGCACGTCAGTAATTGTATACAAATACAAACTCTGTAGATAGGGTTAAATTCTCTGCTAGTGTAAACTGACATGACTCCAGGGCCGGATTAGCCCTCATGTGGGCCAGGGATTATTAGATTTTGTGGGGCCCCTGTATACAAGTCTTCTTCCTGGGAGGGAGTTTGGTGCAGGAGGGGGCTGGGGCAGGGTGTTGGGGTGCAGGTGGGGTGTGGGGGTCTGGGAGGGAGTTTGGGTACAGGAGGGGATTCTGACCTGGGGCAGGGGGTTGGGGTGCAGGAGGGGGAGTGAGTTGCACTTCCTGCCTGCAGCGCAGCAGGGCTCAGGCAGGCTGCCTGCAAGCCGTGGCCCCACGCCACTCCTGGAAGCGGCTGGCTGCTGGCACGTCGCTGCGCGCCCCTGGGGGGATGAGGACAGTGTGTCTCCGTGTGCTGCCCACGCCCACAAGCGCCACCCTCGTAGCTCCCATTGGCGGGAGCTGCGGGGACGGTGCTGGGGGCGGGGGCAGTGTGTGGAGCCTCCTTCCCCTTCTCCCCCCACCAGGGGCCACAGAGATATGCCAGCAGCCAGCCAATTCTGGGAGCAGCGTGGGACCAGGACAGGCAGCCTGAGTGCCCCAGAGATCACTGCCTGTGATTTATTTTTGCAGGGCCCCCCTTGAGCTGAGGCCCCAAACTGCAGCCCCTAAAGTCCCTGCCTTAATCCAGCCCTGCATGACTCCGTTGAAGTTAATGGAATTCTTCCAGTTTATGCCAGCAGAGAAACTGGCCCAACCCATTCCTCCATGGGTTTGAGTTCTGCTGTAAAATATTGAAAATACTCTAGGCTGATCTTACTCCTTCCCAGGGCTCCACTGAACATTCACACTAGGCCAAGCGAAATCCCCAGGTCTGGGCACTGCTACGTTTTGGGAGCGTTTAGATCCTGATCTCTTGGGTCCATCTCTGTTGTGAGCTTCTGGCCTGCAGTACGACGTATAGGATCAGGCTCATAGGGTCAAATTTACTCTGGTGCAGCTCCACTGAAATCAGTGCATTTACACAGGGGATGAATGTGGCTCTTTAGAGTAAGCTCAGGGTTACTGGGACTCGCGTCAGCTGACCCGCGTTAGGACACCTGCACTTCAGTATCTACATTGTATTTTAACCCTAGGTTAAGACTTTTTTCTAACCTGTGCTCAAACCTAGGGCTCTGACGTCCACACTGCAGTGCATAGACCCAAATCAAAGTAACCATATCCCAGAGTCCCTAGTGCCCCTCCCCTCCTCACGTGTGGCCCCTCGAGCCCTAGGAGTGTGAGTCTAACATTGACCAATGAGATACCTTCCATCTGTGTCTCCCCCCACACTTTCTATCTGGGTCCTTTACCTGAGCACTTAATTTTAATGAGGTGACTGCCAGGTGAGAGCTGAGTATTGGACTGATTTTTCAGTTTGCTGGCTGAACGGAAAAATCGAAAAAAAACCCCACAAAATCTGGTTTGTTTTGAACTAGGGCTGTCAATTAATCCCAGTTAACTCGCGCGATTAACTCAAAAAAAAATTAATTGCGATTAATCGCACTGTTAAATAATAGAATACCAATTGAAATTTATTAAATATTGTGGATGTTTTTCTACATATTCTGTGTTGTAATTGAAATCGAAGTATATTATTCTTGATTACAAATATTTGCACTGTAAAAATGACAAACAAAAGAAACAGTATTTTTCTATTCACCTCATACAAGTATTGTAGTGCAATATCTTTGTCATGCAAGTGCAATTTACAACTGTAGATTTTTTTTTTGTTACATAAGTGCACTCAAAAACAAATCAATGTAAAACTTCAGAGCGTACAATTCTAATCAGTCTTACTAGTTTGTCTGAGAGATTGGCTGAACAAGAAGTAGGACTGAGTGGACTTGCAGGCTCTAAAATTTTACATTGTTTTATTTTTGAATGCAGTTTTTTATACATAATTCTACATTTGTAATTTCAACTTTCATGATAAAGAGATTGCACTACAGTACTTGTATGAGGTGAATTGAAAAATACTATTTCTTTTGTTTGTCATTTTTACAGAACAAATACTTGTAATCAAAATAAATATAAAGTGAGTACTGTAAACTTTGTATTCTGTGTTGCAATTGAAATCATTTGAAAATGTAGAAAACATCCAAAAAATATAAATAACTGGTATTCTATTATTGTTTAACAGTGCAATTAATTGTGATGAATTAAGACATTAGGGACTTTGCTGGTGGGGGTTGCAAGTGCTTTGGAGGACAGGATTATAATTCAAAATGTTCTGGACAAACTGGAGAAATGGTCTGAAGTAAATAGGATGAAATTCAATAAGGACAAATGAAAAATACTCCACTTAAGAAAGAACAATCAGTAGCACACATACAAAATGGGAAATGACTGCCTAGGAGGGAGTACGGCGGAAAGAGATCTGGGGGTCAGAGTAGACCACAAGCTAAATACGAATCAACAGTGTAACACTGTTGCAAAAAAAGCGAACATCATTCTGGGATGTATTAGCAAGGGTGTTGTAAACAAGACAAAAAAAGTAATTCTTCCGCTCTACTCCGCACTGATTAGGCCTCAATTGGAGTATTGTGTCCAGTTCTGGGTGCCACATTTCAGAAAAGATGTGGAGAAAGTCCAGAGAAGAGCAATAAAAATGATTCAAGGTCTAGAAAACATGACCTATAAGGGAAGATTGAAAAAATTGGGTTTGTTTAGTCTGGAAAAGAGAAGATTGAGCGGGGACGTGCTAACAGTTTTCAAGTACATAAAAAGTTGTTACAAGGAGAAGGGAGAAAAATTGTTCTTCTTAACTTCTGAGGCTAGGACAAGAAGCAATGGCTTAAATTGCAGCAAGGGAGGTTTAGGTTGGACATTAACCACCCTGGCAGTGAGGAAGTTTTTCCTAAACACTGGAATAAATTGCCTAGGGAGGTTGTGGAATCTCCATTGTTGGGGATTTTTAAGAGCAGGTTAGACAAACACCTGTCAGGGATGGTCTAGATAATACTTGGTCCTGCCATGAGTGCAGGGGATTGGACTAGGTGACCTCTCGAGGTCCCTTCCAGTCCTATGATTCTAAACATGTTCTCCCAGCTCTATGCATAACCCATCAATCCAGCAACTCACACAGGCAATCAATATTCTCTCCTCAGCTGGTTTGATTTACAGTAAACAAATCTGCATAATTCAGGTGCTTTCATGCAGGCTGGAGCCCATAATCATATGATAGGGGCACACTAGTGCACTGACCTGCTTTGCACATGCCACATGCACTGCAATGTTTGTGTGTGTGCACAAGCAAATCCCATTATGTACACACCCATGGCCACACAGATCTCTCTCTAGCCGAGTGCACAAACATAGGGATTGCCACATGTACATCTGGTAGTACAGGCACAAAGGTGGGCCCAAGATGTGTACATAGCCAAGGTCTGAAAATCAGGCTCTGTATGCAGCAGGCCTTGTGCAAGAATCAGTAGGACAAATACATCAGTGGAAGCCATGGGATGAGACCAGCAGGTATAAGATGGGACAAATGTCAGGGTCAAATTTTAGACTGTCTCATTTGAACAGTATTTCTTTAAGAGCTTGGGCTGTGCTGCTGGGTCTGACAGCTGGTTGACTGCCCACTTGGGGCTCAGCTGCTGACCTCGTGTCATGAGCCTCTCCAGTTGTACTAGGGTTTTTCTCCTAGTTCTGATCCACAGAGAGCAATGGGGTTTGCTCTTTCATCCCTGCACTCTAAACCTCAAGCTGGTTTTCTCCTCCCCACTCTAGGAAATGAGGACTGCGAACAAGCAGTGATCGATTTTGTGGTTTACCAGAACATCCCGGTGAGAAAGCTGAAGCGCCTCCAGCAAATCCTCGAGGGGCACCTAAAGGGGATCCTCCACAAGGACACCAAGGCTGCCCTTCAGGAAAAGTTCCACACGTATCTCACCCAGTTGAAGAAGGACCACTTGGAGCTCATCAAAGTGCTGCTGGATGCACTCCGGGCAGCGAAGCTGTATACGCTGGAAGAGATGGTGCGGAAACGTTTCTCCTTGGAGTTAGAAAATTAACAGACTGTTTAGAGTTTTTGTTGTTTTTGGTTTTTGTCTAGCTTGATTAATTTATTAACTTTCCACAAACTAACTCGAGGTGCACCTTGGAGAAGATGAATGGTGGGGTAGTGAATGGTGAGTCTCTGACTCATTCCTGATCCTCTCCATTCTGACAGCTGACCTCCTGTTCCAGTGTGTGCGCGCTGTCTGTCTAACCTGGCCGCAGGTGAAGTCTGTAATACAGTCTGTGCCTCAGCTATCAGAACTTCACTGCAAGTGGAGCTGGATGAGAATTCTGGGAGAAACTTGCACTTTAAATATTAACCTCCCCTCTGGGGAGCAGGGGTAGATGATGATGTTACTTTATCAGAAATGAAATGCATAAGATTCCAGAGAGAACACGCCATATCTCTTGACTGCACAAGGGTCCCTGTTGCCCTTCCTTGGGCGACTGTGCAGAGTTTTAATTTTAAAGTGCATCGTATTTTTAAAACAATATTTAAATATTTCCTGGGGGAGGCTGCCTTTCACCTTCCAATGTTAAGTTTCTTTCAAAGAGGGGTTTATCACTGAGAGATGAGTCAAGTATAAGACGCCCCTGGGGTCACTGGTTACAGCCTCTTTTAAATGTATTTCTACAGTGCCTTGTTTTGTACAGTTTGTCATGTTTGTTTGATACGGAGAAATGCAAAGATGATATTTGCCTCAGACTCCATGTTATCTTCATCTGGCCTTGTGTTGGAATGCCCGATTTGTGCATACACACCCATACCACGAGTGCAAAAACTAATCCCTGTCTGCACCGAGAGGTTGTGTCAATTTCAGCCACCGATGCAAACCCCTGGCATAGAAAGTGTGCACCTCTATCAGACGCCATTCAACCAGTGCAAACACTTTCAAGCAGGCACCAGTGCAAATAGCAGCTTTTCCTGTCTGCACTAGGGTTTGCACCAGTGGCTGGAACCAAGGCAAACCCTCTGGGTAGACGTGGCCCTAGCCTCCTGATGTCTGAGACCAGTTGCGTTAAAAATCCAGCATCATGACAGGCGCCATTTGGTGACCTCATGGCCGTGTTCTCCTTAGGGCTATAGATCGCTGCCACATGCACACATCTCTCAGCAAGAACTCGCATTGCTATGGAGCCAACATACGGTTATATAATCTAAATAATGCCGTTCCTCTAAGTCGGGGGCTGAGAGGCTGAGTGTTTCACCACATACGTCAGGGGGGAGGAGAGTTTTGTTTTATTTAGACCCTTAGGGAAGTCCCTGGGGATGACTGCCCTATGTACACTTCAGCTGATCTGCCATGACATCACAGAACCACTGCTTCCCTCTAGGGCGCGTTTAGCTTTTTATAGCTTTATTTGAATGCTTGCCAAGAACAGGCTATGATTTGGAGGGGGAAGGGAGAGTGGTTTTCTTCCATCAGTAGTTGTTTAAAGGACGCAGAAAATTTCTCCCCCTGGAGCAGTCTCCCTGCTGAAGACCAACTTTAAATGGCTCTGAGCATACTGGACTTTTTGAGCCTTAATTCATCTGCTCCTAAACATTCCCCCCCCCAGAGTTTTAGGAAGAATGACTTACAGTTCAAGGAAGTCTGTTTAAAATTCAGCTTTCTCAGTACAAACTGCTTGAAGAGTGGAGATCCCCAGGGGACTATTACAATTGGAAACGCATATAGTTTTCATGTCATTCTGCTTGTCATCTCAGATTCCAGTACAAACACATTGTCCAGGCTATGAAAGTCCTAGCATGTAAGCAGCACTACATTTAACTATACCCCACCTAGAAAATTAAGTTGCTGAGAGGTGTGAAAAATCTAAGGTAAAGAGCCAGCTGCTCTCATCCACTCCCTCCTCGGGTGCCCAGACAGCAAGTATGAATAATCGGAATGGGAGTGGGGGGGTCATAGGCGCCTATATAAGAAAAAGCCCCAAATATCGGGACTATCCCTATAAAATCGGGACATCTGGTCACCCTACTCCCTCCGGACATGTGCCCAACACTACAGCTCCCAGAGCCTTCTTGTGACCCCTGCATTGGATTCCCCCGGGGACAGTTTTGGTTGCAGTCAGGAATACAGGGTGTGGAAAGGTCTTTACCAGAAGGTTCCCCTGTTCCATGAGACACTGAGTCAGCTTTACACTAGGGAGAAGCCCAGAACTGATGATCAGGAGCATGTAATACAAAAAAGCTGTAGAACTGAGCTTTCTGAGTAATAGATAATGTGCAAAAAACCCCAACCTACCATATATTCCAGCAAACTTGTGCAGAAAGCAGATCTTCTAATGCAGTGATACTCAGACCTCAGAGGTTCAGGAGACAAATTAGTGATCAACATGACCCAAAAGAGCCACAGTCGTGTGAATTCATAAATTTCATTTACTACCGTACTGTATATTCATATTTAAACAGTAGGACAGGTTAATAACAGTGCAATATATAACTTTAATTTAATTGGTTAATAATTAAATCACAGTGTTTGATGCAAAGAGATGCAGGAGACACGTTAAAGACCTACTCGCAAGCCTCAGTCTGAATATCACTGCTCTAATGATGTTAGGGCTCTGGGACGAAATTTCCCCTTCGCTGGGCTTGTGCATCGTTTAAATCCATAGGGCCTTTGCTACAAGTCATTTCACCCACAGCAGGGCAACTTCTTCCAAACCACCTGCCAGCCACGGGGACCCTTCACTCAACCCCTCTACCATCCTAGTATCACTTTGGTTAACTGGAATATTAGTCCCTCTCCACCCCTTGCCTTTCCCCACTCCTGGCCCAGCCCTTCCAAATAGGAGATCTTGGATCTTTTAAGAAAGGGATAAAAAATCATAGAGAAACCCTGATGTCCTGTCCCTTCCCCTTATAAAAGAGAAAGGCAGAGACAGGGCTGAGAATGGTGCAGATGTCCATTGAAGGAGAGTCTCCAGAGCACAACTGCTTTGGAGCGAGGCACAGACTAGCAGAGGTATGTCTGTTGCTGCTGGGGGTGGAGAAGGCTGGGTAGGTGCTCCCATCTGATGCTCTCCTATGATGCAGGAGGAAGGAGACGTATTGTGAGGTGAAAGGACAAGAAGTTGCCTCGCTGGCCTCCAGCTGGCATGCACAGACTTGGCTTTCACCAGTAAAGCCCTACGTGGCCAGGGACCTACCTTCTCCTCTTGCCCCCTGCCGCCCCGGTTGTCATCCACTTCCGTGCCCTCAGTTTAAAAGAGGGGGGCTGGTGGCATGATGGTCTCCCTAGAGGTAGGGGCTCTCAGTTTAGGACCCTGCTCCCTGCTTTGGGGTGAATCAGGCCTGTCTATTTATGAGGGCTGTTACAGGAGAAAGGGGTGCAGGGTGTGATGCTGGGGGGAGGGGAGGGGAATTTTGTTCTCTTGGGGGCTGCTGGTTTAGTTGGCTGATTTCTAACCTGGGTTGGGGCCTTTTTTCTCTGTTTTGTTTAAACATCTAACTCGCTAACAAGGGAGCAGTCTTTTTACGCCATCCTTCCAGCTCAGGGTTGTAAAGCACTTAATGAAGCCCTACGTCACCCCTGGGAGGCAGGAGCATGTGATTAGACCCGTTGGACCAATGGGGAAGTTGTGGCCCAGGCCTTGCTCAGGTTGCCCAGGGAGTTGGTTGCAGCCCCAGGAGAAACCCTCAGATCTCCTGGTCCTGTGAGTTAACCAGACGAGCATTTGCAAAGCACAGGCCAGCCCCAAAGTCTGTAGGATGCTCCAAGCCAGTGTCTTGACTTGGGTCCATCTCTGCCTGGTAGGAATAAAAAGTGCATCACTGCAGTGAGCAGGGGGAGAATGGAATCCTAAGGACCTTCGGTCCAGGTGTCACCTGCTCAGCCGCAGGGCTCAGCCTGTATTGGGGTATTGTGTGATGAGGCGCGTGGGCTCCATGTCTTCCTCTGAACTATTATTATTGTCTCTATGACGGAGGTGCCCTCGGGATCCCAGTCATGGGACAGAGCTGCACTTTGTTAGGTGCTCTGGCATTGCCCTGTCAGGATACAGGGCTGGACAGCTCATTGTCCTGCTTCTGATGGAATAAATTAGGGAATCTCCTGTAGACGTTGGCCCATCAGGGCACAAGTATCACCCAGTGTCACTCTCAGAGCAGCCAAACAGTGCAGCACCTCC
The DNA here is from genome assembly GCF_009764565.3 of Dermochelys coriacea. Lineage (NCBI taxonomy): Eukaryota > Metazoa > Chordata > Testudines > Dermochelyidae > Dermochelys > Dermochelys coriacea. Next base: position 4,095,214 of record NC_050080.1, read on the forward strand.
ATGCAGTATTTGGACAGGTGCCAACCACACACCTTCCTCCCGTTCTGTCCTCTTTCTGCGGAAAATGACTTACCCTGCCCGTACCATCTGAGCGGCTGGAGCTGTGTAGCAGTGGGTGCCATTTCACATGGGCCAGGTTGGTCGCTGATGCAGGAGGGGTTTCCCACTTGGCCAGGGAGTGGTAGATATGTGTCAATTTGGGATAAATTGCCCGGTTTGTCCATTTGTCTCTATTTTGTGAGTCGTTGGATTCTGCACTCTGTGTGCCATGGGCTTTGGTCTCTGTGCATCTAGTTCCCATCGCTGCAGCCTCTGGGCACTGCAGACTGACCCGGGTGGTGCTGTGTAATGGGGAAATAGCCTGTTTCTTAGGCTGTTTTTCCGAGAATGGACTTTGTGCTTGGGTATTTACGTTGGCTGGAGTTTTGAGGGGCAAGGTTGGGGTGGTGTTGCCTGAAAGGGACACATGGTCATGAATGTGAGAGAATCACACTATGGATGCAGAGATGCCTTGCGAATGCTTTGAAAATCCTGAATTGCAGGCATGCCCTGGTGAATCTGTTTCGGCAGCATCCTCTCCTGGGGCGGGCGAGGTTTGAGTGAGTTTGTAGCTCATGAAAGCTTATGCTCAAATAAATGTGTTAGTCTCTAAGGTGTCACGAGTACTCATTTTCTTTTTGCGAATACAGACTAACATGGCTGCTACTCTGAAATTTGTAGGGAGGGGTCTGTGAGCTGGGATTCAATAGGGATCAGCTCCATTTCTGGGACTGCTTTGTCAGGCTGGGTGTGAGGATTTGGGCATCTTTTCATCAAGCAGGGCTGCTTTGGCATTTGGTTCGGTTTCTCGGTTGTTGGTAGGAATCGTGATTACCACTGGTTTGGGAGGCTGTGTGTGGGGGAGGGAGGTTCCCCCTGTAGCACCTCATTTTGACTTATACAGACTTTGACTTATACATTTCTAGATGCTGAAAACGTCTCCCTGCTGTGTGAACTTGCAGAGCGATGGGGGCTGCTCTCTTATTTACAAAGGTCTCCAATTACCTTAGCACGTATTCCAGGAAACCATTCAGTTTGCAGGAAGCTTGATCTTGCCGTTAAATCCTGCGTGTTAACTCTGTGTCAGTTAATTCAGCCTGCCTGGAAACAGGATGATTTCCCCCAGACCTGAGGTGTGTTAGCTTCCTCCTATGTAGGTCATGCTTCTCATTTCAACCCATTTACTGAACCCTTAGAAAACGGCTCAGCCCACTCCCCATCTGCTCTGCTCCTCTTTGTATTCCTCAGGCTGCTAAGAATTGGGAGAGTGAAAAGAAAAGTAGTTAGGAACATAGGAACTGGCAGTCTGGATTACATGCCAGGTCCATCTCATCCACTATCTTTGACAGTGGCTAACCCCAGACCCCTCAGGGAAGGAGTAAGAACCCCACAGCAGCAGATGTAGGATAAGCTGCCCCCCCCCCACATTAGATTTCATCCTGGTCTCTAAAAGGCAGAGATTGTCTTAAGCCCCAAAGCATGAGATTTGATATCCCTTACAACTGTTTTGTTATGATAAATATGCTATTAATGATGAGAACTCCAGATTGTGGGTGAATGGCTTAGGGAAAGCCCAGATATGGGTTTTTTTTCTAGAGGAGGGATTGGAAACCCCTTTATGGATCCCATCATGGCTTCCTCAAAGCCATGAGAGGGCTGGGATGAAAGGTGCACAAGAAAGGCAATTTACAGAACAGGGAAAAAATCTCCCATTGAGGAGAAACCGCATGGAGAGCATGTTCTGGCTCCCTAAAATAGTTTTGTAGTTGGTTTATTGTTCTTTTGTGCTCGAGAAAGCTGTGGGTGCAGGGGGTGGGGTCTTTAAAGGCTCATGTTTGCTGGCATTAACAATGTCAATTTTTTTTTTTGGACTGAGTCACAAGATTCATTGCTCTGTCAGAGCTGACCAAGCTGCTCCCCACCCCCCTGGCAGCTGCTGGAGTTGCTGGTGAAATGCAAACAGTGACTAAAGTCATGAGATAAACTTCACCTCAGGCCAGTATTATCAGCAAGCAGGGCATTTTTGCTACAGAGTAAAAGACAAGTGTGCATATGCACCCAGCTGCCCACTCCACCCTTGGGAGAGAGCACTGCCAGCGATAATGCTCCTTTCACCCTCGCCTGCCGGAGGCACTGCTGCCACCTGGCCCAGGTAAATGCACCCTCCTCATCTCTTTTTGTTGTTGCTGTCACAAAGGCTCGGCGCACTGGGTAGATCAGGACCCCCATGAACAGTCAGGCAGCAGTGAGTACCTTTGTCCTAATAACCCAAAGGAGGGCAGGGCAAAGCGTGCCCCTGAGAAAATGTTTATTTGATCGTGGTAATGAGCTACTACATATGATGTGATTACATATGAACATCACTTCAGGCCAGGTGACTCATCTGTTATAAAGAGCATCGGTAGCTTTCCCAAACACTGTGCTTACGGCATATGCTGCCCAACCCCGAGCCATCCTGGGGTTTGGCTTTCTTAACAAACCAGCACTTACATAACACCAACTCAATCCTTCTTCTCAAAGTTGGCCACTCCTGGGGTTCTTCCTGTGGGACTTCTCAGCCCACTTAGGTTCTCTCCCACTTAAACCCCTCTTTTAGGTGTGATAATGAGTCACCTGCCTCAGTGAGTCATCAGAAATCACCGACTCCTGGGGGGAAGGCAGAGTCAGGTGAATGCTGCCCAGCTTTGGACAAGACTGTTCTTTTTGATGATGCACAAATGACTCTGCTCACGCTCCCAGTGCTGGAGGGCTTGGCTCAGCATCAGTGCCCAGGGCCCCCCAGCTGTCATCCTTCCACCAGTGCTCCTTAAGCACAGCACAAATGTTTCTGGAGCAGCTCTTGGTTATAGGGAGGATGGCCAAAGTGCCAAGAGCTCTGTAGGAAGCAAAGAGGAGCCCAGTAGAGTTTACAACCAACCAAAGTGGAAAGAAAAATCCTTTCCCAGTGTCGTGAGCTGTCTTGCCAAATGGTTCCTTCCACCCCAGATAACATCCCTCAGAGCTGCTGTTCTTGTTAGCTGCGCAGTGCCAGTAAACAAAACCTACCTGTTATGTGGGACCTCAAACCAAGGCCTCAGCCCTTGGAGGTTGTTTAAAGATCCCGATGCCATAAATGGTATGAATGGCCACAGCTTTCGCCTCAGAGGATCCCTTCCAGCACCTGCTACTGTGGTGTATACTCCAGCAAAGACAGCTTCTCCCACTGATGAAATGCAGCCACTCCTGAGTGAGGGACAGCATCACTATAGAACAGTTTAGGGGCCTGATCCTAAACTCTCCTGAATCAATGGGCTTTGGATCAGACCCTAACCCAGGAAATAAGAAGGGTCTGTACTGTAGCTGAATGGAACTGCAGTGGAAATTTTTAGCGAGGCATAATGAAATTGAGAGGGAATTTAGATCGAGGTGGTCTACAGAGCAGTGGGGAGAACTGAAAAAGATGTGGCCTCTAGAGAGATCCTCAGGGTTGCATGAATCACCTTGAGAATCCTCACCTGTCTTTGTGGCAATGGAAATACTATCCGGGCTCACAGAATTCCTGCAAGTCAAACCATACCGCACCCGGGTGTACTGAGAACCATTCTAGCCAGGCCAGGATTTCTTACACGCTCCCTGCTGTAGGTGGAAGCTCAATGGAAATTGTTCCCTTGCTTCTGTCTCCCTACGTAGCTGAGCCTCTCAAGGCAGTTGACACACATCAGTGAGTGAAGTTTCCCCACAACTCAGAGGCGCAAAAGTAGCTTTAGCCCTGTTTTACAGAGGGGGGGAAACTGAGTCGCAGACACTGACTTGTCCAAGGTCACGCCAGAAACTTGTGGCACAGCTGAGAAAAGAAGCCAGGTCTCCTGAGGCCTATCCCTGTGCGCTTTAGCCACAAAGGCCACCTGCCCCCATAAACGGGATTGTGTTTCATGATGCTTAGTGCAACTGAAGCTGCAATCGAATGTCAGCGGGTGGCAAGAAGGGGCAGGCTGAGGTGTGGACTCAACGTGGCTGTTCGCCCACACTCACAGTGGCACTTTCTTCTCCTTCTTTTTGCTTCCTCTGAGTCTCCTGCTCCTTTCTCTCCGCAAGCATTCCTTGGTCAGTACCTACTTTCTGTTCTCTTTCTCACACCTGCAGCTGCTTCTTATAAATGAGTTGTGCAGTAGAGAGAGGAACTGCAGGTTCTCTCTGACCTGGGACACACTCATATCACACTAATCAGCGACTGCCAACAGGGAACTGTGCAGCATAATGCGTGGGGCCATCTGCCACTCCAAATAAGAGAGTTATTGGATGCTGTCACTTTTAATGGGACTCACGCTGGGCTTTACTTTCAGGGGAAATTATTCTAGCGTGACAGGTTAGCTGCACTGTTGATTTATGGTTAAGCATTGTATATACTATGCATATTGCTTATTAATAGCATCAGTGTTAAGGTGGTCTCCTTCCACAGCCATAAGCAGACATGAATCCACTCCCCAGAGGAATATTTAACGTCTTGTAGACTGGAGTTGGCTGAAATCTTTTTCATCAAGACTTTTTTTTCCTTTTGAAAAATGAGTTTTAAATTAAATGGAAACTTTTGCCTCCATTTTGGGGTGGCGGGGGTTGGCCCAAAAAAACCCTGAATTTAAAAAAAAAACAAAAAACACACCCTGAAAAATTCTAACGAAGAAGCTGATGAAAATGAAAAATGTTCATTTTCATCAAAGTTTTAAATAGAAAATAAACTTCATTTTTGATCGGGTCTATTATCGAGGCAGGGAGCTCATCTCCCCAGCAGTTCTAAAGCACTCAGCAGGGGGCAGCATGGCCCGATGGGTATGGTACTGAACTGGGAGTCCACACCCAGGTTCGATTCTCACCTCTTCCACCGACTGACTGTGACACCTTATACTGGAATTGGAAAAGGTTCCGAAAAGGGCCACAAAAATGATGAGGGGTAGGGAACAGCTTCTGCATGAGGAGCAATTAATAAGACTGGGACTTTTCAGCTTGGAAAAGAGACGACTAAGGGGGGATATGATTGAGGTCTATAAAATCATGCCTGGTGTGAGGAAAGTAAATCAGAAAGTGTTATTTACTCCTTCTCATAACACAAGAACTAGGGGTCACCAAATGAAATTAATAGGCAGCAGGTTTAAAACAAACAAAAGGAAGTATTTTTTCACACAACACACAGTCGACCTGTGGAACTCCTTGCCAGAGGGTGTTGTGAAGGCCTAGACTATACCAGGATTCAAAAAAGAACTAGATAAGTTCATGGAGAATAGGTCTATCAATGGCTATTAGTCAGGCTGGTCAGGGATGGTGTCCCTAGCCTCTGTTTGCCAGAAGCTGGGAATGGGTGACAGGGGATGGATCACTTGATGATTCCCTATTCTGTTCATTCCCTCTGGGGCACCTGGCATTGGCCACTGTCAGAAGACAGGATACTGGGCTAGATGGACCTTTGGTCTGACCCAGTCTGGCCATTCGTATAACCTTGGGCAAACACTTTCCCCTCTTGGTGTCCTCTATGAAATGGTGATAATGAAGTTAATCAGCAGATGTAAAGTATTTTGGGATCTCTGGATGAAAAGTTCCCTATAAATGCAAAGTACTATTATTGCTGGCCCTACGCCAAATAATAATGCTGGGTAAAGGTCTTCCTGAAGTTACTCTGTTTGCTTACTTCTTACAAACACTGGCTATTTGCAGACTGCAGGTCTGAGTGCTTAGAAAGATGGTTGGTCTTGGGAATGCATTTTCTAAAAGGGGAATAGGTATCAGATATCAACATTAGAGTGGGTGTATACCCTTGTTCCCTGAAATCTAGGCCTCATACCTGCATAATTTGCATCTTGCAGTAACCTCTGTAACTTTCACAATTGCAGCGATTGGGTGGGTGTATGAAGGAACAGTCAGGCTCCTAGCGCTCAGCGTTGGGCCCAAATGTCATTTTGAACATTGCTGAGCTTGGGCTACACAGTACTGGCTAGCCTTCGAGGGAGCGCTTCAATCTGGAGACTCAGTCACCTGCCCGAGAGAGGTGGACATGGAAATGCAGGAAGATTATGGCCTCGCAGAAGACACTGGAAGAAAGAGCCAGAATCTCCAGCCAGGAACACAACCACAGGTGAGTGGGGAGTGTGTATGGGTGAGGGAAAGTTCTGCTGCAGAGGATCCTGGAAGTGGCAGGTGTGAAGGCATAAAGGGGTTTGGAGCACAGGTGAGTTCCAGAGGGTTGGATAGCTCAGGTCAGCCCCCTAAACAGCTCATCAAAGAAGCCCTGAATGTAACTCTGTGAGGTTCCCCTATTGCTAGTTTCCATGTCTCAGAAAAGAGCAAGCTGGTTTTCGGAAAGGGCGTGGATGCACAGACCAGATCTTCACTCTACAAAACATAATAGAACAGTGCTTAGAATGGCAACAGCAGCTCTACATAAACTTCATAGACTTTGAGAAGGGTTTTGATAGCATTCACAGGACCAGCCTATGTTGCATTCTGAAGGCGTATGGAATTCCTTTCTGTATAATCAACATAATCAAAAGCTTCTATTTCAACTTTACATGCAGGGTTGATCACAGTGAGCTCAGTTTTGAAGTCAAAACAGGAGTACATCAGGGGTGTGTCATGTCTGCAATCCCCTTCAACATGGCCATCGACTGGGTAATGCGGCATACAACAGAAGACATGCCAAGTGGCATTAAATGAACACTCTTCTCATCCCTTTAAGACGTGGACTTCACAGATGATGTCGCTCTCCTATCATATACTATGACGGGGCAAGGTCAGATGGCTATGGAAGAGTAGTGGGAGATAGATATATTAGCTCCAGGCTAAACAAATCCCTGGTACCAGGATAAGTGAAATCGCAGCTGCTCCAGGTCAATTAAGACACCTGGGACCAATTAAGAACTTTCCTGGGACCAATTAAGAAGGCAGGGAGAAGGCTAGGTTGATTGGGACACCTGAAGCCAATCAGGGGCTGGCTGAAACTAGTTAAAAGCCTCCCAGTCAGTCAGGTGGGTGTGCATGTCAGGAGCTGTGGGAAGAAGTTGCGCGGTTGGAGAGGCTGAGTAGTACACACCATATCAGGCACAAGGAAGGAGGCCCTGAGGTAAGGGTGAAGTGGAGCTTGAGGAAGTGAGGGCTGCTGTGGGGGAAGTAGCCCAGGGAATTGTACGTCATGTTTCTAAAAGGTCAGCTACCATAGCTGATACTATTAGGGTCCCTGGGCTGGAGCCCAGAGTAGAGGTGGGCCCGGGCTCCCGCCCCCACCTTTGCCCCCTGATTAATCACTGAGACTGGGAGACAACAGAGACTGTGCAAGGAAGGATAACTTCTCCTCACCTCCCTCGCTGGGTTATGATGAAAATGGCTCAGTAGACTGTGACCCTTGTCTCTAGAGAGAGAAGGGTTACGTGGAGGGTCACAGTGAGCCTCTGAGGCTAGCGAAATCTGCCAAGAAACACGGGACCCATGGAGGCAAGGATAGAGCTTTGTCACAATACCCATCGTCATATACAAGAAAAAATAACTCGACTCAACGCATTCAGTCAGCAAATTGGACTGAAAATCAGCCACAATAAGACTGATTTCATGACCTTTAATATTGCCTCACCATCACCAGTACAGAGAAAGGGTCATGTTCTCACCAATGTAGAAACAGTCACATACTTGGGTAGCACCATCAGTCAGGATGGTGGAACAAGCCAGGACATCCGGAACAAAATCTATAAAGCCAGGAACACCTTCAGGAGCTTAAATACAGTCTGGAAATCATCAAAATACAACACCAAAGCCAAGCTCAAGATTTATCAGAGCTGCGTACTTTCAACACTACATTATAGTGCAGAATGCTGGGGAATGAGAAAGTCCAACATGTCCAAACTGCCTACCAATGCCTTGATGGTGTCCTTCATTCCCTACAACCTGCCTCAGAAAAATACTACATATCTTTTGGCCCACAGCAATCTCAAACCAAGATCTATTGACACCGTGCAGCCAAGAGGATGTGAGCACCATCATAGCCAGGAGGTGTTGGAGATGGATCAGCTATGTGCTTCAGATGGAAACTGATTCCATCACCAGAGTAGCAATCAGATGGACACCTGAAGGCAAGCAAAAATTAGGCCACCTGAAAACAACACAGCGAAGAGCTGTGGAAGCCGAGCTAAAAAACCTCGGGCACAGCTGGGGAACCATGGAAAAAACATGGAAAAACTTGCCAGAAACAGAGAGGAGTGGAGGAGCTTCGTCACTGCCCTAAACGCCAGAGGAGTAATAGGAACACGATGATGGTGGTCTCAGTGAGCTTAGTGTGATTTGACTTCACTTGGCCTTCCAAGAAGCAGCTAAAGGATTACTTAGAGGGGAAACTTGGAAGAAAAAAATCTGACCATGTTCTCTTTGGGCATGATACTGAAACCAAAGCATGAACAACACTAACAACATCAAAACCAACCTCTGGTTTTGCCCATGTGAATTTCAAATATCACCATTAATATTCCATGACATCAAAGATTTGTCATTCAGTGACACAGCAGTTCTGATCTTCTGAGACCCAGCTCATTCTCCAGTGTCCCATCTGCACTCATGATATTTACTAAATTCTCTGCAGCTTTCTGAGAATTTGCAGAGCTCCCGCAGCATGGAATGTCCTGTGATAACATCTCTCTGTGATGGTTTGGGAGGCAGGGGTGGGGATGAAAGGGCCAGATCTGAGAAGGGCCCAGCCTTAGTGCAAGAAATGGGAATTGCTGGCCCAGATGTATATTTTGCAGGCTGCTTTGAGGCACTGTCTCTGGTTGACTCAGTAACCTCCCTCCCACTGGGACAGGAATCCTAGGTGCTTTTGCTCCATTCTTTGGCCAGTGTAGAGTTGCTTTTGAATCTTGTTTCTGCTTTCACTTTGGGTGTCCCTAATTTTGCCTCCATAATCCTTTGATGCCACTGATGTCAATAGACTATGCAGACCTACACAGCAGGGCAGGGAGGGTGTGGGGGTGTAGGAAGCATCTGAGATGTAGGGAAGCAGATAATTTTCTTTTGATCTAGCTGGGGTTTTAGAACTTTCCATGGACTTTCATTTTCTAATGAACTGTTTTTTTTCAATTGGTCTGTCCTTGGGGTTGGATTTGCCATTGAGAGAGTGTCTTTGCACAACTTGCAACGTGTGTATAGGGGTCATTTCCCACTCAGTCAGCCCCCTTCTAGCAGCTGGGCCAAATGGAGATAGATGAGCCTGCTACAGCCTGTGAGCTTATAGACCTGGGTCTTTCAGCTCAGGAAGCAGCAAATTATGCTTTTAGATCCAGAGTCCTGGGTTTGAGCTCTACAGTCAATGACCTTCTCAGAGGCTTTGCATCGGGTGAGCACATAAAATATAAAAATATTAGCTGGGCCTGACCCCATCCCCCCAGAGTGTGGGGTGGTCAATGGGGACAGATGGCTTCTGTCATCAGAGAGAAGCAGACGTTGTGTATAGTCCCCAGCTGTCTGGTCTCTCTCTGTGCAGCATGTTCTGAGGGTGATCTACCATTTCCCGGAAAGATCAGCCTTTGGCAAGCTGTATTCTACCATGGCAGCCAGAGCCTCCCGCCTCACATCCGTTCTACCAATGCTTTGATGGTGTCCTTGGCGTTTGGGCAGGACTTCCTGCTGTAGCATATCTGCACACACCAAACAGCCGCCTAGGCGTAATGTTACATGATGTCAACTTGAAAGCCACAAGGCCCTGTCTCACAGCCTGAGCACCTGCTCTGCTCCCTAAGCACCAAAATGCATTTAAATTTGCAGTGGCTCCCTGCAAAATTTGGATGCAGCTCGGGATTTCAAAGAGCAGTGGTGTTTAGATCCAGGATTATCACGGATTAATTTGCATTTTATAGTTTAGCGAGTAAGATGAGCAGACTCTGCATTTGCATTGCACTTAGGAAGCTGTTTGCACATGCAGGGCAGGTAGCAGGTGGGGCAGGAGGCCTGTGAGTGCTGTTCCACCAGAGCCTCTGAGGGTCAGTTACTCAACAGACTGGCTGAGATGCCATGAGGTCTCCACTGCCTCCCTTTCAGTCTTTCATCTCTTCCTGTTGCTGTGCCCCAGGGGCAGTCTGCAAAGCAGTGTCAGCAAACAGATTTCAGAGTAGCAGCCGTGTTAGTCTGTATTCGCAAAAAGAAAAGGAGTACTTGTGGCACCTTAGAGACTAACACATTTATTAGAGCATAAGCTTTCGTGAGCTACAGCTCACTTCATCGGAGCTGTAGCTCACGAAAGCTTATGCTCTAATAAATTTGTTAGTCTCTAAGGTGCCATAAGTACTCCTTTTCTTTCAGCAAACAGAGTTCACTTTGCAGAGTCCTCCTAGAACGAGCCGGTGGTTCCCCCAGAAGAGGTTACTGGAGGGCTCCTGGCCCTTGGAGCTCTGCTGTACGCTTTCATGCCAGCGCATTCAAAGGAGAATTATTCCATTTTAATCAGGAGATTGCCAGACATACCAGGTGCAGCCCACATCAGCAAATTCAGTCAGGTCATGTGGATTCAGTTGAAAGACTCATGCTCTCTGCTGGATGTTCCTGAGAGAAGTGTTACCACAGCATGGGGTCTGGTGGGAGCCATTCTCCCCCCGATGCACCCTCAGCCTCGCAAACCTGCGTTCCAACTGGGCCTTCTATGAAGGATCTCACAGCACTCCCCACCTGGTAATGTGTGACACGACACCTCCCCATGGGTTTGTGCAATGCAGAGAGGTGATGTGATAGGCCTGCAGTTACCAATTGAGTCTGTGACACCCCTAACTCCCAGACCCCTGCTTGGGCCACTAGACGTGCTCTCTGTTTTCAGCTACCTTCATTCCAGTCCAACAAGATTTTGCTCCCATAACCAGTCAAAAAATGTCTCTGTGCAGGGAGCTGAGGGCACCTCATCCTCACAGGGTGATGCAGTGGGAGATTGAAATAAGGAGCTGAGCTTCCAGTCACTTGGCCTTAACTTCCTGCTCTCTTTGGCTGCAGGAGCTGACAATTTGGGTCCTCGTGGTTCTTCAGCTTCATGGGTCCTTCTGTTGGAGGAGATGCCTGTGTCAAGTTTTTGGTGCTCTCTAGGTGTTTCTAACACGCACATCTCTGTAGTCTCTGGGCAAAGTGTCCAAGAGCTGCCTTATATTTAGCTGGTTTTGTGCAATGCAGAGGATAGAACAATTCTCTCTGTAACCCAGAGCATCACTTAACTTCCTGATCTATTGTCTAAATATCCGGATTAACAGAGGATTCCCCAATGAGATGGCCTCTGGCAAGCTGCTGTTGGAGCTTCCCTGGCCCAACATCCATCTAGGGATATAGTTTCACACCTTACCTAGAATTTCAGCACCATCAGTCCAGTGGTAGTGAGGACTTCTTTATGGAGGCAAGTTTCTCCCTCTACTGGTTGAAGAGTGCATACCACAATATCACACACAAAGGTCCTGGCTGTGTCTTGTTTCTTATACAATTCTTGCTTTAAGGGCAAGATTTTCATAAGCACCCAGTGCTGGCCTAACTCTGTTCCCACTGAAGTCAGTGGGATGATTGAGAATCTCATCCTAAAACACCAGTTCTCTGAATGACATTTCCCTGGCCTGCCAGAACATTAGAGTGAAAACATGTTTAAAAAAACTCACTCCAACCCATCAAAACTGAATAATGGGGCTTGGGAAGACTGGAACTGCTCTATTGGACAGGAGAGTCCAGTTAGTCTCCAACAGTGATCAATGCCCGCTGCTGCAAAGGTGATGCAAACTCCCCATCCATGACAATGCCACACTGGATCATAGAATCATAGAATATCAGGGTTGGGAGGGACCTCAGGAGGTCATCTAGTCCAACGCCCTGCTCAAAGCAGGACCAGTTCCCAACTAAATGAAACAGACAGGCCTGGGATAAACAGTTCACATCCATATTTGCAACAATATTCCAGGGTGTTTGGATCTGGGGGGGTTGTTGTAGATCATGGAAGGTAGTT